>NC_083701.1:64807142-65138928 GCF_033118175.1 Dama dama
TTCAGATTCCCTATGAATACAGAAAACCTGGAATCTCAACCAAACCAAGTATGAGTTGTCATGGGGTCCATTCTGTTTAGTCATCTGCTTTCCTTAAAAGACAGCAATCCTGCATTTTATAGCCACAAAGTGCAGCACAAGCAGGTTGGAAGAAGCCTTTGATCCTCTCTAAGACATCAGGATTTACTTGGTATCACCTGCTACAAGAACGAGCTGGGAGGGGCTGGAAGGATCTAGAAAAGCTTTGCCCTGCGATACTGGGTTTTGTTTAGAAAGCCTGGATTCTGGCATCCCTTAATGATGGCCTTATTTGGGATATTTTTAATCCAAGAGATTAAATGGAGGCCTCATTAAGGAGGTAATCCATGCATTTGATTTCCATTAAGAGCAGGAGGAACAGATTGTTTTCCTGTCTCTTCTTTTGGGCTGAATTTCCCCTTTACTCAGACTTCCTCTCCCTTGCTTGGTGGTGATGCCAAGGTAGCTCTTAGTCTCTGGTGGGGCCGTGGGTGTGTGGCTCCCCCTGCAGCCATCGCTGATTCATCTCGGTGACTCATCCGCCGGGGGCCTCTGGGCTGGGATTGAGTGATGTCACTGCACTCCCCCACCCCCCCGCCGCCCCCTGCTTTAATTCCCTGCATGATCACCACGGGCGCATGCCGCTGAGGCTGCCCGGGGAGTCTGGGAACTCGCTGAGGTTCCCAGATGCCAGGCGACCCCAGGCAGGGAGCCCCGGGGTGCTCATCGATGGAGGGCTGAACTCCTTCACCCGGCTCACCGCGAGGCCATTTATAGGTGCAAAGAGCCGGGAGGTGACCAAACCTACACATCCGAGGCTGCCAGACGTCCACGAGTCAAGTTTCCCTGCCCCCGTCTCTCTGCTTTGAGATCAATTATTATAAACTACCATTTGGTAGGAATGCTCTTAATTCAGCTGTAGTATAAACCATGGTCTGTTTCTCAGCACTTATAACTCAGAGCCTTCAGACAGCCGTGATCCCTGGTTTGATCTTTTCCCCCGCTTTCCATTTCTTTCTTCCCCTCTCTGCTTCAACCGCTCCCCCACCTCGCTCCTAACTTAACAGTTTCCAGCTGTGTATGATTTGGCCCTGTTCTCACCCCGGTTTCTTCCATCACACGCAGCTGGACCCCTTCTCGGTCTCAGATGTGCTATTTATTTATGCCCAAGAATCTGGGCCTCGACGCAGTTCTGTCACGGCGACGTGGCGAACTTGAGAAAGCTCCGACTGACGGTCAGCTCATAGGCTCCAGCATCGCGCCCAGCCAGGCGGTGTTTCCGCGGAGCACAAGAAGGCCGAGGAAGGGGCCGTGGGGACCCGGGGGAAACCAGAGGCTCACACGTGCGTGCTGCGGCTTTTAGAGGGGCCTAGAATCCCAGGGACGGGGGAGCCTGGTGGGCTGCCATCTACGGGTCGCACAGAGACGGACACGACTGAAGCGACTTAGCAGCAGCAGCAGCAGTCACGCTGGAAGATGAAGGTTTGGTTCCTTTTAAAGCGGAGGTTTCACTGCAAAATCCAAATCGCTCACTCTCCCCCATCAGGGTGCTTGGAGCGAGGTTACCCAGTTAAAGCAAATGGTCGTCGCCCCAAGTGACGGGGCTGTGACCAGCAGAGATGCACGCCAGGATCTTCGGATCTTCGGACCGCCTGGGTCTGGCTCTGGCTTTCTACTTGTTCTCTCCCTGACCTTGGACAAGCCTTTCAATTTCAAGGGCTGATTTGAAATTTCAAATCAATTTCACATCAACAGGACAATTCAATTTCAATCTAGACTATTTCCTTTTCCATGAAGTGAGACTGGGTTAAATCGTGGGGTTTTTAAGCTTCTGTTTTTAAAGCTCTAGATTTGTCATAGCTTTTCTTCCAAGGAGCATCTTTTTTAATTTTGTGGCTGCAGCATCCACAGTGATTTTGGAGCCCAAGAAAATAAAATCTGTCACTGTTTCCATTGTCGCCCCATCTATTTGCCATAAAATGATGGGACCAGATGCCATGATCTTACTTTTTTGAATGTTGAGTTTTAAGCCAGCTTTCCACTCTCCTCTTTCACCTTCATCAAGAGGCTCTTTAGTTCCTCTTCACTTTCTACCATTAGGGTAGTGTCACCTGCATATCTGAGGTTATTGATATTTCTCTTGGCAATCTTGATTCCAGCTTGTGCTTCATCCAGCCCAGAACTTCACATGATGTACACTGCATATAAGTTAAATAAGCAGGGAGACAACATACACCCTAAGTACCTGGTACTGAGAAAACAATAAACATTACCTATTTTTATTATCCCTCAAAATCCTTCAAGCTAGGCTTTAGCAGTATGTGAACTGAGAACTTTCAGATGTACAAGCTGGATTTAGAAAAGGAAGAGGAGACAGAGATCAAAAAGCCAACATTTGTTGAATCATAGAGAAACTAAAGGAATTTCAGAAAAACATATATATTTCTGCTTCATTGACTACACTATAGCCTTTGACTGTGTGGATCACAACCTGTGAAAAATTCTTAAAGAGATGGGAATACTAGACCACCACACCTGTCTCCTGAGAAACCTGTATGCAGGTCAAGAAGTAACAGTTAGAACCGACCATGGAACAACAGACTGGTTCAAAATTGGGAAAGGCATATGTCAAGGCTGTATATTGTCATACAATATGTCATAGCTTGCTCCTTGAAATAAAAGCTATGACAAACCTAGACGGCATATTAAAAAGCAGAGACATTACTTTGCTGACAAAGGTCTGTATAGTCAAAGCTAAGGTTTTTCCAGTAGTCATATACGGATATGAGAGTTGGACCATAAAGCAAGTTGAGTGTCAAAGAATTGATGCTTTTGAACCGTGATGTTGGAGAAGACTCCTGAGAGTCCCCTAAACAGCAAGGAGATCAAAATAGTCAATCCTAAAGGAAATCAGCCCTGAATATTCCTTGGAAGGACTGATGCTGAAGCTAAAGCTCCAATATTTTGGCTACCTGATTCAAAGCATCTTTCCTGATGCTGGGAAAGATTGAGGGCAGGAGCAGAAGGGGGTGGCAGAGAATAAGATGTTTGGATGACATCACTAACTCAATGGACATGAGTTAGAGCAAACTCTAGGGGATAGTGAAGGACTGGGAAGCCTGGAGTGCTGCAGTCCATGGGGTCACAAAGAGTCAGACACAGCTGAGTTACTGAGCTGAACTGAAGCTGGGTTGGACTGTTGTAATCAGGAGGGGCCTGATAAAGTGGAAGAGGGAGGCTGGTGGGATGGAGATCTGAAGATGGAGCAGAGCTGAAGAGCCAGGGGATGCAGACAATCTCCAGGAGATGGAGAAACACTGGAAAGGATTCTCCTCTAGGTTCTCCGTCAGAAACGCAGACTGGCTGACACCTGGATGTCAGTCCAGTGTGGCCATTTTGCACTTTTGACCTCAAGAACTGTAAGATAATTTATGTCATGCTAAGTCGCTAAATTTGTGGTAATTTATTACAGAAGTGATAGAAAATAAATTCAGGCCCCCATACCTCATTAGCGTTTTTCAGTATTGCTGCTTTTTGCCAATAGGTAGCCTGGATTCAGTTCAGTTCAGTCGCTCAGTCATGTCCGACTCTCTGCGGCCCCATGGACTCCAGCACGCCCTGTCCATCACCAGCTCCCAGAGTTTACTCAAATTCATGTCCATTGAGTCAGTGACGCCATCCAACCATCTCATCCTCTGTCATCCCCTTCTCCTCCCACCTTCAATCTTTCCCAGCATCGGGGTCTTTTCCAATGAGTCAGCTCTTTGCATCAGGTGGCCAAAGTATTGGAGTTTCAGCTTCATCATCAGTCCTTCCAATGAATATTCAGGGTTGATTTTCTTTAGGATTGACTAGTTTGATCTCCTTGCTGTCTAGGGGAATCTCAATAGTCTTCTCTAATACCACAGTTCAAAAACATCAGTTCTTTGGTGCTCAGCCTTCTTAATGGTCCAACGCTCACATCCATACATGACTACTGGAAAAAGCATAGCTTTGACTAGATGGACCTTTGTTGGCAAAGTAATGTCTCTGTTTTTAAATATGTTGTCTAGGTTGATCATAACTTTTCTTCCAAGGAGTAAGCATCTTTTAATTTCATGTCTGCAGTCACAATCCGCAGTGATTCTGGAGTCCAGGAAAATAAAGTCTGTCACTGTTTCCATTGTTTCCCCATCTATTTGCCATGAAGTGATGAGACCAGATGACATGATCTTAGTTTTATGAATGTTTAGTTTTAAACCAACTTTTTCACTCTCCTCTTTCACTTTCATCAAGAGGCTCTTTAGTTCTTCGCTTTCTGCTATAAGGGTGGTGTCATCTGCATATCTGAGGTTAATGATATTTCTCCTGGCAATCCTGATTCCAGCTTGTGCTTCATCCATTCTAGCATTTCTCATGATGTACTCTGCATATAAGTTAAATAAGCAGGGTGACAATATACAGCCTTAACGAATTCCTCTCCCGATTTGGAACAAGTCTATTGTTCCAAGCCCAGTTCTAACTGTTGTTTCTGACTTGCATACAGATTTCTCAGGAGGCAGGTCAGGTGGTCTGGTATCCCCATTTCTTTAAGAATTTCCCACAATTTGTTGTGATCCACGCAGTCAAAGGCTTTGGCATAGTCAATAAAGCAGAAGTAGATGTTTTTCTGGAACTCTTGCTTTTTTGATGATCCAGCGGATGTTGGCAGTTTGATCTCTGGTTCCTTTGGCTTTTCTAAATCCAGCTTGAACATCTGGAAGTTCATGGTTCATGTACTGTTGAAGCCTGGCTTGGAGAATTTTGAGCATCACTTTGCTAGCGTGTGAGATGAGTGCCATTGTGCAATAGTTTGAGCATTCTTTGGCATTGCCTTTCTTTGGGATTAGAATGAAAACTGACCCTTTCCAGTCCTGTGGCCACTGCTGAGTTTTCCAAATATGCTGGCATATTTAGTGCAGCACTTTCACAGCATCATCTTATTGGATTTGAAATAGCTCAACTGGGATTCCATCACTTCCACTAGCTTTGTTTGTAGCGATGCTCCCTAAGGCCCACTTGATTTCGCATTCCAGGATGTCTGCCTCTGGGTGAGTGATCACACCATCCTGATTATCTGGGTCATGAAGATCTTTTTTTGTATAGTTCTGTGTATTCTTACCACCTCTTCTTAATATCTTCTGCTTCTGTTAGGTCCATACCATTCCTGTCCTTTATTGTGCCCATCTTTGCATGAAATGTTCTCTTGGTATCTCTAATTTTCTTGAAGAGATCTCTAGTCTTTCCTATTCTATTGTTTTCCTCTATTTCTTTGCACTGATCACTAAGGAAGGCTTTCTTATCTCTCCTTGCTATTCTTTGGAACTCTGCATTCAAATGGGTATATCTTTCCTTTTCTCCTTTGCCTTTTGCTTCTCTCCTTTTCACAGCTATTTGTAAGGCCTCCTCAGACAACCATTTTGCCTTTTTGCATTTCTTTTTCTTGGGGATGGTCTTGATCCCTGCCTCCTGTACAATGTCAAGAACCTCCATCCGTAGTTCTTCAGGCACTCTATCAGATCTGATCCCTTGAATCTATTCCTTTCACTGTATAATCATAAGGGATTTGATTTAGGTCATATCTAATTGGTCTAGTGCTTTTCCCTACTTTCTTCAATTTAAGTCTGAATTTGGCAATAAGGAGTTCATGATTTGAGCCACAGTCAGCTCCCAGTCTCCTTTTTGCTGACTGTATAGAGCTTCTCCATCTTTGGCTGCAAAGAACATAATCAACCCGATTTTGGTATTGACCTTTTGGTGATATCCATGTGTAGAGTCTTCTCTTGTGTTGTTGGAAGAGGGTGTTTGCTATGACCAGCGTGTTCTCTTGGCAAAAATCTATTAGCCTTTGCCCTGCTTCATTATGTACCCCAATGCCAATTTGCCTGTTACTCCAGGTATTTTTTGACTTCCTACTTTTGCATTCCAGTCCCCTATAATGAAAAGGACACCTGTTTTGGGTGTTAGTTCTAGAAGGTCTTGTAGGTCTTCATAGAACCATTCAACTTCAGCTTTTTCAGCATTACTGGTCAGGGTATAGACTTGGATTACCGAGATATTGAATGGTCTGCCTTGGAAATGGTAAAGCCGTTTGGAAAGCCTGGGTTATCTGAGTTCAAAATCATAAAGGTCTGGGTAGAATTTCTTTAGACCCTAACATATGCTACATTAAACTGCTATCTGTTCCTTCCAACCCCCTTTCCCATCCCATGTAATCCTATCCTATCCCATCCCATGAATGCAATTGCAAAATCATAAAAGGAATTTTCTATTTTAATTTTCAAATGGCATGTTACTTTGCTGTGTGCAGTTTTAGGGGGTGGTTTGGAATATTTGCCAGTCATGACTGAATGATAAAATTAAGGCCAGAAAGCCAGACCCTTAGATAAAACTGCGTTATGCCAGCACTATTCTTAACATGTTTTTTTCCAGAATTTTCTTCTACAAAATAAATTCTTTCATCAAGAAAATGCCATATAAACTCTCTTGATGAAAGAATTCAATTACTGGAGTAATAAGTGAAGCATATGGTAGTAATTTTTTTTTTTAATATCATTGGTTGCTGAAATCCTGTTTGATTACACAAACTGGGAGAGTTGATTGTTGTTACTTGTCCCCCCCCCCGCCCCCCCCCCCCCCCCAGTTACTTTTACTTTTTAACTGGTTCGAATGATGGAAGACAAGAAACAAGGGGAATATTTGCCTTCGCCTTCCCACGGGGGTTTCCCTAGTGGCTCAGATGGTAAAGCACCTGCCTGCAAGGCAGGAGACCCAGGTTCGATCCCTGGGTCATGAAGATCCCCTGGAGAAGGGAATGGCAGCCCACTCCAGTATTCTTGCCTGGAGAATTCCACGGACAGAGCCTGGCAGGCTGCAGTCCATGGGGTCGCAAAAGTCAGACATGACTGAACGACTAACACTTTCCACAGGCGCTTTCACCTTGTTTAGTAGTAGGCGGGCTGCCCAGGTACGCCAGTGCTTGGAAACCTTGGGCGAGAAGCCTGCTGGTGCCGTGTTCTTTCCAGGACTAGCCCGGCAGTGGTGGTTCTTGCTTCCTTCTGCTTGAGGGTGGGGTGTGGGTGGTGGAGTGAAGACAACACATCATGGAAGGCAGCAGGGATCCCTTGGCCAACAGGTCATATGTTTAGCCACGGGACAGTTCATTTTCTCTTCCTGTTCTACATAAAGTAATAATTCTGTGTTCAAACTGCTACTAGTTTTGCTTGCCACTGGCTCCAGACTCACAGACCCCATGATGCTGGGAATGGCTGAGTTTCCAGAAATCTCAACTATGACCCGCTGCTTAGCTTTAGTTATTTTCTCTTATTAAAGAGGGTTGCAGTGTGGGAGCGGTTCCCTCTTTAAATCCCCATGCCAGAAAATAGATCTTTTATCTTTCCTTATACTTGGCCTTGTATTTCTAAGTCTTCCCTCGCCCCCAACCTTCTGGAGCTCACAGCTGTTGAGAATTCCCCAGTCTCCACACTCTTGCTCTCTCTGAGAGGCTGTCTTAGAGTAGGAGAGTCTACTTACTCTCCAGCGACCAGCATCTCTCTCAGAGTGTGTGTAAAGTCTTAATCGACACTGTATACTCTTCTCGAGTTAGATTTTTACTATCACATTTCAGCCTGGATTCTGCAATGGGAAACTTACTGCTACCCAATTCACTTTTATGCAACATCTTTTCTAAATGTGGCTATACCCCTTTTTAGTTCGATATTGTAAAAATTAGTGCTGAATCATACCCAAGACCAGATGAAGTTGGCTTTTTCTGAGGAAGACCAAGTGTTAGGTTTCCTTTTTAAAATAAACTTTAAACTTTTTATTTTGTATTGGGGTATAGCCGTTTAACAATGTTGTGGTAGTTTCAGGTGAACAGTGAAGAGACTCAGCCGCACATGTACATATATTCATTCTTTCCCCACCCCCTTGCTATCCAGGCTGGCACATAACATTGAGTAGAGTTCCATGTGCTATACAATAGGTCCTTGTTGGTTATCCATTCTGAATATATAGCAGTGTATATATTCAAACTTTCTAAACTCCCTGTCTGCCCCCCCCACCCCCAGCAACCATAAGTTTGTTTTCTGTGAGTCTTTTTCTGTATTGTAAGTAAGTTCATATGTATCATTTCTTTTTTAGATTTCACATATAAGGGATAATGTATGATATTTCTCCTATTCTGTCTGACTTCACTCAATATAATATTCTCTAGGTCCATCCATGTTGCTGCTAATGGTTTTATTTCATTCTTTTTAATGGCTGAGTAATATTCCACTGTATACATCAACCACATCTCCTTTATCCATTCCTCTGTCAATGGACATTTGTCTTGACTATAGTAAACAGTGCTGCAATGAACATTAGGGTGCATGCATCCTTTTGGATCATGTTTTTCTCCAGATGTATGCCTGGGAGTGAGATTGCAGGGTCATATGGTAACTCTATTTTTAGTTTTTAAAGGAATTTCCATACCATCCGCCACAGTGGCTGTACGAATTTACATTCCCACCAACAGTGTAGGAGGGTTCCTGTCTTTCCATACCCTCTCCAGCATTTGTTGTCTGTGGATTTTCTGATAACAGTAGTCATTCTGATTAGTGCGAGGTGATAATGAAAAATGCCAGTTTGAGCAATAACCTGCTGGTGTCCTAACTGTCTTAATGTGAGAATCAGAGGGGCCATGTGGGCCATTTGATCAATTATGTGGGTACTGACTGAGAACGGGAAGAAGAAAACAACCCAGAGAGACAGTGTTAGTCAGACAAGTCTACCACTTGTGTCAGAATTCTGTTACTTGCTTGGTAGAGATTTGCAGATACAGCTGCTGGTTGAGCAGAGCAGTATGGATGTGTCTCTGAGCTGATCTCACAAAGCCTTCATATTGTAGGGAGATGAAAAGTGTTTTCAGAGTCTAAGTCACACAGGGTAAGAAATCAGAGGTAGCACAGAATCTTAGGTATGAAAAAATAAAACCAATTAAAAATAACAATCATTATCTTTGAAGTTTAAAATGAAAAGGGACAAACATCTCGACAAAAATATAATCCCTTGCTTGTGCTGGTCTTGAGTAAAGCTGTCTCCTGGTTCCCACCAGTTCCTCACTTGCCTTAACAACACAAGATGGAGTCTAGCTTGAGTCAGATTATCGTTCTTTATGTTCATTGGCTTTTCTTGAGTGACAGCCACAAAAAGTGCTCTCCTTTGGAGGGATTTAGGTAATTTTAGATACTCCTTCATGATTTCATTTAAAAACTGAATTAAAGACAAACAAACAAACAAACAAACAAACAAACAAGGTTGAGGAACAAGGGGTGGCAAAGTAGTATCTACAAGCCAAACTGTCTTGTTTGGCTATCACAGGACTTTTAAAAATTTTGTTTAAATTTATTTATTTTTAATTGGAGGACAATTCCTTCACAATATTGTGTTGACTTCTGCCATACATCAACGTGAATCAGTCATAGGTATGCATATGTCCCCTCCCTCTCAAACCTCCCTCCTCCGTCCACCTCATCCCACCCCTCTAGGTTGTCACAGAGCACCAGATTTGAGCTCCCTGTGTCATTCAGCAAATTTCCACTGGCTATCTAGTTTTACGGACCTAGTGTACATGTTTCAATCTGTCCCACCCACACTTTCCTGCAACGGGTCTATAGGTCTGTTATCTATGTCTGCATCGTCTTTCAGTTCAGTTCAGTTCAGTCGCTTAGTAGTGTCTGACTCTTTGCGACCCCATGAATCGCAGCACGCCAGGCCTCCCTGTCCATCACCAACTCCCAGAGTTTACCCAAACCCATGTCCATTGAGTCAGTGATGCCATCCAGCCATCTCATCCTCTGTTGTCCCCTTCTCCTCCTGCTCCCAATCCTTCCCAGCATCAGGGTCTTTTCCAGTGAGTCAACTCTTCGCATCAGGTGGCCAAAGTACTGGAGTTTCAGCTTCAGCATCAGTCCTTCCAATGAACACCCAGGACTGATCTCCTTTAGGATGGACTGGTTGGATCTTCTTGCAGTCCAAGGGGCTCTCAAGAGTCTTCTCCAACACCACAGTTCAAAAGCATCAATTCTTTGGTGCTCAGCTTTCTTCACCATCCAACTCTCACATCCATAAATGACTACTGGAAAAACCATAGCCTTGACTAGATGGACCTTTGTTGGCAAAGTAATGTCTCTGCTTTTATTTTTATTTTTTTTATTAGTTGGAGGCCAATCACTTCACAACATTTCAGTGGGTTTTGTCATACATTGATATGAATCAGCCATGGATTTACACTTATTCCCCATCCCGATCCCCCCTCCCACCTCCCTCTCCACCCGATTCCCCCGGGTCCTCCCAGTGCACCAGGCCCGAGCACTTGTCTCATGCATCCCACCTGGGCTGGTGATCTGTTTCACCATAGATAGTATACATGCTGTTCTTTTGAAATATCCCACCCTCACATTCTCCCACAGAGTTCAAAAGTCTATTCTGTATTTCTGTGTCTCTTTTTCTGTTTTGCATATAGGGTTATCATTACCATCTTTCTAAATTCCATATATATGTGTTAGTATGCTGTAATGTTCTTTATCTTTCTGGCTTACTTCACTCTGTATAAGGGGCTCCAGCTTCATCCATCTCATTAGGACTGGTTCAAATGAATTCTTTTTAACGGCTGAGTAATGTTCCATGGTGTATATGTACCACAGCTTCCTTATCCATTCATCTGCTGATGGGCATCTAGGTTGCTTCCATGTCCTGGCTATTATAAACAGTGCTGTGATGAACATTGGGGTGCACGTGTCTCTTTCAGATCTGGTTTCCTCAGTGTGTATGCCCAGAAGTGGGATTGCTGGGTCATATGGAAGTTCTATTTCCAGTTTTTTAAGAAATCTCCACACTGTTTTCCATAGCGGCTGTACTAGTTTGCATTCCCACCAACAGTGTAAGAGGGTTCCCTTTTCCCCACACCCTCTCCAGCATTTATTGCTTGTAGACTTTTGGATAGCAGCCATCCTGACTGGCGTGTAATGGTACCTCATTGTGGTTTTGATTTGCATTTCTCTAATAATGAGTGATGTTGAGCATCTTTTCATGTGTTTGTTTGTCTCTGCTTTTAAATACACTATCTAGGTTGGTCATAACTTCCTTCCAAGGAGTAAGCATCTTTTAATTTCATGGCTGCAACTACCATCTGCAGTCATTTTGGAGCCCCCCAAAATAAAGTCTGACACTGTTTCCACTGTTTCCCTATCTATTTCCCATGAAGTGATGGGACCAGATGCCATGATCTTAGTTTTCTGGATGTTGAGCTTTAAGCCACCTTTTTCACTTTCCTCCTTCACTTTCATCAAGAGGCTTTTTAGCTCCTCTTCACTTTCTGCCATAAGGGTGGTGTCATCTGCATATCTGAGGTTATTGATATTTCTCCCAGCAGACTTGATTCCAGCTTGTGCTTCTTCCATCATCTTTGCTGCCCTGCAAATTGGTTCTTTTTTTTTTTTTTCTTGTGTTTCTTTTTTTTTTTTTTTTCATTTATTTCCACTAGTTGGAAGCCAACTACTTTACAATATTGTAGTGGTTCCCGCCATACATTGACACGAATCAGCCATGGATTTACATGTATTCCCCATCCCCATCCCCCCTCCCCCCTCCCTCTCCACCCGATCCCTCTGGGTCTTCCCAGTGCACCAGGCCCGAGCACTTGTGTCATGCATCCAACCTGGGCTGGTGATCTGTTTCACCCTAGATAATATACATGTTTCGATGCTGTTCTCTCGAAACATCCCACCCTTGCCTTCTCCCACAGGGTCCAAAAGTCTGTTCTATACATCTGTGTCTCCAAATCGGTTCTTTAGTATCATTTTTCTAGATTTCATATATATGTGTTAATATATGATATTTTTCTCTTTCAGACTTACTTCACTCTGTATAATAAGCTCTAGATTCTGTCACAGGAGTTTTAAAGTGAGGAATTTCACAGAAAAATACAGATTTCTCCACGGCTATGATCCGCTGGAGTG
The DNA here is from genome assembly GCF_033118175.1 of Dama dama. Lineage (NCBI taxonomy): Eukaryota > Metazoa > Chordata > Mammalia > Artiodactyla > Cervidae > Dama > Dama dama. Next base: position 64,819,181 of record NC_083701.1, read on the forward strand.
CAGTGGCAATTGCCAGCTGGAGATGGGGTGTAGTCCCCTCTTCAGTTCCCTATAGGCTTGCTCTGGACCTATTTCCCTCTCCTTCTCCACCTGCCGGGTCCTAAACCTGAACTCTGACCCTGGCCGCCACCTGACACTGTGGAGTCAGTGCGGTACAGAATCACTCTGAGAAGGAACCGCGGTTTAACTCCATGAAGACTGGGTCTAGTCTGTGTGTGAATGGGGGAGGACCAGGAGCGGGAAATAGTTTTTGAAGCAATTGGAACAGTTTCCCCATATGCATCCATGTACAGGGGAAGCAAAGAAAGGGAAGTGAGGAGAGACAGGAAAAAATGGGACGGAGAGGAGAGCCTGGTTCTCAGAAAAGGTCCGGATCCATTTGGTTGCAGGGAGCGGGCTGGAACTCACCAGCCCACTCTTCACATGATGCCTTCCACAGACAGCACCAGGCTCCAGCATGCGGTCAGCCAAGGAGGCCCTACTGCAGAGGCTGAACTCAAGACACACGCCCACCTTCTCCTCTAAATTCTGCAGACTCTTCTGGAATAAGCCATTCCAGCTCTGGCCTGAACCACCACGGAACTGCACCTACAACATGGCTCTGTCCAGCTGCCCACCCACCTGTAAGGTGGGCTACAGGTACCATAGTGCCAGACTCAGTATCAGGATACTAAGGGGACCTTCAGTCCTGATATTCCCCTACGGATTCAGCATTTTGGATCAGTGTGTTTTCTCTGAGAATTTGGTTTCTTTCTTGTTTGTTTTTAAATATTATAAAACATGAATGTTACATTACATCTGATTTCTCTCTTGTGCTGGTGGATAAACATCAGAATCAAATCTGTGGCCAGCTTCTAGCAAGTGTAGGAGACACAAATGGCTGGGATGCATTCAGGGACAGTCAACCTTCCATTATCTGTTGGTTTTGCATCTGTGGATTCAGCCAACCTTGGAGGAAACTATTAAAAAATTTCCAAAAAGTGTCAAAAACAAAACTTGAATTTGTTGCACACCAGTAACTATTTATATAGCATTTACATGGTATTGGATATTACATGTAATCTGATGATTTAAAGCAGGGATCCCCAACCCTCAGGCCACAGACCAGTAGCGGTCCATGGCCTGTGAAGAACTGGGCCTCACTAGCAGAGGTGGTATCTTCCACAGAACCAGTCCCCGGTGCCAAAAAGGTTGGGGACTGCTAATTTAAAATATATGGGAGGATGTGCATAGGTTATATGCAAATACTACTATAAAGTCCCATTTTATATAAGGGACTTTAGCATCTTTGGATTTCTTATTCAAGGTGGCCTCCTAAAAGCAATCTCCTGCAGATACTCAGGGACAACTGTACTTTACTCTGCTTTGCTGTTTCTTAATTTTTGAGCTCTTTATTTTCCTTTGTTCTTTTTCTTGACTGCTAATTTTAAAGTGCTTTAAAAAATATCTTATTGCTATCAGATGCTACATAAATATAGAATGAATAACCAAAGAAGGCATTCCAGAAGGCAAGGAGCATCTTCAGTAAATTAGTCCAGGAACAATCAAATCTCAGGCTTCTGGGTGCCAGTTGATTGCAACATGCAATTGAACATTTTAACTGCACAATGCTTGCCCATTAATTTAAAAATCAATTTAATTTTATCTTTGTTCATTTTCCTCATGTACTCAATGAAAATTCCTAGCTTCATGAAAACTGATGGCTTACCATGGGGTAGGGGGAGGGTGTCTTCTCACCCTCATAGCTACCTGGCTGTGTGTGACATGTGCTGGTTGATATGATTGGATTCACTGCCCTACCCCCATCCCAGGATCCCAACTCCCTGCAGGTACTGGTTGTCCTCCATGAAGATCCTATGTGTGTGTGTTAGTTGCTCATTTATATCCAACTCTTTGTGACTCCATGGACAGGACATGGACTCCTGCCAGGCTCCTCCGTCCATGGGATTCTCTAGGCAATAATACTGGAGTGGGTAGCCATTCCCTTCTCCAGGGCATCTTCCCAGCCTGGGGATTGAACCCAGGTCTCCTGAATTGCAGGCAGATTCTTTACTGTCTGAGCCATCAGGGACCCTGTGTAACCCATGCAGGATCTTAGATTATATATGAAGTTAGGGCAATTCCAGTTACTGTTTTCCATACTGACCTTTCTCAACGATAAAGGGATATCCCAAGATTCATATCTAAGTCTTGTTGGGATCTTTTCTTCCCAATTAATCTTCCAAGTGAAAATCTACCAACTTCACTTCTTTCTCTAGAATTCTTCTGTACTATTAACGTGTTGTTGGGAAAAAAGAGAAGGTGCAAGTATGTTAAGAGTGTGTGTGTACATGTTGGTGGGAATGTAAACTGGTGTAGCCACTGTGGAGAACAGTATGGTGATTCCTTAAAAATCTAAAAATAAAATTACCATGTCATCCAATAACCCCACTCCTGGATATAGATCCAGAAAACATAAAAACTGTAATTGGAAAACATAAGGAACCCCAATGTTTATAGCAACACTATGTACAATACCCAAGACATGAAAGCAACCTGACAGATGAATAAATAAAAACATGGTATGTGTGTATACACACACACACACACACACACACACACACTGGAATATTGCTCAGCCATAAAAAAGAATAAAATAATGCCATTTCTTACAATATGGATGCACCTAGAGATGATCATACTAAGTGAAGTAAGTCAGGCAGAAAAAGATAAATATATGATATCACTCAGATGTGGAATCTAAAAAAATGATAAATGAGCTTATTTACTAAACAGAAATAGACTCACAGGCATAGAAAACAAACTTATGGTTACCAAAGGGGAGGGAGGGGCGATAAATGAGAAGTTTGGGGTTGACTCACACATTACTACATATATACAAAAAGATAAACAGCAAGGATCTACTGCACAGCACAGGGAGCTGTAGTCAATACCTTTTAACAACCTAAAATGGAAAATAATCTGAAAAAGGACATATATATATATATATATATATATACATAAAACTAAATCACTTTGCTGTACACTTGAGACTATCACAATATTATAAATTTTTATTAAAAAAGAGTGTGTACATACAGGAAAGGGAATAATAAAGATAATAAAATTATGGGTAAAATACGAACAAAATATGGCATGAAAAGAGACGGTAGGGAAAAGAGAGACCTTGCACCTACAGCTCTCTGCACCAGACAGCATGTGGAGGTGTTGACTGAGGGCAGCTTTCTTGTTTTGGAAAGTGATGAGGGCTGCGGGACAACTGGGGAACGGCTCTAGGGTGATTCAGAGAAGGCACCATGCAGCTTACAGAGGAGGCAAGACCAGACTTTGTAAATCACCAAGCTTCTACTCTGGTTGGAGATGAAGGCTGGTATATGTATATCCCAGCCAGAGAGAAATTCAATGACTAAATGACACATTAAAAGTAGTAACTGCAATAAATAGGGTACACCCAAGATTCTAAGTTCTACTTACAAGCAATTAATGGAAGACTCTCTTGGATAGTACTTAGTTTTGCTTTAGTGTCCCTTCTAAATTGTAGTGAAAATCTTCATATTTGGTGATTGGAGTCTCATAAATTTCTTGATTTTTACAATTATAACCATGTTTTTTTTTTTTTTTATGTTTTCAAGTATTTCTTCTTTTTTTTTCATATTACCTAGGGATTTTTTTTTTTATTAGTTGGAGGCTAATTACTTCACAACATTTCAGTGGGTTTTGTCATACATTGATATGAATCAGCCATAGAGTTACACGTATTCCCCATCCCGATCCCCCCTCCCACCTCCCTCTCCACCCGATTCCTCTGGGTCTTCCCAGTGCATTAGGCCTGAGCACTTGTCTCATGCATCCCACCTGGGCTGGTGATCTGTTTCACCATAGATAATATACATGCTGTTCTTTCGAAACATCCCACCCTCACCTTCTCCCACAGAGTTCAAAAGTCTGTTCTGTACTTCTGTGTCTCTTTTTCTGTTTTGCATATAGGGTTATCGTATCTTTCTAAATTCCATATATATGTGTTAGTATGCTGTAATGTTCTTTATCTTTCTGGCTTACTTCACTCTGTATAATGGGCTCCAGTTTCATCCATCTCATCAGGACTGATTCAAATGAATTCTTTTTAACAGCTGAGTAATATTCCATGGTGTATATGTACCACAGCTTCCTTATCCATTCATCTGCTGATGGGCATCTAGGTTGCTTCCATGTCCTGGCTATTATAAACAGTGCTGCGATGAACATTGGGGTGCACGTGTCTCTTTCAGATCTGGTTTCCTCAGTGTGTATGCCCAGAAGTGGGATTGCTGGGTCATATGGAAGTTCTATTTCCAGTTTTTTAAGAAATCTCCACACTGTTCTCCATAGTGGCTGTACTAGTTTGCATTCCCACCAACAGTGTAAGAGGGTTCCCTTCTCTCCACACCCTCTCCAGCATTTATTGCTTGTAGACTTTTGGATAGCAGCTATCCTGACTGGCGTGTAATGGTACCTCATCGTGGTTTTGATTTGCATTTCTCTAATAATGAGTGATGTTGAGCATCTTTTCATGTGTTTGTTAGCCATCTGTATGTCTTCTTTGGAGAAATGTCTGTTTAGTGCTTTGGCCCATTTTTTGATTGGGTCATTTATTTTTCTGGAATTGAGCTTCAGGAGTTGCTTGTATATTTTTGAGATTAATTCTTTGTCTGTTTCTTCATTTGCTATTATTTTCTCCCAATTTGAGGGCTGTCTTTTCACCTTACTTATAGTTTCCTTTGTAGTGCAAAAGCTTTTAAGTTTCATTAGGTCCCATTTGTTTAGTTTTGCTTTTATTTCCAATATTCTGGGAGGTGGGTCATAGAGGATCTTGCTGTGGTTTATGTCGGAGAGTGTATAACCATGTTTTATGAGGCCTTCTTTCAATACTCTGTTACTTTCTAAAATAATCAATGTCATTTACCTTCTAAGGAGTTTTGAAGTCAGCTGTCCCCTAAGTTTCTTTGGTTTTGGTATTGCCTGGCTTAAACCCATCAGTTACTCAGTCTAGTCTAGGTAATATTATTGTAGTGAATATGAATTTTCATAGTTGCAACAATTTATAAAATTCAGATGAACTTAAACATGGCAATTCAAGTAACTATGTAACACCACTAAAAACACAAAATTCAAAGAACGTCCTTTGGCAACACGTGCCCTGCACAAATCCTTCTGGCTGCCCTGTAATGGGAATGAAGGCCCCTCAGCGTATTTCTTGTCTGAGTCCAAATTTTCAAACTGGGAACTAGTTCTCCCTACTCTGAGAGGAGTACTCCCTACTCCTTTCCAGGGAGGGTGGTCTCTACCAGTTCCCTAAGAGTTCTGACCCCTGGAGGGGTAACTGTGAGAATTCCTTTCTCAAGATCTTGCACCAACAAACCAACAAGGCACTCTCTAAATGTTCCCTAAGTTCTTCAACTCCAGCCAGCAAAGATTTTTGTCTCCTCTTTGTGTGGTAGAGATTTGGCTTATATATCACATTTTTCTTCCTTTATGATTTATATTATAAACTCTTAACACTCCATGGTTTGCCCTTGCAGAGCTAAAACTTTCTCTTTCAATGCTATTGTATCTTCCCCTCTCAAGAAATTATTTTGAAATCCAAAATAAGAATTTGAGTTGCTAAATTCTACTCTTTCTGGGCTCTTTGGTATTTTCCCTTCTCTATAACGAAAGTCTCAGCCTAAAAATCTCATTTTTTTGGTGAAAAGAAAATGCCAGGGAGGAAGATTATGTCTACCAATACTTTAAAATATTTTGCAGCTACTTATATGACATGCGACTACTTATATGACATTGAGAGTCCCTTGGACTGCAAAGAGATAACCAGTCAATCCTAAAGGAAATTAACCCTGAATATTCATTGTAAGGACTGATGCTGAAACTCCAATTCTTTGGCCACCTGATGCAAAGAGCTGACTGATTGGAAAAGACCCTGATGCTGGGAAAGATTGAAGGCAGGAAGAGAAGGGGACGGCACAGGATGAGATGATTGGGTATCACCGACTTAATGGACATGAGTTTGAGCAAGCTCTGGGAGACAGTGAAGGACAGGGAAGCCTAGCATGCTGCGGTCCATGGGGTCGCAAAATGCTGGACACGACTTAGTGACTGAACAACAACAACAAAATATGACGTGAACTGAGTGTTAGGTGGTCTACTATAAAATTTTGCTCTTTGAGCGGCAGGGTAGGGGGAGGAAAGTGGGAAAAAGTTAGGCACAGTTTTCAAGATATTAAGTTCAAATAGTTGTCACAATTTACCTTTAAGAGGCAGATTTTTTTCTTTCCCTCTTTGACTTTGAAAATATTCCCTACGTCGCTCTCCTTTTTGAAGATCTTCCATAATCTGGGAGGGTTAGTTGGCAAAATTTCATACAGTAAGCAGTACTCACTGTCTCATCTAACAGACTCAAACTATCACCCTGGGGGAAAAGAAAATCTTTGTGGCTAAAAAATGTCATCTGGGATCTTAAAGCCCATCAGCAGGGAGACAGTGAAGAATGTGGTTCTCTTGACTGGGGAATAGGTTGGATGACTGGAATGTCTTTTTTTCCCAGCATGTTAATTTCTACGATTGGAAGAAATCAGACCCTAAAAGGAATGGAAGAAGTACAATTTTCAGAGAACAACAGCGAAGACTAGTTATCGGGGAAAGGTGAAAATGCTTCCAGGTCTGAGTTCATGACAGTAAATTTGTATTTCATAACATTCATAGAATGATTTTCACAAATGCAGTGTAAATGAAGATGCTTTATTCCCAATGTAGACTGCTGAAGTGAAATTCACTTCTCTTCAACATCATCATGCCACATATACACACCATAGAAAATGATTCACAACATATATATATATATATATATATATATATATATATAATTTTTTACATATTTGTAGGTGTATATGAAGACACGTGCATATATATTAAATATATATATATTTGAAAATTAAAGGTATCTTTACCCACTAGAGAGAGTCTGATATTTCAATCTATCAAGCCATAATTTTACATCACAGATTAGTGGCTAAGAGCGTGGGTGCAGGAGTTGGATTGCTTGGGCTAAGACTGTTTATTAGCTACGTGACCTTGGACAAGGTCCAGGATCTTTTTGTAGAGCAGGAACCTCAGCTCTAAGATGGGAAAAATAACTGTACCTGCCCAGTGGAGTGGTTTAGGGATTCAGGGTTTGGAACATGGTACTGGATAAAATGCAAAATAAAGGTGAAATTGTATTATAATTACTAGTATGTGTAAGGGCCACGCTAGGTGCTTTGAGGGACAAAAAAGAGACACAGTCTCTATCCTTATACAGTCTGCTGTCTAACTGGAAACCCAAGATGCAGTCTCATATAAATTAACTGTTAATGCCTGAGAAGAAAACCAACAGTGTAGTTCAGTAGCACAGACCAGCTTCTCAAGGAACAGAGGAGTGTATATAAGGTGTCAGTTTCACATTTGCTTCTCTTTACCCAATGCTTATCTCTTCGACATGATGAAAGGCTCAAGCAGATTGTATAATAAACACTGCAGCAGTGGTCAGCCTACGTTAATCCTGCAGTGGTTTAGTCATGGGTAAGCGTTATGACGCAGATGTTAATGCTGGACAACTGTTAGTGCTCTGAAAAGTGAGCCAATCCATCAATTTCTGCAGTTTATACAGGGATGGTGATGACTTCAGCTGATCCCACCCTGCCCCCTGACTCCCTGCCGAGATTTACAGAGAATTCCAGACTGTGGTTGTCTGGTTTAAGTGGTAATTCTGTACAAGAACTAGCAGAAAACTGCATGTTTAATTGCCAAATGAATGTATTACAGTTAACAACTTCTCTATGAGATCCAGGGCTGTTTATTGTGCTCTGAAATGATGATGGAAGGCCTTGGTAAGAAGTGATTATGAAAGGGCCTTCAACAAGATTTAAGGTGATTCTTGGCTTAATCCCTTTTAAGTTAAATATTAATTCCCCTAACTTAATTTTTAAAGCATCACTCTAGATTTTTACCCAAGACTGTCCCTGAATGGTGCCCATATCAAAAGATGCTTTCTAAAGCTAAATTATCAGCTTAATAGGTTTCCAAGTATTGATATGAATACATAAGCTGCACCTATAAAATTGCTTCTGTGGCAAAAAGAGGGATATTCTGATTTCAGAGTAAATTAAAAATCAATTTATAAACTCACTTTTAAAAACTCTGCTTTGGTTCTTTCACTCAACAATTATTTATTGAGTGTTTTTCATGTATCAGACATCAGACACTGTTGAAGTCACATGTGAACAAAACAAAGATCCTTGCCCTGATGGAGCTGACATTCTAGAGAGGGGAGGCAGTTAAATAATAAACATAATAAAGAGTTGGTATAGTGTGTTACGGGTTTCCCTGGTGGCTCAGATGGTGAAGCATCCACCTGAGATGCAGGAGACCCAGGTTCGATCCCTGGAGTGGGAAGATCTTCTGGAGAAGGGATGGGCTACGAAGGTGTCAAGTGCTAAGGAATAAATTTAAAAAAAAGTAGTGCAGAGTTAGAAGGATGGGGCTGGGTGTCAATTTTAAATAGGACAGTCATTGACAAGGTTACATTTAAGCAAAGTGTAAAGGGAGCCAGCCAAGGGAGTTGAACCATGCCTGGGCAAAGAGCCAGTGCAAAGTCCCTGAGGCAGGAGTCTACCTAGTGAGTCTGAAGAACAGTAGGTAGGACAGCGGAGTTGGAACTGGGTGGGAGAGACAAGAGGATGTGGTCAGAGAGGTAAGCTGGGTAGTGACAGAGAGGGAACTGAACAAATCATGGAGAGCCTTGCAAGTTATTGTAAAGCCTCTGAGAAAGATAGCAGTCACTCGTATTAGGCTGGTTTAAAGTAAGGCCCTCTGCTGCGCTAAGTAGATTTAGTTGTGTCTGACTCTTTGCAACCCTCATGGATTGTAATCCGCCAGGCTCCCCTGACCATGGGATTCTCCAGGCAGGAATACTGGAGTGGGATGCCCTGTCCTTCTCTAGGGGATCTTCCTGACTCAGGGATCATACGGGCATCTCTTACCTCTCCTGCATTGGCAGGTGGGTGCTCTATACCACTAGCACCACTTGGGAAGTCCACCTGAATCAAAACAATTCCTCTTATTCCTTGTCTCCTACACTTCAATTTGAATGTGGAAACAATCCAACTGAGATCTTGTTAAAAGTCAAATTCTAAATTAGTAGGTCTGAGGGTGGGGGGCCTAAAATTCTGCATTTTTAACAATCTTGCAGGTGATGCCAGACTGCCAGTCGACAACCCCACACTGAGTAACGAGAGTGAAGAAGTATGAGAACCAAGGGGCTTTGAGGCTTTCTCCTCCATTAGTTGGTTGCAAGGCTCTTCTTGTTCCCTTTGAGCTTAAAAGGACATCCTGAAAGCTTTCATACTGGTCATAACCTCGTCACTGGCCTCACTCTTTCATGTTCTTTCACCTGGCTGGTAAGGGTACGGTCCAGAGCTCTCTTGGGAATATGAGATATGTTGTTTGGCTGTTTCTATGCAGGGTCTAAGAAATTTCTAGGGCCTCCCTGCTGCCACTATGGGGGCTCTGCTTCTGAACTTTCACCTGGGAAGCCCCGCTCTACTCCTTGAATGATAATAGTTCTCTGAACACATCCCTGTCTTACTCCAATTATAGCAAGTAATTCTGACTTGTAGCATTCACTCCTGATCCTATACCTTGAGTGATAGCCTGACTCTGTAAACTAGGCTTGAGGCAGATACAGGATGTGCGTGATGGTGCTGGAATGAAGATGTACTCAGCTGATGCTGGTGCAACAGGTAAGGTTGAACTTTTTTTTTTCTTGTGGAGTGCAGCTAGTGAGATCTTAGCTTCCTCACCAGGGATTGAACCCTTGCCTTTTGCAGTGGAAGCTGAGTACCAACCACTGGACTACTAGGGTAGTCCTGAGTCTGACTTTCATAAAAACTAATGAAGTAATTTACAGCTGAACAGGCCTGGAAGGACTAGATACTTGTGAATATAAAACAAAGGTTATGAGTCAGATAGACTTGGGTTAGAATTATGCTTCCACGCCTTACTGTGTTATGTCAAGAATGTTCCTTGGCGTCCCTGAGCCATAGTTTTCTCATCTGGAAAATGAGAATGATAATGATACCTCCTTCATACATTGAGAAAAGGTATATGAAGCACATAGTAAAGTGCCTGATGTAATGATACTCATAAAATACTACTCGCTATTAGTTTTATAATTACTATTAAACTCTGACCACATGTCACATCGCTCTGTGGCCTGGCATTATGGTACTTACCTTTAAAGTCCCTGGAGTTAAAAGTACCAGGGCACATCCCTCAGCAAAGTCTTTCAAAGATGGGACAGACCAGGAGCAGGTTCATCATGACAGATGTTACAGTAGATAATGGAAGGAACTTTAGATGGTTAGTTTAGAAAGCATATGATGGGGGTACTGATAATGATGGCTGTCCTGAGGGTATCTTGTAGAAGAGGGCCCTGAGAGCACACCTGAGGCCAAAGGGGAGGGAAAAAAAGGAAACGGAAGCACATCCCTCTGTAACCTGTGAGTGAGTTGCGGGGGTGAGATGGGGGGTGGGGGCGCCCGCGAGGGTCGCGGCTCTTGCGCAGCTGCGGCGGCGGAGCCAATCAGCGGGCGCATCCCGTCCTCGCGCGACGGTACAGTCGTGCCGTCGTGACGTTGGCGGTTGCCATGGAGCTCCCCGCTCCGTAGGGCCGCGAGCCGGCACCGGGGGGCCCGCGGGGTCGCATCGCGGCTTTGAGGTCCAGTCCGCCGCCGCCATGAGCGGCCGGAGTAAGGGGAGAAGGTCCTCCCGCGCCAAAGGCCGTGGCAAAAGCCGCGCCAAAGGCCGAGTCCGCGCCGCGCCTGACGACGCCCCGCGGGACCCGGACCCTCCAGAGTGCCAGAGGCTCGGGGAGGAGACCATGGCGGCACAGGTGCAGGCTGGCGCGGGTTGGGGTGGCCCGGAAGGCGCTGAGCCCGCGCCGCCCCGCCGGCCCGGGGAAGAGGCTGCCTGCCGGCTGCCCCTAGACTGTGGCCTCGCGCTCCGGGCCCGGGCGGCGGGGACTCTCGGGCAGGCGGTGACCAGGCCGTGCCCGGCCAAGGCCACATCCGTCCCGGAGCGCCTGGTGACCGACACTGTCTTCGTGGGAACCGTGGGCACCGTGGCGAGGCCGAGAAACGGGCCCCGCGTCGGAAGCCGCCGCGGCCCTGCGGCGAAGAAGACCCCAGATACCTGCAGTGCGGTGGGGAGGGGGTCTGCGGCCTTGGCCGGGGGGAAGCCGAAGAAAGGGGCCGCGGCGGAGGCCGCCTCCGTCCCCGTGGGCGAGGAGAAGATTGAGAACGCGGGGTCAGGGCCCCCGGCGACAGAGGGCAGCATGGATACGCTGGAGAACGTCCAGCTGAAGCTGGAGACCATGAACGCCCAGGCGGACCGGGCCTACCTGCGGCTCTCCCGCAAGTTTGGGCAGTTGCGGCTGCACCACCTGGAGCGCAGGAACCTCCTTATCCAGAATATTCCAGGCTTTTGGGGACAGGCCTTTCAGAACCACCCCCAGCTCTCGTCCTTCCTGAACAACCAGGATAAAGAGGTCCTCAGCTACTTGAATAGCTTGGAGGTGGAAGAGCTCGGCCTGGCGAGACTGGGCTACAAAATCAAGTTCTACTTCGGGCGCAACCCCTATTTCCAAAATAAGGTGCTCATCAAGGAATACGGGTGCGGCCCTTCGGGTCAGGTGGTGTCTCGTTCCACTCCAATCCAGTGGCTCCCCGGGCACGACCTCCAGACCCTTAGCCAGGGGAACCCCGACAATAGCCGGAGCTTCTTTGGGTGGTTTTCAAACCACAGCTCCATCGAGTCTGACAAGATTGTGGAGATAATCAACGAGGAGTTGTGGCCCAATCCCTTACAGTACTACCTGATGAGTGAAGGGGCCCGTGCAGAAAAAGGAAAGGAGGGCAGGCCGGGTCCTGCGAGGCCGCCAGGGGAGACCCCAGAGCCTGGGGTAAACAAGTCCAACTGATCCTGCTCAAGTCTGCGTCCTACCTCTTGCTGGCCTCGTGCCTGGCTGGCCTTGGGTCTTCGGCTGTCTGCCTTCTCTTCGTGTTGGCCTCTGCACACTGTTCCCGTTGGACTTCAGTTACAAGAATATGGCATTTATGATCATGTTCTTTTGCCTCCCCGTGACATTCTTGCTTTTTCTTTACATTAGTATCATATGTTATGTGATCTCGCCCCTCCTGTTTATTTGTTAAACTCACTTGATTCCAGTGTGTGCTGCCTTTCTCTACATTGCTTGGACCCTGTTCTTGGCTCTGGCCTTTCCCACCTGTCTTTCATGTGGACACTCATGAGTCAATCAGCAAGAGGACCAGCGCATCCTCAAGCTCTGCTACTTCAGGGCCGGTGACTTGCCCGGCTTCGAGTTCATGCCAGCCATGCATGCCATCTCTGGCAAGCTTTTCGGTTGCCACTGCAGAATGAAGCTAGTGCACACGGCATTGGCCATCAGCCTAAACTGATTGTCTCTTGGCTCTGGGGTTACCAGCCAAGGTGCCACCTGCAGAATCTCTGGCTTTGGCCAGGGACCTATGCTGCCCTCCTAGACACGGGTTGAGGTTCAGGGTGAGAAGCAGTTTGCTGTGGGTTCTGTACTGTTCGGCATCTCTTCCTGCCTCTGGGCCTTTCTCCTTGTAAACCTTTGTCAAGGTCTGCATCATACCTCATCACTGTCAGGCCACTGAGTTTTGTCTAGGTTGCCAGTCGGCCCCAATTGGCTTCCTGGGCAACAAGGACCTTGAGAACTGCCTGTGGACACAGGCCCTCTGCCGGTGCATGAGACACACACGTACCCTCTCCAGCCTTCCAGGATCCCTGCTGGCTGCCAGACTGATGGGCAGGCTGGTACGTGTGGACATGTGCTCACTGTCGTCAAGCTGTGGCTCCAGGTGAGGGTGACTACTGGACTCACTTAAAATCTAGGCACCTTTATCCACTCCCCCCATCCCTGCCTCACACCTGATGGACTCACGTATAACCTAGGTACCTTTATTCACTGCCCCCATCCCTGCCTCACATGTGACCAGAGTGCTATAGTGGGGTTGCTGGGGAAGAGAGATTTCAGATCTGTGGGCCTGTGTCTACTTGACCTCACACATCTACACCTCCTTCCTCAATCCTCTGTCTCCTTAGCCTCTCTTCCTTCTTTCCCTCTGTCCCTGTGCTTATCCCTCACTCATCCCTCTCTTTCTTTCTTCTTTTTTTTGGTTTCAATAGTGGTACTTCTGAAAGAGAAAACAGTTGTGAAACCAGGGTTTTCTGCATACAGCTAGTGAGTTGGCTGGGGCCTTGTTCTGCACACGCACACACTGGGCTGGAAGAGGGGAGAGGAAGCCAGAAGGCCAGGTGGGTCTGTGGTCAGATCCTGCTCCCTCCCGCCTTCTGGGTTCCCTCTGTAGTTCTGACATTGAGATTCTTCACATGGCAGTGCATCTGCTAGAACGGTCACCCCCCCAGGCAGCAGTACTGGGGACTAGGGGTTACTCCTGCTTTGGCCTTTTCCTCTGCCTCCTAAGACCTGGTTGCCTTCTGTTTCTTCCTCTGGGCAAGCGTGTCTTGCCGTCTGGACTCTCATTCCCCAGCTCTCACTCTCAGCAGTGAGGTTTCTGCCTTCACACACCCTTGGGAGTAGACTGTAGTCTCCGGTATGGGGATCCCAGCTGTCCTGGGGCGTGGGGATGGGGGAGGGGGAGTACCTCTTCTGAATCTCCAGGGCTCATTTCCAGCGGGTGTAAAAGCTGAGCTGCGCCCTCCCTCCCTGGCTTATCTGTGCCCTCTTTCCCACTCATCCCTGAGGGTGGGGTGAGTACTGAGGGTGTCTGTACTTGCCTTCACCCTAATTTCTCTCTCCTTACGGAAGACCTCCTTCTGAGTTTCCCACGGGCTAGGGAAGTCTTGCCTCAAGAGCTGTCAAGAGGGTGTTTGGGTCAGGGGAGCTGGGGCAAAAACCTAGAGCAGGAATAAACCTGGTGTGGAGAGCGCTTGGCAAAGCAGCTAGAAGTGGCTTGAGGAGCCTCCCGGAGAGGATAGCTGTCTCTCAGAGACAGAGGGACGGGGAGGAACCTTCCCTAGGGCAGGGACAGAATTAAAGGGCAGTGGGCAAATGTTTGCCGAGGTGAGGGTATGCCCAAACTTTTGTCCAATCTCTCATTTTTGGTAGATTTTATAAATCACAAAAACAGAGTCTGAATAACATTACTTTGGGTACTTTCTCTTTTGTTCTAGGTGTGGCCTTGTGTTTTGTGGAAGATTATGTGCTGCTTATTTTGTCTTTGAGTAAATCTTACCATTTCCCCCATTTTTTGCCTAATGGGAAAATAGAATTGTACAGGTTGGCTTTTTCTTTTTTTTAAGAAAAGCTTTTTCCTCTTTATTATGGACATTTTCAGACACACACAGAAGTGGAGAGATCCCATGTGCTGTCACCTAGCTACATCATTTATCAGTTATGGTCAACCCAGTTTCATCTGCATCTCCATCTCCCCGCTTGTATTGTTTATCGAAAGTCCAAGACACTGTGCCAGTTCAACTGGGACCACTTTGGGAGACTGAGACACTCTGCTGGTGGTGATCGTGGTGGGGTGCACTCTAACTATCGTATCAGGTCTGCTTTTTGCTTTTCATGTTAACTAATGACGTTCCAGAGATGGGCCTTCGAAATGAAAGTCTTCAGAATTGACAAGAAGTATCAAAAAGTAATGAAGCTGCCTTTTCCCTGTGTCCACAAGAGGAAAGAGAGATTGCTCTGTTGTAAACTCTTTCAAAGACTTATCTATCGGTCTTTGATAAGGTGCTTACTTGAGACCTTTCATCAGAATAACAGTCTTTTTTTCCTCTGTAAGATGGAGACTATTAAAATTATCAGCGTGTCCTGGTCTCATGATATAACTCTGAACTTGAAAGTAAAGTATAATTTGGAAATTGTTGCTGTGTTCTGTGAAAATAACCTCCCCAAAGTAATCAGTAATCGGTTGTCTTACTTGGTAATTTGGCACTCTGGTAATAATGCAATTATGTCTCTGTTCTGAAACAGTATAAATAGTTGTAAGCTTGCATGTGTGATGGAAACAATAAAAGCTTGTATCTCTTATTATATTTTATTATTTTAAAAAAGAATTGTAAGCTTAAGCAGAGGCTTGGTAGTTGACAGCATGTATACTGTGGCATACATGAGTGATTCCTAAGCCTCAGGCCCTTGTGTGACTAGCTCTATAACAATATATAAAATTCTGATTCTCAAGCCCTTATCAGAGATTGAGATCCTGTGGTTCTGGGAAGAAGCCAGGCAGTCTTGTTTTTAGCAAGCTTTCCAAGTAATTCTAGTGCAAAGCTTCTCAAATTTTAGAGTTCCTCTGAATCGTGTGGGGAATCCTGTTAAAATACGAATTCTGATGGAGCAGTCTGGAGTGGAATTGAGATTCTGCATTTCTAACAAACTTCCGGGTGATGCTGGTGCTGGTGGTTTGTGAACTGTACTTGGAGTAGCAAAGGAGGTGACTTCAAGGACCTTTCAAACTAGAGTAACAACACTCGGTCTTGGTTACACATCAGAGTTATGTGGAAAGCTTAAATGTACACACACTGGCAGAGCTCACAAATACCAACTGCATCAGAATGGGGAAAGGGATAGATCCGGGTGTAGGTATTTATTCTGAAAACATTCCAGGTGAGTCTGATGTCTAGCCAGAGTTGAAAACTAAAGTTTCTGATGCTGTTCTTAATAGATTCATAGCAAGGAACATTTTCCACAAATCAGGAGGATCAGCAGCAGACAACCAAATGCCACATAAAGCTGCCCAGCTGAAAATGGCTGGAAAAAAAAATTAGAAGTGAGTCGTTAACTAACAAAATAAAATTTGGTTTGTATGCTGTTGGGCATGAATCAACAAATGTGCAGTGTTCAGGTTGAATGTTTCATTCAAATGTTGAATGAAAGAATGAGTTTAAAACTGTTTATATTCAAATGCTTTTGGGCTAGGCTGGTAATTTGTGAAGTGGGCCATATTTGCTTTATATGGATGTTACGTGTTAGTTCGTTAGGGCTTCCATAACAAAGTACTACAGATCGAGTGGCTTTAACAACGGAAGTTGACTTCCCAGTTCTGGAGGCTAGATGTCAGATCAAGGTGACGGCAGGGCTAGTTTCTGCTGAAGTCTGTCCTTGGCTGGCTGGCTGCTGTCTCTTCGAGGTCTTAGCTCTGTGTGTGTCTGGGGACAGGAGGAAGAAGTCGGGGGTGTGTGTAGCTGGGGCAGCTGTGTTGCAGTGCCAGGTTGTTTACTGGGGGCCCCGCAGGCCTGGTGTTGCTGCTGCTTCAAAACAGAGTGGCAAGAATCAGAATCTCCCAGTTTGGAATATTTTCAATTAAAAAAAAAAAACAATCGAACACCCAGAGCCTTGCTCTTAGGGGTAGGTGGAGTGCAGAAGGGTCCGGGGGACAGTTTCTCCAGGTGTGAGCAACCTCTCCAGGTGTGAGCGTCCTCTTGGGACCCATGCAGAGTCCTCCAGGGATGCGAACTGGGACGGCCCTCTGCCCAGTTCAGCTCATGTACTTGCTTCTTCAGAGGCTCGGAGTCTCCACTTCCCAAGCCCCCTTCCACAGCCCTCCCTTCAGTTCATTGCGGAACCCATCTGATGGGGGTTTCATCCCTGTACTGCTCCAGGGTCTTACTCATTCATTGCCTCCTGTGTGTGTCAGTCTGTTGTAGACATCAGAGATACAGCGATTGAATTCTGCCCCTCGTTCCAGGTTTCAGCCTCCTCTGAAAAAATATCAGTTTTGCCTGAAATTGCCAGTCTGTCCTTTTTTTCTGTTTTCCTACATGGGGCTGATGAGTGTGTCAGATCCACATGGGGGTGGCTAAAGGAACCTCTTTTCACTCTGGCCTTTAGGTCTGACTTCACAAGGCAATTTGGACTTTTAATAACCTGGAGAGTGAGGGCTTCTCGGAGTAATTCTTGTTGCACTAGGAGTCCCTTGTCCCTTTCTCACCCAGTTTTATTGCCAAAGACCTGATTTCTTCTCACTTACTGGGCTTTTCTGGAATGTAATGGGTTTGTGCTACGCCACAGGGGAGCAGGGAGAAGAAAAGAAGCGTCTTACTACTTGTAGCTTAGCCACAGTCTCTCTCAACTTCTGTCTCCCCTCACACGTGGGCTCCCCCTCTGGTCCACTGCACTGATTTGCTACAGGGAAGGAGGTACCCTGCCTGGGGGTGGCCTCACCGAGGGAGGGGACTCCCCTCCTCCTTTGCCCTCTGAAGATTTTGGAAACTCCTTCCACGTTCTCATCCCTTGAGGTCCTTGGCCGCGGGGAGCCACTGGTACTGATGGATGGAGCCTTATCCCTCCAGCGTGGAGGGAGTGAAAAAAACAAAACCCAGAGATTCCGTCTCCAGGCTGTGGTTTCTGTCTCTGTCCTTAGCATCTTCATTTTTGGAATCTTCTCCAACTACATTTCACCAGTCAGGCTCACAGCTCACTTCTGCTGAGTCACTTTTACCTGAAACTCCAGCCTCGTGTTAGTCCTGCTTCTGTACCCCAGGTCTGGCACTGTCTGGTCAGGTGTTCAGTTACAGAATGTCCAAGGTTGGAAACTTGAATTCCTTCCTCCTCTCCCTGCCTTGTGTCAAGGTGGTCCTGAGCTGAGGTTTGACAAATATAAGATGAAATAATTCCTACGTGTGTTATACTTCATGGTTTACAAAGCACAGTCACTCTCATCTCAGGCATAACAATTATCCCATAAGATGGCTCGAAGAAATTAAGTGACCAAAATCACAGAGCCAGTAAGCAGTAGAGCTGGGGCTCAAACTCAGGGCTCCTGCTTCCAAACACCTTCTGAACACGTGCTGGTAAACATGAGGCCCAGGCAGTCATCTGGCACAGGACCGGAGGCACTGCTTCACGCAGAACCTGCATTTAACCTTCACTCTGTGCATCAGAACCTTCAGCACAGCACATCAGTCGCCGCCCATCCATCGGAGCTGACGTGTGAATGTGAACCTTCCTGATTGTCCACAGCTGCTGGAGCTCGACAGGGGGCAGTGACTCGATGATTTGAGCAACTCAGAATGTGGCCAAGGCTTCCTCTCACTGCTCTGTCCCAGAGTCAGGACTGGTTCCAGACACACGTGGCTGCAGATGGAGGCTGAGTGAGGAGGTTTGGGGCTCTAAGTATCAATACTTGAATATGAACGTATTGGAAAAAAGGGTAACAAGAAGTTCTCCCGTAACAAGAAGTTGGGTGATAGGAAGTCATAGGCTTCCTTCAGTAGCACAATGATGTCAGGGCTCTGGGTCCCCCTCTCTGCTTTGGTTCTCTTGGGTTTCCCCTTTGGGTTCTCTGACTCCAAGCACTACAGTCTCACCCAGCTGCACTTAAAGACAGGCAGGAAGGAGGAGAAGGGGTCTTCTCCCACATCTCTGTCATCAGGGAAGAAAATCTTTGCCTATAGTGTCTGGTGGATTGCAGGGGACCTGAGTCAGTTTCCTTGGGCCAGAAATCAGTCACACTCCCACACTCTACTTCAAGGAAATTAGCATTTTTTAGCATCTCTCATATGAGAGTGAGGGTTCTGCCATCAAGCAATAAGAGATCAAAGGGCTAGAATTGACAGGAGATCTTAGTCATGTGTGGATTCCTCCTTTTTGTGGTGACATGGCCATGCTGCTGATCACACCGCTTAATAATACCTGGAGGTGCGTGCATCTGCACTTTCCCCAGCTCCCCAGGTCGTCTCTTCGGACAAGAAAGCTTGCTTTGTGTCTCACCTCCTCTGTTTATGGTAAATGCTTTTCAGGCCAGCAATGCCTTTTTAGTGTTCCTATCTCCCACAGCACTTAGCTCGGGCTTCTCTCAGCATTTGGTGTGAAGTGAAAGTGAAAGTTGCTCAGTTGTGTCCGACTCTCTGTGACCCCATGGGAACAGTCCATGGAGTTCTCCAGGCCAGAATACTGGAGCGGGTAGTCTTTCCCTTCTTCAGGGGATCCTCCCAACCCAGGGATTGGACCTAAGTCTCCCACATTGCAGGTAGATTGTTTACCAACTGAGTTAGAGGGTCAGTAAACGCTAGTTGAGTCAACACATTAAGCCAATAATCTTTCTAAGATGTAAATTTGATCCTGTCAATGACCCAGTCAGCCTTCAAGAGTAAGGTCCAAAATTCCAAGAAGCTCAAAACAGGCCATTCGTTATCTGACCCTACATTTTTTTCTTTCTGAAAAAATTTATTATTTATTTTTATTATGAAAACTTACATGAAAGTTGATAGAAAACTACAATGATCACCCATCATATACCTACCATTTAAGTTCAGTGAATGTTAACTTTTTGCTATATTTGTTTACTCATGTATGTTTGTATTTTGCTGAACTGTCTGAAAATAATTTGATGTTTCACCCATAAATACCCAGCATGAACCTCATAAGAAATAAAGATATTCTACATGATCACAAAACCATTATTGGGAGGTTACAGTTCCCGAATATCATCTAGTATCCAGTCCAAATTTAGATTTCTCCATTGCTCCCAAGATTATTTTATAGCGTGTGTATGTGTGTGTGTGTGTGTGTGTGTGTGTGTGCGCGTGCGCGCGTATGCTCTGTCGTGTCCAACTCTTCAACCCCGAGGACTGTAGCCTGCCAGGCTCCTCTGTCCATGGGATTTCCCAGGCAAGAATACTGGAGCCGGTTGCCATTGCCTTCTCCAGGGGATCTTCCCAACCCAGGAATTGAACCCATGTCTCTCTAGTCTCCTGCATTGGCAGGTGGGTTCTTTACCACTAGTGCCAGCTGGGAAGCCCTATTTTATAGTATTAGGTATAAAATCAAGATCTAATAATATTCAGGCATTGCATTTTGCTGTTTTTTATTCTTTCTAAAACAAAAATCCATTCACGTTCCCCCCATCTCGCCCCACCCAGCCATAACATTGAATTTCTAAACAGGTTAGGCAGTTGTCTCACAGGCTGTCCCACATTCTGGATTTGTCTGATTGCTTCTTCTTGATGTAATTTAACTTTTTGTTCTGTCTCCTGTACTTCTTGAAAACTGAGCGTTTGGGTGAAACACCTTTGGTGAGGATATTGCATAAACGAGGTGTGTACTTCATAAGGTGTCACTTCAGAAGGCACATGGCAAATTGTTTCACTATCACACTGTTAGTTTCATCTCTTGGTTAAGGTGGGTGATCACTAGATCTTTCCTTTGTAAAGATACATCTCTCCTTCTAAGCAGGTCATCTCTGAGATGGTACTTGGTCACTGTGAGAATATCCTGTTACCTTACACTTTTCGTCTCAAGGTTTTAGCAGCCATTGGTGATGTTTGCTCAAATCAGCTATTTCTCTGTGGGTTACCAAATAGTGATTTTCTAATCTTGGCAGCTCTTTTACATATCTTAGCTGCTATTCTATAAAGAAGACCTCACCCTCATCATTTGGTGATGAACTCTATCTACCTCCTTCTAGAAAGGCAGATAAGTGCCTAACTTATTCCCTTTAGCTTCCAGTGTTTAGAGTCAGAAGTTGGTGTAGTAATAATCTCTAATACTTTCGAATAAGTGCATTTTTTTTTTCTCTTGACTATGTCTGTGAACTTGTGGAATTTTATATATTTAATGTTTCACAATCAGTTATGGTCATCTTCTTTTGGCTACACAACTGACTCCCATTTTTCTCCAAACTCACTTTTGGCAGACTCCTCTGATCCTTGTCCCTTATTTTCTCCCCTTTCCCATGTGCGCCTTAGCCAGCGTGAACCACTGTGAATTATTCTGGACGCCAAGTGTTTACACCCTGCACACCTGCCCATACCATTTGCTGGAAAAACACCCTCACAACTCCTCTTGGGTGCTCAGATAGGGCTCAGATATTTTTGTCTGTGCTGTAGTTTTTAATCTTTCAAGGCGGAATTTGTCCTTCCCTTTTCTTTATTTCCATCATATTTTTTTCACACTTCGATTCATGGTACCTGATGAGGTGACTTGTTCTTGCCTATTTACCTGTCTGCTTCCACCAGAGGCTATGAGATCCTTGAGATAGCAGATTAGTAATTAGCAGTGTGTCTTCTTTATTTTGGCATTCCCATAGCTCAAGGGCTTACACAGGGTAGATGCTCATTCCGTCTTGAACAAGTGAGTGAATGAATGGTCCCTGACAATTCATGAAGACATCGGTGACAAACTGCAGAGAGGTTGGAAGTACCCAGGAGCAGAGATTGGGAATAACTTCTAGTGAAGGAGGAGCGTGAACCTAATGCAAATGCATTAAAGGATGGTGGGGAAAGGAAGTTATTACCTGCACAAAGCCTCAGGCAAAAACCACACCAAATGACTCTCACAGCATATTGGAAATCAAGTAGGAAGATGGAGGTGAGCAGGAAGTTGGAAATGTACCAGGTATGCTGTGCTTTAGTAATTTCCATAGTACACAGGTCTCTAATGGAAAACAAGAGAAGGCTAAACCCATGTGATGACTTTCCCAGGAGCTTTCTCTCTCTTTATCTGGGGATGTGTATATAGAGTCTGAGATCTCCTAAGAGGTCCTTTGAATTCAAATGACTTTCACAAATTGGGTTAGAACCAAGTCAATCTCAAAAGAATGATGTCATTGAAAAGCACCTGGACTAGAGAGTGACCTGCTGAATGGAATCCAGGGAGTGGATGCAGGGGAGAGGGGCCTTGAGTTTCAGTATTAAGAAGCCTAAGTTCTGAGATCCTAGCTCACCTGTGGTCCTCAGAGCCTGCTGCTGCGTCGCCTAGTGCAGTGGCACCGGCTGTCTTAGGAGAGCGTTCAGCGCACTTCTCACAAGTCCAGACTATGACTTTGTCTCTGAGTTTGTCTCTTCCTCTGGACTGTAAGATCTCAAGGCTCTTTGATCACTGTTGAGTCCTAAGTGCGTACGCACAGGAGTTGCTTGATGAAGAGTGTGGGCCGGGGGTCGCGCTAGTCTTATACGAGCTCCGGCCTGATCCCGTAGTGGTTGTATGGGCTGTGCCTGGCAGTTGTCCCTTGGCGGGAGGAGACCATCTCTTACTAAATAGGCACCAGTACTTAAGTCTATTCTGTTGAGCATATATCACATGCTAAGCACAGTGCTAAGGCATTTTATCACATCTTCACAACGATTCAATTATTACCTGCATTTTCCAGATGAGATAAAAAGAGCCCAAGAATGTGTTCCATGTCATGGAAGTTATCATTCCTGAAGCTGAGGGAATTACCCACCACTCTGCCCTGCCTCTCAGGCTGGGGTCTGCAGGTGAGTTGGTGAGCTCGACTAACACTGTCTCCTGACTTTGGAAAGGAGGGAGGAGGGTGTGTGGCTGGAGGCAGGCTTCTGGCTCTCCTGAAGATGCCCACTCACCACAGATGGGAAGGGTGTGTGTTCGTGTGTGTGTGTGTGAGTGGGAGGCCGTCTCTGGGTGTGCGAACAGGAAGGGCATGGGTCCTGGGTGTGCCCAGGTGTGTGTCCGAAGCCAGCTTTGGAACACAGCCTGCCGACTGCCTGCTTCTTGTCTGCAGGCCCATGGTGCCCTGAGTCCTGGGCACGCTCGCTCGCTCTGGACACTGCCAGCTGAGCTGTGGAGCCCACACTTCAGAGGCTCCCAGCTGTGGGCCGCTTGTGGGGAACAGACTCTCCTGGCCTGGAGCCGCTTAGAAGAAGGGGCCTTTACTGAGGCCCTGAGTGGATGGTTTAACAGGGAAGCTGAGTCCCAGAAGGCACCAGACTCAACAAAAGGGTGTCACAGCTATGAAACAAGGGGATTTGTTTGTGTGCGGGCGGCGTAGATGGGCCTGCTGGTCTTAAGCTGGTCTTTGAGCTGCAGCCTCCCACACGGACAGTGGTGCCTAGCACTGCTCTTGTCTCTGAGTGAGGAAAATGGTGAGCAATCATTCTTTCTTGACATTTCCCTAGGGGTGTGCTTCCCTATGGGCTTCTCTGGTGGCTTACATGATAAAGAATCTGCCTACAATGCGGGGGACCCAGGTTCAGTGCCTGGATGGGGACGATCCCCTGGAGAAGGCAATGGCACCCCACTCCAGTACTCGTGCCTGGAAAATCCCATGGACCAAGGAGTCTGGTGGGCTGCAGTCCATCGGGAGTCGGACACGACTGAGCGGCTTCACTTTCACTTTTCACTTTCGTGCATTGGAGAAGAAAACGGCAACCCACTCCAATATTCTTGCCCGGAGAATCCCAGGGATGGGGGAGCCTGGTGGGCTGCTGTCTGTGGATGGGGTCACACAGAGTCGGACACGACTGAAGTGACTTAGCAGCAGCAGCCGGTATTCTAGCCTGGTAAATCCCATGGACAGAGAAGCCTGGCAGGCTATGTGACTCCATGGAGTCACAAAGAGTCGGACTTGACAAAAATTCACAGAACCTTCTACTCCACACAGGGATCACATGGAGGGAAAAGAAGCAAGGTAGTTAGCATTTATTGACTACCTGCTGCATACCAGACTGAGGGGCTTACGTACAAATTATTTTTTACTTTTTATAATAGAAAGCTTATGAAATCTGCATTATCTACATGTTAAAGTTAATGATACTGAAGCTCTGAAAGTTAAAAAGCTTGCTCAGGGTTACTCAGCCAGAATTTTGATGGATGAGAGTGTCTTTGGTGTCAAAACAGAGGTTCTCTCCCTTAAAGAAAGGAGACATAATTACTCCAAATTTTAGTGAAAGTAATATGAATCAGATAGAATGCTTGCAGTATTCTGTAACTGCAAGTAATGTACGCAACTGTAATGCAAGTAACAGAAACTTTGACTGGTGAGGTCCAAGGATAAGCGCAGTGAATGTTTTCATAAAAAGGAATTTGGAGGCAAGTGATCCTGTGCTTGGCTTAGCTCCTCTGTTATTTTATCAAGTCCCCAGGCTCTTTCCATCCTTCAAACATTTTTGGCGTAGAGTCAGTGAGAACTTTATGTCTTCACACTTGTCTCATGGTCTCAGGATGGCTACTTCATTTCCAGGCATCATATTCTCAGAGACAGTATCTAAAATAGAAAAGTAGCCACAGGGGCAAACAGGGAATTCTCTTGTCAGCCCTCTCTGTCTTAACTGGAGAGGGATATCTTTCCTGGAGTCTCTAGTGTACTTTCCTCTACACCTCATTCATCTCATTGGCCGGACATGAGTCTCACATACATATATTTCCATCTTAGACCAGTTCCTGGCCAAGGGGAATGTTACTGCCATGACTGACTTAGACCAACCAGGATTGGTTCCCAGGGGCTGGGCACACAGCTTGTTAGGGAAGAAAGGAGCCTGGTTGTTGGGTGGGCACTTGTCACGTGGTACTCAAGTTCTCACCAGGCTCTGTGACCACTGGCATAGCCAGGATGGAATAATTGTGAGGATGTTCACTATTTATTCATAGATCTGGACAGCATGCTGCTTTAGTACCTTCTCTGATCTGAGACATGAGTTAGGTATCATGTGCTGAAAGAACTGTGGGATATAGATGTGCAATGTATTTTATAATCTAAATGAGGGAGGAGTTAAATAACAGTGAACAGTTAGATAAAAGCATGAAACAAAAATTTAGCCAAAGCCAGCATAGGATTTAATGGTATCTGGGTGAGAGGATAATTTTGCAAGTTCTTCTTTTTTAAAACTTTGTTTTTAATGGAAGGATAATAGATTTACAGTGTTGTGTTGGTTTCTGCCATACATCAACATGAATCAGTCATAGGTATACGTATGTTCCCTCCCTCTTGAACCTCCCTCCCACCCCCATCCCCATCCTGCCCCTCTAGGACGTCACAGAGCACCAGTGTGTTATACAGAAACTTCCCACTAGCTGTCTATTTTACATATGGTAGTGTACATGTTTCAAAGCTACTCTCTCAGTCCATCCCACCCTCTCCTTCCCTGACTGTATCCACATGTGTGTTCTCTATGTCTGCATCTCCGTTGATGCCCTGCAAACAGGTTCATCAGTACCATTTTTCTAGATTCCATATATATATATGTTAATATACAATATTTGTTTTCTCTTTCCAACTTACTTTACTCTGTATAATAGGCTCTAGGTTCATCCACCTCATTAGAATTTACTCAAATTCATTCCTTTTTACAGCACATTCTTCTTTAAAGCATTTTGTGATTTCTTTGTCTCACTCATGACTGGATAGAAGTGCTTTAAAAACTAGTTTCAATCAGCAGGATTTATTTTCGTATCTTCTGCTGGGTTTTTGCTATTTCCTTCCAAAGAAAATGCATAAAATTCTCAATGATTTGAGACTATTTGGGGCCAAGGAAATTATTTTTAGGTGTTAAACACAATATTGCTGGTTTCCTGGAAAAAAAATATTTGGTGCTTTAGCAAGAGATCTGAGCCAATCTTAAATTTAAGCATCAGCCCTGGTAGCTTTACAGTGTAAGGCTGACATTTAAAGTGAAGTCGCTCAGTCGTGTCCGACTCTTTGTGACCCCATGGATTGTAGCCTTCCAGGCTCCTCCATCCATGGGATTTTCCAGCAAGAATACTGGAGTGGGTTGCCGTTTCCTTCTCCAGGGGATCTTCCCAGCTCAAGGATCATACCTGGGTCTCCCGCATTGCAGGCACACTCTCTACTGTCTGAGCTACCAGGGAATCCCCCTGTGGATCTAAACAGTACTCAAATTAAGTATGAACCTTCATTTCAACAGTTACATTAGAGGCATTTGAATAATGCTTTAAAAAATGCCGTAGCTGCAGGCAAAACTTTAATTTGGCCTCTGATGAAAGGCAGCCATCTCAAACTGGCCTCAGTTCCTAGGGAAACCCTTTGAATAGATAAACACAAACACATACTTTGCTGATAATTGTGTTGACCCTATAATAAATTGGTCGGAGAAGGCAATGGCAACACACTCCAGTACTCTTGCCTAGAAAATCCCATGGACGGAGGATCCTGGTAGGCTGCAGTCCATGGGGTCGCTAGGAGTCGGACACAACCTGAGCGACTTCACTTTCCCTTTTCACTTTCATGCATTGGAGAAGGAAATGGCAACCCACTCCAGTATTTTTGCCTGGAGAATCCCAGGGATGGCAGAGCCTGATGGGCTGCCGTCTGTGGGGTCACACACAGTCGGACACGACTGAAGCGACTTGGCAGATGATAAATTGGTTAGGAATTGTTTATCATTTTAAACTGAAAAGGGTGATCCAGAATGTGTGCATGCTAAGTCGCTTCAGTTGTGTCTGACTCTGTGCAATCCTCTGAACTCTAGCCCGCCAGGATCCTCTGCCCATGGGATCTTCCGGGCAAGAATACTGAACGTGGTTGCAATGCCCTCCTCCAGGGGGTCTTCCTGACCCATGGATCGAACCCATGTTTCCTACGTCTCCTACACTGGCAGGCAGGTTCTTTATCAGTAGCGCCGCCACCTGGGAAGCCTGTGATCCAGAATATAGACTCCCATTGCTTTAGAGTTCCAGGTGGAGAATCTCCCTTGTAGCCCACTCACTTTGGAAAGATCATCTGGGAGACATCCCCCTTTTTTGGGGGGCTTTTGTTATGTGATTCCCCCACTCTCCCCACCCCCCAAATGCTAACCTTATTTTTTCCAGCCTCTTTTTGGTTGGTGGTTGGAGAGTCCAGGGAGGGTCAGGCCCAAGGTAGCATTTCTGAGGCTCTCTTTTCAGGGACTGTTGTAATTAGAGTGGGGAGTGTTTTGTTACCTTACCCCAGCCTGTTGGGTATTTTAACTGCTCCCCAGCCCTAGTTGAGCTGGAGCCATGGTGACCCATGCTAACTGTAGGGAAAGAGCAAATTAGCCAAGATGGCAGTGGTCAGGCTCTCTCACCCCACATCCTCTCGCCCTCGCCCCCACGTTCTGTAAACAATGACTTTGCATGGTTATATAACAGCAGAGATCACTTATACCACTGTGCATGCATGTAAAGATGTACTCACTTGGCCACGGGCCACCTTTGTTCTTTTCCTTATAAGCTCCACCTGGAAAGCCCTTGTGGCTGTGTTATGGCTGTGTCCACTGGGTCAACCACAAGAGAACGCAGCATGACTGCATTACGGGTGCTGCGCCAGCCTGGAAAGAATAAACATGTCTGCAGTTCCCATGGCTCCTCGAGTTTTTCTTCCAGCCTCCCCGCTTGTGCCTTGCTTACTCTGGGTTCAGTGAACAGTGTAAACAGTGAGGCAGTTGGCGTGGAGGGCAGGATACACAGTGGGTAGAGGAGCCTGAGGCTCCAATGGATGGAGGAAGCCAGTGGCCACCACATAGTAGTGGTACCTGACGGCTACAGTCCTGGTAGAAGACTGGGAGGCGGTGGACTGGTCACCTGATGGCCTTGAGAAGGCGTTACAGGCAGTGAGTTCCCATTTGCTGGACAAAGCGGCAGGTACTGCTGCTGGTACCATGGGGTGGATTTTCTTGATTGCCTTGAAGGTGAACATGGGCAATGGCCTCCATGATGCTGCACAAGTGCATGAGTTGTAGAGACAGGAGGAGGAGCTAGGGCATTGTATACACATGTTGGAGCAAGATATGTGTGGCTCTGAGGAGCTCAGCGCCTCAGACTAGGAGGTAATGAGGGGTGAGGACGAGGAACATTGTGAGACCATGGGTCCCCGCTTGGCAGCGATGCCCATTGTACAGCAGAAAGTGAAGCATGAACAGCCTATGGCCCAAGGCGGGCATCCTCAAGGGGCCCCCAGTGTGACTGAGTTCATGACATATTGACCACATACTCAGGTGGAGTTGGTCGACCTGGGTAAGCAGTTTTGGCCGAAGCAAGGGGAACCCTTGGCAGCATGGCTTTTGCGACTCTGGGACACAGGGGTGGATGGTATCATTTGTTCCGGGGATGAAATAGAATGGTTGGCATCTGTAACCACTCAGCCCTCGTTGAGACAAAGGTTGCAGCGTGCTAGGCGACTCATGCAGGGGGTGCCTAATCACACACACGTACCCTGGTGGGATGGATTAACGCTGCTGCCTGCAGCGTGTGTGTGAATGCAGAGAGCTCCTGGATACCATGAGTAAATGGTATACGTATGCTGATTTGACCCAAATTGTGAGAAAACTGGGCATGAAACAACGTTTAACCCAAATACCCAAGGCCCAGGTAAGGGCCTTGTACAAGGTCCTGTAAAACACGTGCTTTACAGGCAGCATGCGAGACACCATTTTGAACAATGCCCTGTCCACCTCTTTTGGATTCCTGACTGCTGCACCCCATCTATGAGATGATCTAGATGGTGGCTAGCTTGGGAGAAATAGAAGGGCACCGGCAGGCCAAAAGTGTTAGGCATGTGAAGACCCCAAAGGAGGGGCCAAGCTGGTAGAGACCTCGTCCATGTGACATGGAGGCAAGTGAGGGCTGATTTGCTGGCAGCGGGAATTGACAGAAGTAAAATTGATAAACAGCCCAGTGCTCCATGCCTAGAGCTCTGGAGGCAAGTGAGACCGGAGCTGCAGTTTACCAAGCGTGAGAAGCACCCACAGCAAGAGATACGCGCGGTTCTGTTAGAAGATCACATGGCGCCCAAGGATGTTCTTTCAGATGCCCTTTTCCATTTCGGATAAGGGTCAGGCCAAGGTGCCCACCTGCAGAGCCCAAGTGGGGACCAGAGGCCCCAGGTAGAACTTGCCATGAACAGAGAGTGATGGCCCTGGTTGACCCCGGTGCCGAATGCAGACTTGGTTATGGCAAGCCGGAGAAATTTCACAGTCCTAGTGCACACATTGATGGCTATGGCAGCCAAAAGATTAAGGTAAAGGTTGTGTCCTTACCTTTGAATATTAGACGACTCCCCCCTGTGCAGATGTATACTGTTTATGTGTCCCCAGTCCTGAACCATATTTTGGGGATAGATGTTCTACAGAGCATAATATTACAGACCTCTGTGGGGGGAATTTCGTCTCCAAGTGCATGTGGTGAAGGCTGTTGTGAGGGGCTACTCAAAGCATCACCCGCAGTTACCGCCGGGACGTTGCAGGGTAACAGCTGTGAGACAATAGCGTTTACCAGGTGGCCATGAGGAAATCTGTGCTGCCATTGCAGAATTTAATTCCATTTAACTCCCCTGTGTGGCCTGTTTGGAAGCCTGATGGCTCATGGTGAATGGCTGGACTACAGAGAACTCAAACCTGTGCCTGCTGCTGTACCGGCGATTCATGACTTGATGGACCTACTGACCATAGCGTTGGGTGCTTATCACCATTGTGGTGGATCCTTGAAATGGAAGCACCCAACTTCAGTACTCTTTCGGCAACAATGAAGACAAAAAGAAAATATTTCTTCCCTTGCAGTTTCCACCCTGCCCCCACAAAGTCCTGAGATTGACACTCTCGGTTCATTAGATCGTTAGGCACACTTGAACTAAGAACTGGGTCACTGCCCACCCTGGAGCCACAGATGGAGTCAGCCCCACCCAAGTTATTAAGACTGACAATAGGGAAGGGATAATTTTTTTTCAAATGTATATAAATGATGGTGTCAGTACCAGAGGAAGTGGGGATGGATGCTGGGCAGGAAAAACAATAGATGCCCACTGAGTGGAAGTCCATTCCCAGGTCATCCTTGTTAAGAAGAAAGTGGGAAGGAGGAACAAAAACATCACTGTTTTTTTATAAGAACCAGGCGCCGACAACTCCCTGCCTTGCCTTGCCTTTCTTCACAGTGTGACTACGACAGCCTTTCTACTATGGAAGTTTGGTTGCGGCTTGAATGTGACGCACCAACCAAGTTGCTGTAAGCCCTCAGGGCATCAGCTTTGCTATTGCAGCAGTTCCGCTCTTCCCCCACTTCTGTCCTTCATTACTGTCCTTCCCTCCAGGTTTTGGTGCTTTTCCTCTGTGGTTTCTGGCGTGTGTCTTGGCTACGGGTCATCCAGAGAGTGACTGCTGACTGTGGGCACGTGAGGCTGGGAAGGCCCAGCTGTGAGGTCAGCAGCTGCTCCCGGCGGGCGAGGAGGGCGCCTTCAGGGGGCAGGGCGGGGGGCCTCTCACCTGTGGTGGTGCAGAGCCAGGTGAGAGTCTGGGTCCTCAAAGGATCTGATGAGGGGTTACGGAGTTTCCTGGGAGCTGTGGGACTTTAGGTACCTCAGAGAGGTTTAGGAGTTTTGGCCCCGCTTTCTCAGGCCACTGGCCTGCCCTTCACCACCCCCCACACCCGCCATGGCTTCCACTCTGGGGCTTGCATTCCTGTGGCTCCCTCTTGTCTTCTCTATATGATGGGGGGGGTACACCATCACATGTCACCCCTCAGGAATGTGGGTGTTTCAGGGACACACAGGCAGGTCAGCGTCTTCCAACACTGGGCCTGTGAAGGGTTGGACATAAGACTGGCCATACAAGTGAAGTCCCTGAGACCAGAGAGATGGCAGGATTTACCTTAGGCCACAGCAAGACAGGCTTCCCTGGTGGCTAAGACGTTAAAGCGTCTACCTGCAATGCGGGAGACCCGGATTCAATCCCTGGGTCGGGAAGATCCCCTGGAGAAGGAAGTGGCAACCCACTCCAGTGTTCTTGCCTGGAAAATCCCATAGACAGAGGATCCTGGTAGGCTACAGTCCATGGGGTCGCAAAGAGTCAGACACGACCGAGTGACAGCAAGACTGAATTATAATGAATGAATAATAATGTGAAAATGATTGTTTAACGGAAATGTTCCCCACAAACTTATAAAAAGAACATCAGCTGAACTCTCCCTGGTGGTGGTGGTGGGGGGGGCCGTGTGCCTCCCTGCAGGCCGGGCCGTGGTGCCGGGAGGAGGCCCGGGAGAGCATAAAGGGAGCTTAAGTGAGTTGCACAAAATGTGGGAATGAGAGAGAAGGCGGCCAGACACAGAAGGGGCACGGCTAATTAGGTTGGGATGGGTGAGTGTCTAGGTAAATTCACCCCGGAGCCCAAGGGGTGGGCCCAGGAGTCAGGCTGTGTAAGGAGACTGATGGCGTGATGCTGTGGGGGCTGCCCAGGTCTCAGCACTGAGGCTGTGGACAGAGCAATCTCCTCTTCCTCCAGACGCAGGGGTGGTGGTGGGCGGGTATGGACTGGAGAGGCCTAGCAGGGCTGCAGTACACCCCCGGAGGCACTCAGGGTGCTCAGCCTGTCCTTGGCCCGGCAGGGTCCATGTCCTGGTTCCCATCCTCCACCCTGCCTGAGAGCCGTTGTGAGGTCAGCCCCCCCAACTCCTCCCCCATCCACACTTCTAAATCATAAAACTCTCTGGCTCCAGCCCAGCCTAGAGACACTATTTGTTCTCTTAAGCGTTATTTTGATTTCCATAGCACAGAAGAAAAAACAAAACAGTCTGAAACAAAAAGGAAAACCATTTTAGACAACTAGGGGCTTTGTTTCGGTTATTTTTGGAAAGGCGTGTAGTGGGGATTGAGGGGCAGCTGATTTGGGACATTTTTCCATCCCTGGAGAATCTAAATCAATGAAAAGTAAATTAAAAATTGGGTCCCAAGATGGCACAGAAAAGTCTCAATCCAGAATAAAGTCTGAAGGCTACATTTTCAGCTATCTGGTGGAAAGGTTGGCAGCCCCTGGCCCCGTGGCCCTGGCCCTGGGCAGTGCTGTGATGCTGCTTATTCGAGGACAGGATGCAGCCCCGGGAGCGGGGTGCTTGGAGGATGCGGTCCTCAGCTCCGGGGCCTCCCTGTCTCCAGGAGCGAGCCCCTCCTCCCCTGCACCCCA
Organism: Dama dama; assembly: GCF_033118175.1. Taxonomy (NCBI): domain Eukaryota; kingdom Metazoa; phylum Chordata; class Mammalia; order Artiodactyla; family Cervidae; genus Dama; species Dama dama. The sequence goes on from NC_083701.1 coordinate 64,850,924, forward strand.
GCCTGCCCTGGTTTCTCTGCTGGAGGGCTCTCACTGCAGATGAGTCCTGAGCATCTTCCATGAGCTCCCCTTGCCTTCAAAAGAAGGTGCTGTTGCTTTCCACCTGCCTCTTCCTGGGGATTTTCTTTCCATCAGCCTGCAGGGCAGGAAGCGCAGCTGTGGGCATGGAGGGCGAGGGTCCCACTGGGAGTTGAAGTAAGGGGTGATGCCACCGCTGGCACCCGAGGGACTTGTCCTATAGACCCTATACCTCATACCCCAGCAGTGGTCTTCTGCCGGCTGGCAGCTCAGCTCCTCAGCTGGGCTTGAACCTGGAGGGATAACCATGCTTAGCCATGTAAGGATGGCAGAGAGAGAGAGTGTGTGTGTGTGTGTGTGTGTGTGTGTGTGAAGGGGGGGTGAGTGCGGACAAGGACAGTAGGGGTATTGACTGGGAGCACTGGCCTTGCAAAAAGACAGGAGTGGATTTGAATCTTGGCCCTGAGACTTTATGGTAAAGAATCCACCTGCAATGCAGGAGACCCGGGTTTGATCCTTGGGTTGGGAAGATTCTCTGGAGAAGGAAATGCAATCCACTCCAGCACTCTTGCCTGGAGAATTCTGTGAACAGGGGAACCTGGCGGGCTACAGTCCATGAGGTTGCAAAGAGCTGGACATGACTGAGGGACTTAAAACACTTTGACTTTTCACCTGAGACTTACTGACTATGTGACTTTGGGCTAGTCGTTTGATCTCTCTGAGGACCAAAAAAATTTCTTGATTTTTTTTTTTTTCACAGTGATAACAGTGAGTACTGTAGATAAAGGCTTAGGATCTCTTGTGCCCCGCAATATATTGTGTGATTTTGAAATCCATGCCTTGAACTCAGACCTATAGACTGTGGTTTATGAAAATTCCATCCTTCTCCTGAAATGGGGCTTACTCTCTGGTAGACTTCTCTGCCGCAGCTTCCAGTTGGCATCACAGCCTCCGTGTTGCCCCTCTATCAGCCCACACTTAACACTTCACACACTTAACACTGAACTCCTTCAGCACTTTTCACAAAACCATCTCTCTGCAAGCACTTTGTGCATCTGGTTAGCTTCAGGGATGGCCTGGGGACAAGCACCCAGCTTCCTGTGTTCTTTCTGGTTCGTTCTCTCACCTCTCTCCACTCCTGTCCACAGAGATTGCTGAGGGTTCCAAGTCCTCCTGCCCCTATTTGCAGAGTGTGAGGCAGTTCTGTACACTGGGGTGGAAGCGGAGATGTTGGGGGCAGCTTCCAGGAGCCCACCCTCCACTGCCTTTGTCCTTACCCCTTCCTCCCTCCGCCCATCTGTGAACGTGGACAGAATGGCTGTCCCAGGAATGGCCGAGGAATGGCCGAGTTGTGAGCCCAGAGGAGGCGGGGCTCCCCAAGGGCATGTAGAGCCACCATCCCAGTCATGGGTGGCTTTCCTCTGCACTTTTATATACGTGAGAGAAGGAAGCTTCCATGTTGTTTCGGCCACCACTACCTTGGGTCCCTGTTTCTCATGGCTGAACCCTCTGCCATCTGAGGTGGCAGGCTTCTTGGCTTCAGGCCCAGCACGGCCTGTCATGGCCGCCACGGGGTGGCGGGGTGCAGGCTCCCTGTGGGGGTCCTGGGGGGCTGGGCACCGGTGACCAGAAGGCTGAGCAAGGCCTCAGACCCTCCCGAGGGCATTCTCAGCTTGGCTTCCCGGCTCCTGTGAGAAGCGGGGGGCCTGGCATCTCCAGAGTCTGAGGTTTGTCTCAAGGGCCCTCCTGCACCTACTCTTTCTTGGCTCTTCCTTCCAGCTGCCACACATTGTAATGGCGGCCACGCGCCCCCATCCCAGCAGTAGGCCCTGCCACCCAGAGGCTCAGCTTCCCCTGCTCCTACCAAAGCTTGTTCTCAGGACCGGCCTCTCCAGACCCGTCCCTCTCATGGTGGGTGAGCAACTTATGCTTCCGTGGGATGGAAACGCCTTCTGGGGCTACTGTCCTGCTGTGTCTAAACTGGCCCCTGTACAGTCTGTCACCCGGCTCTCTGCGGTGAGATGGGCCTGCCTCTGTCCAGAGGGGCAGTGATTACCAGGCAGCGGGATGTGGTGAGACGAGCCCAGGCCTTGGCGCTGGCAGTTCCGACTTCCAGCTTCTGGATGTGGGGTGTGCAGGAGCCTCAGGTTCTTTATGAAGTGAAGTGGCTCAGTCGTGTCTGACTCTTTGTGACCCCATGGACTGTAACCTACCGGGCTCCTCCGCCCATGGAATTTTCCAGGCAAGAATACTGGAGTGGGTTGCCATTTCCTTCTCCAGGGAATCTTCTTGACCCAGGGATCAAACCTGGGTCTCCCGCATTGCGGGCAGACACTTTACCATCTGAGCCACCAGGGAAGGTTCTTTGTAGCAGGTTCTGCGAGCAGACATGGGATGGTGTCTGGCCTCAAGGACGATCATAACGGATCAGTGTGTGTGGATGGAGCAGAGCTGGGCACGGGGAGGAGTCGGTCAGCAATCCCCATGAGGGGCTCTGGAGCATACAGTGGTCCTGCCGTGGGGCGGAATGCCAGGGCCTGGGTGTCCCCACACTGTCAGCCATGCGTGGCTGCCTGGAAAGGAAAGACCTGCCCTTGGATGAAGCAGCCCTCCACAGCTAGGCACGCCTGGAAGGAGCTGGCAGCTGGAGGCTGGTTGTTTCCCAAATTGGGGTCTGAGCCTGCATCTCATCCTCCATCACGTTCTCCATCTGCAAAATGGGGGTGGTAACAGGACCAGCCTCACAGGGTTTAAGTTAGATAACGTGTGTGTATATCCTTTGTAAACTGGCATTGATCATCTCTCCAGGCTCTAAGGGCACTCTCCCGGCCAGGCAGCCCTGGATGCGGGAGCCCTTCCCGGCAGAGTTGCCCTGGGAGAAAAGAAAAGCGAAAGTCACTCACTTGTGTCTGACTCTTTGCGACTCCATGGACTATAACCCACCAGGCTCCTCTGTCTGTGGGACTTTCCAGGCAAGAATACTGGAATGGGTAGTTATTTCCTTCTCCAGGGGATCTTCCCAACCCAGGGATCAAACCCGGGTCTCCTGCATTTTTTTTTTAAGCCATCTGAGCTCCCAGGGAAGCCCTGGGAGAAAGACTTGGGTAAGTCCCCAAGCTGACCAGTCAGTCCAGATAGGATTAATCCCCTAAGAGTATTAGGAGTGCTGGATCCAGAGCCCGCAGAATTAGATGCTGTGAAGATGAGCATTTTATTGAGTCTCTGCTGATCCTTCATTCAGATGTTTCACATTCAATGGATGTGCAGATTCAGAGTAAGGTGGTTTCTTTCTTTTTTCTTTTTTTTTTTCAGAGTAAGGTGGTTTCTGATCAAAACCAGTGAGAGTAAATATGGAGCAAATCCAGAAAAGAGGAATGCTGAAGGAAACTGAGTTTCATTCCATTCTGAGATTTCTGGATGTATATAAGACCTACATCTGCCTGTTCTAAAAGCATAAAGCTTTCTATTCTACATGAGTCAGGAACAAGAGTCATTTTAGACCCAAGTCTAAGTTGGGGTAGATGAATACAAGGATGCCTCCAGAAGATTGTCCCAGTGATGGCTCCCAGGGATTACACTTCCTGGCATTCACCCCTGGGTGGCTCTTGCCCACACTGACTCTGGGTTTGGCCATGTGACTTGTTTTGGCCAATGAGCTATCAGCACACATAACAGAAGCTGAGACTTGGTAGGTCCTGGACGCCGGGATTTGCTGAGGTTTGGACTTAACTCCTTGAGGATGAGTTGGAAAGAGAGCCTCTGACCTCCCAGGCAACCCTTCTGCTGAACGGAGCCTAGGTGAAGCCAGCAGAGCCTGCCAGCTGACCCACAGAATTAAGAGAAAGAATAAATTGCTGTTATTATATTTTTTTTAAATGAAGTGAAATTCATGTAACATAATCAACCATTTTAAAGCATACATACAATACTAAAGTGGCATTTAGGACATCCACAGTGCTGTGCAACCCCCACCTCCTTCCAGTTCCAAAACATTGTCATCACCCCACAAGCAAGGCCTGTGCCCTTTAAGTAGGCACTCCCTGTCCCCCTCCCCCTCGCTCCTGGCAGCCACCAGGAGCTTTCTGTCTCTATGGAGACAGACCTTTCGTGACTGGCTTCTTTTCATTTAGCATGTTTTCCATATTCACCCATGTTTTAGCAGGTGTCAATACTTCATTTTTGTGCTCAAATAGTTGTGAAAGTTCATAGCAACACTATTCACAATAGCCAAAGGGCAAAACAATCCAAATGTTCATCAGTGGATGAATGGATAAATAAATGGTGGTATATGAATACAACGGAATATTATTTAGCCATGTGTTAGTCGTTCAGTCATTTCTGTCTCTTTGTGACCCCATGGAGTGTAACCCACCAGGCTCCACTGTCCATGGAATTCTCCAGGTGAGAATACTGGAGTGGGTTGCCGTTCCCTTCTCTAGGGGATCTTCCCAACACAGGGATCGAACCTGGGTCTCCTGCATTGCAGGCAGATTCTTTACTGTCTGAAATTATTTATCCATAATTACTGCTGTTTTCAGCCATTTGGTTTGGGGTTGGCTTGTTACTCTAGTAATAGATAACTGATACAGTTTTTAAGGTGACTGGAGTAATAACTAAGAGCTACCAATTCTTAGGTGGTTTCTATATACCATGTACTGTGTGAAGGACTTTGAATGCTAATGCTTTAACATTCACAAGAACCCTGTGATTTAGGTACTAATAATGATCCCATTTCACAAATGGGAAAACTGAGAGATTGAATAATTTGCCCAATTTAACCCAGATGATCTCATTCCAGTGCTTATGTTTTATCCACTCATTGTATCCACTCAACCCAGCTCTAAATGATAGGCTTGTTCTGGGAGGTGCAAAAGCCCATGACAGTCTATGGCTTTGCCGTGAAACAGACACAGTCTCAGTTTTCTGTACGGTTCATACTGAATACCACTGGAAGAGAGGATCAACAGAAATGAAAGCCAACTGTGTTTAAATCTATATGATGTAAAATTCTGATCTGTGAAGCCTGACTTGGGAACATTGAACTTTGTAGAAATAATGTCTATAAAGGAACTGTTCAAAGGCAGAAATAACAATCATAATATTTGATATAAACAAAGCACACATATTGATGGGTCAAAGCTTTACTGTAAAACTTGCTTGGGAAAGAACCCCCAAAGAAAATAATTTCTGTGAAGCTCAATATGAACAAAAATGAAAAGACTTTGAATGGATTTAACTGGACTATTTAAAAAAAATTGATTAGGGAATCAGATTGACTGAGTGGAGCTTTTTCCAGAAAATACTTCCAGTACAAAAATGTATTCATGATGATATAGTTGTGGTTTAAATTGTAGTATTCTTAGGAGTCAAAATATTCTCACAACAGAACATCCTTCTGACTCAAAACATCTTTCATCTTTTCACTAGGATTTTTTTTTTTTTTGCCATATTTTGCCTATATTTTTATTTTTTTAATAAACATACTCAATGTGATATTGAGGTAGAGGTTTGTTTCTTTTTTTTTTTTTTATTAGTTGGAGGCTAATTACTTCACATTTCAGTGGGTTTTGTCATACATTGATATGAATCAGCCATAGATTTACACGTATTCCCCATCTCGATCCCCCCTCCCACCTCCCTCTCCACCCGATTCCTCTGGGTCTTCCCAGTGCACCAGGCCCGAGCACTTGTCTCATGCATCCCACCTGGGCTGGTGATCTGTTTCACCATAGATAGTACACATGCTGTTCTTTTGATCATTAGGATGTTTTGAGGAGTGTTAAATGCTATGAAAATGTGAGTGTGGGTCACTCTGAGATGTCATGAGAGATTCCTATGAGCCTTTGGAGAGTAGGTACATTGGGACTTGGTCAAACTCCCAGATAACGAGATTGCTTATGATGCCAGGTGAGGAGGTGAAGGGTGCCCTGGGGAATCAGGAATTCCCTCCTATGCAGGGCAGAGTCAAGTTCTCATATCTCCCTTGAGACACAGATTCTGGGCAGGGTCTCATGAATAACCTCCTGACCCAACGTTTAGGGAACTTAATATAAACTCTCCATGAGAGACAGACGTCATCCTTAATGGAGAAGGAAGAGCAGCAACTTTTGGGGCTGTGGTCCTCTTAGGTAACCAGAGAGCCGAGCACAACAGAAATATGAGCCCAGCAGCAACAGCTACCCATTAGCCAGGACGTGGGAGGAGGAATTACTTGGGATCCACTAGAAAAGGATTTGAGCTGGTTGGGGCAGTGTGGGGATGGGGAGGTATGTGGGACCATTCCTACATTAGTCCTTATATGTAGGCCTACAAGTTTTTCAGGACTTCTGAAAATATTTATTAGCTATAAATATATAAAGAAAATCTCAAAGCTAAAATGAATACATGAATAAATGTATATAAAGTGCAACACTGTCATCTAGTAATGGATTCTGTATAGGTCTCATAGAGTTATGCATAAATATAAAAAGTCTGGATTATAAAAATAAAGCAGCTCTTTATTCTTTGCAAACTCAAATTTATGAAAACTAAACCTTTCAAATATATAGCAAAAATATAAAATTGTAAGTAATATATATGAATGATTCTATTTATCTATCCATCTATTCACCCATGAACACTGTGGGTATGTCTTCACATATTTGACATGATGTAGGCACGGTCTAGGACCTGTAAAGGTTTTCCTGTGACATGAGTGGGGGTGGGGACGTGACTTGAAAGTGAAGTAAGGGTAGTTGGCTTGTTAACAAAACTGGATGGGTGTGGAGCCAGTGACCTTGTCAATTAGCCCAGGAGTTTGTTTTTTCTTGGGGCAGGTGTGACCTTGGAGACAAGAACAGTATACAATATTATTAGAAGTTGAGCAGAAAAAATACTGAGTACACAGATAAAATCTAGGTTTTAAGACTGAAAATGTAGATTGTGGTTCAATGACATACTAGGTGCCAAGTGGGGTTAAAAATAAGCCCCCCAAACCACATCTGGGGCGTCTGTCTGAATGGAGCCCTCTGGGGTTGTGCAACATGGTCATGGCCTCGCCACATTGCTAGGGTTCACAGAAACGTGGAAAGTGAGATAGAACTATGGGGATTGTTCATCCAGCCTCTGTTTAATGAGATCCTGTGTGTGTGTGTGTGTGTGTGTGTGTGTGTGTGTGTGTTTAGTCATGTCCAACTCTTTGCGACCCCATGGACTACAGCCCACCAGGCTCCTCTGTCCATGGGATTTCCCGGTGCAAGGATACTGGAGTGGGTTACCATTCCCTTCTCCAGGGGATCTTCCTGACCCAGGGATCAAACCCGTGTCTCCTACGTTGGAAGACGGGTTCTTTACCACTGAGCCACCTGGGAAGCCTCCATGGGATTCCACTCAATTTATAAGGGCCATGGAGTCATCACAGGAGAGGGGAAGAGATGCTGTCACGAGAGACAGGAAGCCCCTAGGCTAAGCCCTACACAAATCATCGCCTCTCCGTCCTTCCTTGCAGGAAGCGGGCTCAGAGGCTCAGGGAAGACGCAGCTCTCGCTCTGTTTCTAGAGAAGCTGGAGAGGTCTGGGCAGCTGGCCATGGGCTGAAGAGACAGCCTGAAATGTAGGGAGCACTCATTTGTCAGGAATCCCTGAAGCTCCTTCTGTCACTGGACATTACTTATATCCTAGGAGTTTTCTTTGCAGGGAACTTCTTGCTCACAAACACATCTATAAATGTAACGCCCTTGTTTTTAAGGGGAGAGAGCGTAAGTCAAGGCTGCAGCAGTAGCTGCGTGCTCTGCGAGCTCTGCGCACTCTCATGGTTCATCTTGCTGAATGAGGCAGGCCAGCCTCAGCGCACAGGACGGTTAACTACTGCAGCTTCACTTCTGGGAAGAACTTGAAAGTTCTCCCGACTCCCAGCCTCAGCACTCACTTTCCTGAAACAGGAACCTCTCCCCCTGATGCTTCAGAAGCTGAACAGATCATGGGAACACTTCCATGGTGGATGCTGAGAAACAGATCCTTCACCAACACCACCCTTCCCAAGTTCAAGGAGAGCTCGGATGGAAAGCACTTGGCCAGTATGTTCTTAACAGCTATTCTTGCAGCCACTCATAGGGCTTCGGTGGGAATTTGACTAAAAGGGCTTCATCCTCTTTATTCTTGCACAGGTGACTGCCCATTCTCACCCTGCCCACCTCTCTGTCTCTGCTCCTCCAGATTTAGAATCCTGGAGCATCAGATTTTAACCTGAGACTGCCTTGTCTAACATAGCACTTTTTTCCGCCTGAGGAAACAAGGCCCTGAAAGATGAACAAAATAGCCAATAGTGATTCAGCTTAGCATCACAGCTGTGGCTAAGTTGGACCCATTGAAGGCAGGGCCATTCCCACCATGGCTCAGGAACTGTGTCCCTTGTTTTTCACCTAAAGGAAGGGGGCTGAAGACCCTTTGATGACACCCAGTTAACTCCAGGTTCCTATCTGGAAACATGTGGGAATAGCCTCATAGATACAGGTTGACTAGGACAAAACTCCATTGGACACACAATTTTGCTTTGTGGACCAAATGGTTTGCTGAAAGTTGTATATAGATTTTTGTTAACAACTACATATTATAAATGCAAAAAAAAAAAAAAAACTGACAAAGTTTAAGGAAATGTAAAGGAATCCTTTTGAGAAGCAAGTTGAGTTTCTTAACTTGCCTTTTATGACGAGTGCAGATCTTCACAATCCACGAGGATCTTTACATTTGGACATCATATGAAACCGTGGACTAAGTAACTACTCTATGTCTTTGTTTTCTCACCAATAATATAATACTGGTATTCTCCTGTATCCACTGACAGGATAACTGTGGGTGTTGACTCGGTAGGCTGAACAGGCGCTCTCAGCCCCGCTGCCTGCTACCTACACTGTCAGCAGGGTCCATTCAGTCCTTAGCCTTTCACTGATGCTGGCTGGAGGGTCCTGTCCTGGAACAGGAAGATAGATTAGAGGTGTTTGTGAGGGCCCAGCAAGCCGTGAGGGGAGCTCTTCGCAGTGAAGAGAAGCCCAGACCGAGGGGGTGACAACCCACTTCAGTTTAACTTGTCTACCGAGCACCTACCATGTACCAGGCACTGTACTGTGCCCGGGAATGGAGCCCTCAGTGACCTGCCCCTCATGTGGTCACTAAGGGAGGGCCCCAGTCAGAGCCCTGCTGGGATTCGATAAAGAGAAACGCTCCGCCTTCTGACTCGGGTGTGACCCATTAAGGACAGAGCCATCTGCCACCGATGTGTTTTCGGTTGTATTGAGGAGATCCTACCAGATTTCGTCAGACACATCCTGAAGATTAGCAGAGGCAAGAGGCCCACAGAAGAAGGTGGAGAAATTCACAGCAACTTCAAGCTTCACTGAAGTCAAGATGTTTCTCTGGAAGGGTTCTGATCAAGCTTCCACCTTGTGAGGAAGCTTCTCCCCCGCTTTGCTCCAGCACTTGCAGCTTCAGGCTCTGAAGGTGAGCTCCAGCCATCACCTCGCTTGCCTTGGCTCCCTCAACACCAGTAACCATGACGAGCAGCATCTGGCCATGGCAACGTCTAATTTTTTTTTTAATAAAATCCTATCTGGAACACTCACCACACTTAAAAAGAGTGCTGACAGATAAGCAGCCTTCAGGATGCCGTTTCCAAACACCCATCTCTAACGAGGCGTAGCTAACAAAATGTGTACGGTGATTATTTATTCCACCAGCAAGTCCCGAGGTGATAGAATCTGTTGTATGTGAAATTTGCTTTGACAAACCATCCCTGATTATGTAAGCCTCCCTCTGTGCTCTGGATCACTGAGCTTCCACTATTGACTGGAGCTTCTGATCAACTCTTCCTGCAAGTGGCAGAATAGAGATGAAGTCATGGTCAGGTCCTGAGGCTGCACTCAGAGAAACAGGCTGCTGAATACTGGGGAGGTTAGGGGGCTGCAAGATACAGGGTGAGATGCTGTTGCTTTCCTGGGGAGAAGCCAGTTGTTGGAGACCAAGAAAGGATGGTGTGTGGTGACGATGTGATGATAGAATTCCAGGTCAACAGCGGTAGTGAGGTTTCAGGGAACCCTGTTGGATCAGGATTTTGTCTCTCAGCAGATGCCCCAGTTTCCGCAGTTTCAAAAGAGCTTATAACTGCCCTGGAAATTCTGAAGCCTCCGGCTGCTGGCAGTTTGACATCTTCTGTTGTGTTTAGACTTGACGGGTTCAATTTTATAGAGATGCACCCACATTGTTCAGGACAGAGGGCCTGGGACAAATGGGCAGTTTACTTTGATTCAAGATAGTGAAGTCTTTCTTGAAAGAACTCGTAAATATCATTCAGTTTGTATCTGTTAAGGATTAGGACCAGCTGCCAGAAACAGACAACAGAAATAAAAGTGACCTCAATAATATAGAGGTTCATTTTCTCTCATATAAACTAAGTCCAAATACCTAGAATAAGTTTGGACCTCTAGCTTCCATGGCCCACAATGGCTTCTGAAGTACCAGTCATCACATCTGTATTCTAAGTAGGAGAAGGAAGAAAGACAGGTCAAAAAAAAAAAAAAAGCCTTCTGATGGAATTAATTTTTTAAAGAAGCCCCACTTTTACTTTTATTGGTCATCCTTAGTTGCAGGGGAAACTGAGTTATTTATTTATTTATTTTTCATTTATTTTTATTAGTTGGAGGCTAATTACTTTACAATATTGTAGTGGGTTTTGTCATACATTGACATGAATCAGCCATGGAGTTACATGTATTCCCCATCCCGATCCCCGCTCCCACCTCCCTCTCCACCTGATTCCTCTGGGTCTTCCCAGTGCACCAGGCCCGAGCACTTGTCTCATGCATCCCACCTGGGCTGGTGATCTGAAACTGAGTTATTTATTACTTTAGCTGGCTACATTTCTGCTCATTGCTTTATTTTGGGGGGCTCCAAAATCACTGCAGATGGTGCCTGCAAGCATGAAATTAAGAAAGACGCTTGCTCCTTAGAAGAAAAGTTATGACCAGTTAACACAGTTTATTAAAAAGCAGAGACATTACTTTGCCAAAAAGGTCAGTCTAGTCAAAGCTAGATGTTTTTTCCAGGAGTCAAGTATGGATGTGAGAGCTGGACTGTAAAGAAAGCTGAGTGCCAAAGAATTGATGCTTTTGAACTGTGGCATTGGAGAAGACTCTTGAGAGTCCCTTGGACTGCAAGGAGATCAAACCAGTCAATCCTTAAGGAAATCAGATTTGAATATTCATTGGAAGGACTGATGCTGAAGCTGAACCTCCAACACTTTGGCCACTTGATGAAAAGAAGTGACTCATTGGAAAAGACCCTGGTGCTGGGAAAAATTGAAGGTGGGAGGAGAAGGGGACGACAGAGGATGAGATGGTTTATCACCAATGTGATGGACATGAGTTTGAGTAGTCTCCAGGAGCTGGCGATGGACAGGGAAGCCTGGCATGCTGCAGTCCATGGGGTCGCAAAGAGTCGGACACCACTGAGCAACTGAACTGACATTGCTGCTCAGAACATGCTGGGCTGGCAATAGGCAGGGTCCGCCATATCATCTTTTAAGGGTTTCCTTTATGGCTCAGATGGTGAACAATCTACCTGCAATGCAGGAGACCTGGGTTTGATCCTTGGGTCAGAAAGATCCCCTAGAGTAGGAAATGGCAACCCACTCTGGTATTCTTGCCTGGAAAATTCCATAGACAGAGTAGCCTGGTGGGCTACAGTCCATAGGGTTGCAAAGAGTCAGGCATGACTGAATGACTAACACACACTGATTCTTAGGGAGAAAGAGTATTGCTTTAGAACCTAGATATTAACTGTGTGATAAGAGGCAATTTATTCTGATTTTCTGGATCTGTTTCTTTAGTCATAAAAATGAAAGATACTAATCCTACCTGAAGGGACAGCTATAAGGAGTAGATGAGACAGCTTATGAAAGCGCTCAGCACGTGCCTGACACTTGAGTGGTAGTTGTTCAATAAACATTAGTGCCCTTTTCTTTCCTTTGCATTAGAATGTATTATCTCCCTGCATGGAGGACCACCAGCTCCTTGGCTGAGGCTCATGACACATTCCCTGCCAGAATGCCCAAGGGGATGACAATCACAATTTCATAATTACAACCACAGAGGCACAGGCAACAGTAAGAGGGGACATGTGTCCTGCGACTTTTCTGCACAGGCACTGTGCAAGATGTTCTGCACAAATCCTCTCCTACAAGCCTGCCTGTGTTAGATGCCACGTGTCCTCTGCCAGGTCCCGGGACTTCTTTCACCATATCGATGGTTCCAGGGCTCACACCTGTGAATCTCATCAGATCTGACTAAGGGCTCCTGGCGTTGGTTTGTCCACCGGGTAGAGTGCCTGAATGCCTGGACTATATCTCCTGCATGCCCTGAACCCCTGAACGACCAATACAGGCACACGAAAATCCTGTTTCCTTGTGAGCGGGACAGGCTAATGTATAGCATCCTCCCAAGTGCCTGGGAGGATCAGGCTAGGAAACCATACCTTGCTCTGACTTCTACACATCCCTGCCTGTTTTCTCAACTCTTGTAATGGGAGCATGTCCTAAATAAAGCACCTGCATGTGAATCCTCCTCTCAGAGTCCGCTTCTGGTGAGTCTGACCTAAGATACACCTCAAAGCCCAGTAGTAGACTGACCTATTTGTAAGCCCTTTACCAATTTTTTAAACTAAGCTTTTTATTTTATATTGGAGGATAGCCGATTAACAATGTTGTGGCAGTTTCAGGTGGACAGCAAAGGGACTCAGCCATACATAGACTATTTTATAGAGGGAAAGTGGACGTTTAGACAGGCCAAGTAATTTGCCTGCAGTCATATAGATAGTAAGGTGGTAGAAATGTGACATGGTCCTGACTCCACCTAGCAGCACCTGAGATCTTACTTTCTGGCTATACATCTTCTCTGAATGTGGGACCAGAACTGCAGGGGTCACGTTCCAAGGACTCTGGCACAATGAATTCCTCAGCCTGAATTGAATACCAGCCTGCTGGTAAGGTAGGACCCTGTTATTTCCAAGGTTACTGATGAGCACATCTAAGTTAGGTCCACAGTGAGGGGTCACCAAGGGTGTCCTCGAGACTTGACTCTTTTGACTGAGGTTCAGGGAGGGAGCAGTGTACCCACTGGAGAAGATGCAGGAGCATCTCCTGGCCAGCTGGAGTGGCCGAGTCCAGGCTGGTGGTCCCAGTGGTACAGAAACCATGGCATTCATGCCTCACAGCCAGTCCCCGCCACATCCTCTCCCAGGGTGCTCTGCACCAGCTGGCATGTCAGTTTCAATTCTGCCCAGAAAATTGGGCTTGCTTCTCACTGTATTGTTTCCAAGCCATTTGGCTTTATTTCTGAAAGAGTGACACGCTGAGTCTTTCCACTTCCAAAGGGTTGGAAGCTCATTCCTTTTCCTCCCTTGGGCTTGAGGAGACTGTCAACACTATTTCCATGGAGGGAGACTGGGAAATAATGAAATTAGCAATAGCAATTCAATAATTATAAAAGGTCCTCATTATCTGAGAATGAATAATATTAGTGGGGGAAAAAAAGCAATGTGAAAGGGAATCCACTTAAAATGTTGATCAAAAGATCATGGTAAGATAGTTAAAAAAAAAAATCAGAACCCAAAAAATCTTGAATGTGATTTTGCCTAGAAAATTAAATATTTAATAAAAACCTTTATAAAAATTGGGCTTCCCGGGTGGCACAGTGGTAAAGAATCTGCCTACCCATGCAGGAGATACAGGAGATGCAGGTTCAATCCCTGGACTGGGAAAGTGCTCTGGAGAAGGAAATGGCAACCTGTTTCAGTATTCTTTCCTGGAAAGTCCCATGGACAGAAGAGTCTGGAGGGCTACAGTCCATGGGGTTGCAAAAAGTTGTTGACACCACTGAGCAAATGATTACACACATAACTTTATAAAAAGTATTTTCTGTTGACCAAACTTAGGGAGTTAATAACAACTATTAATTAATTCTTAAAGAGTGAATGAACTATTTTTACATGTGAAAAATTTCCAACAAAACATATGATTAGCTAATACTAAATTATTCACATTTAACTTTTGTAGCACAATCCAAAAACTAGTAATTTATAAAAATACTTGAGCTTTTATCATTTCTTGAAAAGCCCCTTAAAAAGCTTTTGCTTTTCAAATGGGTTTCTCGGACGCATCACTGACCTTGCGCTTCTCCTCTCTTTGCGGGTAGCTGCCTACCTCTGCCCATACTCCTTGGTCAGTGTCTTAGCTCACTGAACTGTGCAGTCCCCAACGTCACTTTCATCAACTTCATGAAATCCCTCATTTATTGCAAGATATGCAGTTTCATTTTGCCATGTATTTGCATTGCATCTGCAAATACAGTGAGTTCTTGAGGGCATCAGACCCTCAGGAAGGGACAGACCTTTCCCTTCTGGCAGGAAGGAGTGCTTATATTAACGGTAAGGAGGTTTGGTGTGGGGACAGAATTTTAAGCCCTGTACCTCAGCAGTGGATAGCGTTGGGATACGAACCCTGTCACTTTCTGGTGCCTCTCCTTGTGTCAAGCGTTTGTGTGATGAATATCATGCAAGGCCTCCTCTGTGAACCTGCATCGTGTTTCAAAGTTTATGAAGCACTTTGACATTTCATTTGACCCCCAGAACTGCCCAGTGAGGAACCATTATTTTCTGGATGACCTTTCTGATAGCCATAAAGGTTACCTGACTTGCCCAAGGTCCCTCAGGCGCTGGAGGAGCAGAGCCAAGACCTGGAACTTGGGGCGGTTGGTGTCAGTCCTGACTCTCTCTCTCGCTTATCCGCAGAGCTGGCTTATCCCAGGGGAACTAAAATAGCTTTTGAAAGAAAGAATTTGATATTTCAAGAAGATGCATCGAAGCTGTAGTAGAAAAAAAAATTAGAACATTTTTAGAATTTCTTGAATTAATTTTAAAGTTTACTACTACATTTATTTTAAATTATGCATCATGGGGGGCTGTGTTTATTTGGTGTTTGCACTCTGAAAGTTCTTTATCTGGCCCTGCATGCTTGGGCACCCAGCAGAGCAACAGCACCTCCTGAAGGGAGGGGAGAAAGGCGGAGACTCCCTCCCTGATTCTGTCCTGGGCCCTTCCACTTAACCAGGAGGCCTGTATACGGCAAAAGCTGACACCTAGCCCCCCTCAGATCTAGCTCCAATCCCAGGTTAAAAAGCCCCGTTAACAAAGCCCATTTATAAACATTACCAAAACCAAAGTTAGGGCCTCTGTTGGCAGGAGAGTCTGCTGTGAGCAAGAAATTCTCTCTGGTCCAGCATTGCTATCTGCTTCACCTTGGCAACGTCATTTCAATTAGGGTCAACAACTCTCTTAATTAGGCACTATTCCTTAAGCAACAAGGTAATGCTTCATTCATCAAAGTTTTATCTCCTCATTATGCTGCTAAGAGTCCCTTTGGTCTACTCCACAGGAATCATCAACGTGAATAAATCTGAGAGTTCAATATTATCGCAGAGCCGGTCATTCATTAGCGCTCGTTTTATTAGTCTCCTGCAGTTTGGAGCTGCCAGCAAGTGGGCGGTCCACTGCCGGCCAAGGATGGACTGTTATAACTTGACACAGAGGCACGGTGGCCCAGGGGGCTTCTAGGCAGGTCAAGAATGCGGAGGGGGCCCTTGGGGGGGTGGTTCTGGGGAAGCAGAGGTGAAGAATTTCTTTTCATCATTTCTAGCAGGTGAAACTTTCTTTTTCCCGTATCTTTCCCAGGACATGACCAGAGAGGTCAAGGACTCACAGGAATCATCCAGCTTATCCTTCCTCCACTGAAACACTGTATGCTGGCTTTGCACTCGAGAGAGCTGAGGGGTCATCGCAGTAGGTCTGGGCACCCATGAGGGCATCCAGCTTTGCAGTATTTCAAATGTTTTCTGGTGCCTCTGGGATGAATACAATAAAAATTCATTTAAGAGATACAGAATTCATAGTCATTACATCAGCAGCTTTACGCAGGGCATCTTTTCAGCCTCCAAAGACTCTTTTTCTCTGACAACTAATTTCCTTCCCCAATTAGAAAACGGCTCCTGGCTCATGTTCATATCCCCCATGTTCCCTTCTTCTCAGTTACAACAAACTGGACTCGGAGATGCTGCCTTGTCTACTCGAAGCTGACCCGAATCTTCCTTCTAGAACTTCGACTTGAGATTTAATGAATGTTAGGTGCAGGTGTCTGGCACAGAGGTAATCCATAACTGACAACTGTGGGCCAGAATCACCTTCTTGTTTTAAAAGAAGGTGAAAAGGGGGGAGTTGGGGAGAAGTGTTGTTAACATGTGGAGAGAAGCAGAAATCCAGGAAGCCACAGCTGAAAACCTCGCACTCTCCAGGTCCAGCCTTTCTCTTCCCAGATGCTACTGGCAATCCCAGGAATCCTTCCAATACATTAACAATTGATTAAGTCTAATTCCCTGGTGTGTGTACTAAGTCACTTCAGTTGCGTCTGACTCTTAGCGAACCCATGGACCGTAGCCCGCCAGGCTCCTCTGTCCATAGGATTCTCCAGGCAAGGATACTGGAGTGGGTTGCCATTTCCTCCTCCAGGGGATCTTCCCAACTCAGGGATCGAACCATCGTCTCTTTGTCTCCTGCACTGGCAGGCTGTTTCTTTACCACTAGCGCCACCTGGAAAGCCCCAATTCCCTGGTAGCTCAGCAGTAAAGAATCTGCCTGCCAATGTGGGAACACAAGTTCAATCCCTAGGTCAGGAAGATCCCCTGGAGAAGGAAATGGCAACTAACTCCAAAATCCTTGCCTGGAGAATCCTATGGACAGAGGAGCCTGGTGGGCTACAGTCCATGGGGTCACAACGAGCTGGCACGACTGAACACCCACACATAACCAATCAAAGAAACATTGACAAAATAGTGATTTCTTGTTAGAAAGATTCTAAGTAAAACTGTTATTATGTGGGGATTCCGATTTCCATAAATTATAAGGGTCCCTGAATTCCTTTTTTCCAGTTTTAATATATGTATTCTAAGTTGAGCTATAGTTAAATTGCCACATTGTGTTAATTTCTACTGCACAGCAAAGTGATTCAGTTATACACATATAGTCATTCTTTTTTTTTTTAAATAATGTTTTCCGTTATAGTTTATCATAGGATATTGAATGTAGCTCTCTGTGCTATACATTAGGACCTTGCTTATACATTCTATACATAAAATCTTACATCTGCTAACCCCAATCTCCTACTCCATCCTTCCCCAAAGACCCCGCCTCCCCCAGCAGCCACCAGTCTGCTTTCTGGATCAATGATTCTGTTTGGTAGATAGGTTCTTCTTTTGTCACAGTTTAGATTCCACATATAAGCAATATCATATGGTATTTGTCTTTCTCTTTCTGACTCACTTCACTTGGTATGATAATCTCTAGTTGCATCCATGTTGCTCTGAATTCTTAATAAGAATGTTGTAGAAGGAGGGTGGTTTCTGCTTTGCCTGAAAATTCTCTTCAGAAGGAGATATATCGCAGGAGAAAATTATGTGAATCACTCAGCAGCCTTCACAGACTTCATGCTCAACAAGCACTATCAATTATTTTCATAGACTCCTGACCAGTACTCACAATGACCAAAAATA
The DNA here is from genome assembly GCF_033118175.1 of Dama dama. Taxonomy (NCBI): domain Eukaryota; kingdom Metazoa; phylum Chordata; class Mammalia; order Artiodactyla; family Cervidae; genus Dama; species Dama dama. Next base: position 64,868,565 of record NC_083701.1, read on the forward strand.
CCCTTCTGAAGTCTAGAGTATGTCCATGGTTTGAGTCATGATTTGAGCATAAGTCTTCCTCACCTTGAAGATCTTTGCAGACATGAGGCACTCCCCTGCTTCCAGGAGCGGGAAGAGCAGGCGCTGGGATTGTTTGTGGAGTGTGGTGGTCTCACAAGCATCACCTGGAGAATGTGTTGAATTAAAAATTCTCAGGCCCCATCTTAAACCCATTGAATAGATGGATTTTCTCCCTGAAGGGGAGGAAGCTGAAGAGCTGCATCTTTAACAAGTATCCGAGGTGATCCTCATCACCAGGGAGTGTGGCCCTGACTTTTAAGTGGACAAGCCACAGCTCTGAGCAGATGTCCTGGGTGCAGAAAATCATATCATGCTTTTTAATTATGATAAAAGGGGTTGGTTATTTTCACAATGACCTAGCATCCAATTGCCTACTCTAACACTACTGAGATTTTCAGTCTGTTCTCTTCCTTACAAATCGCAGGTGCTTCTAGGAAGCTGACACTGGACTTCCCCTGCACCCAGGTCCAGAGGTGTTTCCTGACTAAATCAAGCCAACCACTACATTCAAATTCCTGGTTCAAGTGTGGACACATGACCCAGGCTGATATCATCTAGGGGGATTTTAGGCCTGTGGCTTCAAAGGGATGGTGTTCTGTAAGAATGTGAGGGTTGGAGCTGCTGCAGTTATTTTGCCACAATGAGGGGGAAAGTGTTTAAATGACTGACCCTGTGCAAAGCATAGTAGAAAAGAGAAAAGAAACCAAGCCTTTGCTGACATTATTAAGGTGCCAAAGCTTAGCTTAACTCTGTACTTACATATCCTTTGTAGGGATTGAGATCCTCAGCTCCATGTCCTTCACTTTCCCAGTGCATTGCTAGTGATTCTCATGTCCTAATTAGATGTATATGTCCTAGACAGTGTATCCTCAGCCTGTTTAGCCCTGAGTTGGATATTTGAAACTTGTTAATAGATATACTTCACAACATCTTTAAAAAACACTAATTTTATTTCATGTATTGCTGCAAATTGATCAAGGCATTACATCTTTGACTAATCCTTAAGCAAAAGGGAATGAATTTGAATTTCAGCAATAGGGATTTGGGTTAGAAAGAAGGAATACTTTCTTCCCATGAAGGTTGTGAGGTATTTAAAGGTGTCATCCAAAGAGGTTTTAAGAGTTTCCTGTTCTGCAGATTGAAAAAAGAGAGAGAGAATTTGTTAGGATAATTTTAGTGTTAGATGAATTATCCTCACTTAGGACCTCTTCTGCTCCATGATTTCATAAAACCACCCACACTTTATTCTTGATGAAGGTTCTGATTCCAGTTATAAAATTCATCATCCCAGCGCTCCTGGAGTTAACTGAAGTGATACATTGCAAATGTTCTCCAGGTAGACCTGCCCACATGCCTTCTCTCAGGCCACAAGGAATGAAAGAGCTCGTTCTCTCTCTCTCTCTCTCTCTCTCTCGTTCATAACCAACCAGATGTGTCACTTGGCTGGCCAGGAATATTTTTATTGCCAATGATGCTGTTTCCACTGACCACAATTCCAAAAGCTGTTAAGACAGAGACAGAATAAAATATCATACTCTGATTTGTTTGATTTTTCTGATGTGGACTTGATGAAGCAGACATTATTCCAGGGTCTTAAATCTTTCTCCCCAAAATGTCCCATAAATCCAATGCCTGCTTCTTTATACATGAATGTAGCAGTGGAGGTACTTTGCCAAGAAAAAGACTTTGGGTTTTGTTTTTTTGCTTTTTTTTCCCCTTATACAGGCTGCAACATGGAGCAGGGTGCAGTTCGTGTGTGTGGGAGACATCCCCAAGTTCATTCACTTGTTTATTAGTTGTTATTCGACTTCTGATGCTAGGCAGAGGTTGGTCAGAGTTGAACCAGACGCTGTCCCTGCCACTGATACGCTCATAGGCCAGGGACAGAGGACCCGGAAGCGCTAAGAGGATGTGAAAAGTGTGAGCAAAACCCCAGGGAGGGAGGGATGGAGGTTGGTGAGGATCTGCTGGGCTAGGATCCCGAGAGGGAGGAGGCCACCTGCCTCTTGGACAGTGAGCTGAAGGGAACTGACGGTAACTCTCGTCTGGGAGTTAAAGTTCTGGCTGGGTAGTCCCAACTCTGTTATTTTTTTATTTTTATTTTTTAAACCTTAAGCTAAGTCACTACATTTTCCTGAGCTGGTTTCCTCAACAGTCCAGCAGAGCTTATAAAACTACTTCGCAGATGGTGTGCAAGGGCTTTAAAGCCACGACGTGTCACCGTGGGAGCGAGTTCGCTGCGAGCTGGGAGCGGCTGGGCCAGGAGGCGCCTTCCGTGAAGATTGCAGTGAGCTCCGCGGAGGCCGTCGCACCACGGACGGTTGCTGGAGAGATAGTTAAGGGCTTCGGGAAAGTCATGTTTTACACACTGCTATATTTAAAATGGATAACCCACAAAAACCTATTGTACAGCACATGGAACTCTGCTGAACCGTTATGTGCCAGTCTGGATGGGAGGAGGGTTTGGGGGAGAATGGATACATGTATGTGTATGGCTGAGTCCCTTCACTGTTCCCCTGAAGCTATCACAACATTGCTAATCAGCTATACCCCAATACAAAATGTTTTTGGTGTTAAAAAGTAAAAATTAAAAAAGATAACAGCAAAAAACCAAAACAAAACAAAGAAAGTAGTGCTCATGGGTTATAAGCAAAGGCTCAGTTAGGAGCAGTCTGTAGCCATCTCCTTCCATCAAGTCCTATGAGTGAGGGAGGCAATAAAAAATATTTGTTAAATAACTGAAGGCAGACTTGAGGTGACCTGTAAAAATAAAAATGTATCATAGAATGGGTAATTGTATATATGAAAAAAAATAGTGGAGAAACAGAAAAATAGTTTTAAAAAAAGGAAAAACAGAAGTAAATATTTTAGGATCTGGGGTGATTGAAAGACTGAAAATAACATAAGATTTGGCTCCAAGATTCCTGGAAACCAAAGCAAGAGTCATTGTTAGGTTCTCTTATTCTTTCTATGTTTGGCAAAAAAAAAAAAAAGGAAACAGAATTGAATCTCAATAGATGGTTTTCATTTTTTTCTGGCACTAGATTGTATGTGAAATTTATTGCATGAAAATTATATTTTACAAGGAACAATATGTTCCCAAAGATCCAGAAATGTTCTTCAAATCACCTTTTAATACTGATTTTCTATAAAAACTGAGGACTTCGTATTGAGTCGTAATTCAGGTAAGACATTTCTGCAGGAAACTATTCAAATACAGCCCAGATGAATTTCTTTAGAGACCCTAAAGAAAACAAATAAGTAACATGTCCTTTTTTAAGTGTAACATTTTCTAATATTAGATCTAAAGATGAACTTCTGGGCACTAACAGATGCCAGAGATGTCTGTGCTCTGTACTTGTGATGCAGGAGAGAGCTAAATACAGAAGAAAGTTGGATACAATGTTATTAAAAAACCTTAGGAATTTGATAAAAATTCTCATTCAGATGAGTAATATAGTATAGAAAAATAAGAGCTGTTCAGATAGACTGGGTCCCAAAATTTGGCTCAACAATTATTATGTGACCACCTTGACTAAGCTACTTAATGTCTCTCAGTCTCGGGATTCTCTTTGCTAAAATGTGGATAATATGCCCTACTTTTAAGGTTGAGTGAAACTTAGATGACATAGCGTATTGATTGCCATTAGTTTTATCTACAAGTTGCAAAAGAAAAAAAAAAAAAAACCCAACCAAACAAAATAGCAGTGATTCAAATAAGATAGAAATTCATTTCTTGTTTTGCTCTAGACCAAGGACATTCTTCTTGTAGTAGATCGGTCTCTTAACCTTTTGTTCTACCATGAGGGACTTCCATACCTGAGATTACCTCATAGTCCAAAACGGCTGCTGGAGTGCCAGCATTACTTTTATATTCCAGCAGGTGGGCAGGAAGGAGAGAAAGGGGCACACCATCTCCTTTTAGCACTTTTATTTGCATCTCTTCAGCCAGAATTTTATCACATCAGTCTCACTGGCACTGCTGTGCTGGGCTCAGTTACACTGTGCTCTTTGCAACTCCCTCGATTTTAGCCTGTCAGGCTCCTCTGTCCATGGAATTTTCCAGGTAAGAATACTGGAGTGGATTGTCATTTCCTCCACCAGGGGGTCTTCCTGACCCAGGGATCAAACCCTCGTCTCCTGCCTCTCCTGCGTTGGCAGGTGGATTCTTTATCACTGTGCCACCTGGAAAACCCAGGTGGCTGTTTAGCCAGCACAGAACATCTACTGTGATTCCCAACATATTTATAAAACCGCAAAGACCCAGGCTGCATGCTATGCCTCTCACCTTCCTCTCCAACAATCTCATTCCTCCTGGTATGTTTGTTCTTGGAGGCAGAGGAAGTCTAAGTGGGAAATGATTGCTCACTTTCAGCTGCATGACACAACCATGCTGAGGGATGCAGACAGTAAAGTGGGGTTGATAACGATTAACCATCAAACTGATGATCCAGAAGGTGTGTAATTGGACATAGACTTACACCGTGGTCTGCCATTTAGCAGTAGTGATTAAAGGAGGGGTCTAAGTGGGTTGGACTTCCCTGTGACTCAGACTATAAAGAATCTGCTTGCAATGTGGGTGACCTGGGTTCGATCCCTGGGTTGAGAAGATCCCCTGGAGGAGGGCATGGCAACCCACTCCAGTATTCTTGCTTGGAGAATCCCCATGGACAGAGGAGCCTGGAGGGCTACAGTCCATGGGGTTCCAAAGAGTCTGACATGACTGAGAGACTAACATACACTTTAATGTGTTTGACATGGGTGTTTTCTTCTTTGCTTCAGGCAGCTCACCTTAATCATTCCTGGAGAAGAAATTGTCTAAAGAGAAGCCATATTCCTCATCCAGCTTTCCCACAGATGATTGTTTGACAGAGCCATCGACAATTTTGTCATTCATATATCAGATTCAGCAGATGTTTTGCAGATGTCAGACTCAGAAGAATTGATTGGGTCCCTATATTTTTAGGATGTGTATATATTTTTATAAGATAAGAGATTGCAAGATGGCCTTGGAGAAGAATCAACATCAACATTTAAAGGGATGAGTTACCAGCTGTGCAGAGCTGACCCATAATTTTCATAGAACATTACTTTTAACGAGAGGACACATATCTTAGTGATTAGGAACTTTGTGGGAAATTAAATATGACCACAAATCCTTTCCCACTCCTCCCTTTGAGAGACGAGATCCTCTCTCTTTGAATCCGAGCTGGCCATAGTGTCTTACTTAACTAATAAAATATAATGAAAATGATATTCTGGGATTTCTGAGGCTAGGTCATAAGAAGTGCTGTAATTTCTGCTTAGGGCTCCTGGATTGTGCACTCTCAGAATGGTGCCTCTTGAGTCAGGTGGCAGGCTGTCAGAAGCCCAGGCCAGCATCAGCTGCCAGCTGTCTGAGTGAGCCTTCTTGAGCTCCCTTCACAGCCAAGGCTTCGGATAACCACGGCCCCAGCCGTTACCTGACAGCAAGTGGATGAGAAAGCCCAAATGAGAACACCCAGCTGAGCTCAGTCCACCCACAAAGCCAGGAGAAATAGCATATTGTTGTTGAAAGCCATTAAGTTTTGGGTGGCTTGCTATGCAGCCACAGATAATTAGAACTGACTTTGGTATCTGTAAGTGGAATGCTGCTATGATAAGAACCTAAATCCTGGGATGTTGGCTTTGCGACCAAGCAGCAAGAAGCCAGAAAGTGCTTGAGGAAACAATGAATGAAAACAGAAAGGAAAAGGAGGGAATAGTTATTGCAGGCTGGAAAAAGGCATCCCTTGTTTTGTAATGATGGGTCATTTGGTCCTCTGTTGTGTATGGTAATGCAAACAACAGGAAAAGTACCTGTGACATAGCAGACTTGGCTAAGGATACATCCAGGTGGAATGTTGAAAGTGCCCACTGCTTTTTTTCAGGCAGGTACAGAGAGGTGAGTTGAAAACTGAACTATTCAGTTTCAAGTAAACTTAGATGAAATATAAAGAAGCAGACTTGTTGGGTTTAGCAATAAAGTTAATTCTTATTCCCAGCCTCTCCTGTTGGAAAAAGGTTCTCAAAGTAAGATATGATATGAAGGTATTGATCATCTCAAGGCATGGCTACAAGACACTTGTTAAGCTTTTAGAAAGTTTTAAGAGTATGCCTCATTGACCTTCTCAGCTACACAGACAAGTTTCAAAGGAATCTGATGAGTGTTGTTCCACTCTCAGCCCAAGGCAGAAACAGATCTGTCTCAGAGAGATTTGTTGGTGTATATTTTGACTAATGGCATGAACACTAAAGACTCCTTAGGAAGCTCACAAAAATTTAAGAGCATTATACATGAGGAAGTACCTTTAGCTGGCACTGAAAAAGACAGATGTAGTTCAAAAGGCAATGAGCCTTCTATGGGTGGGAAACAGGAGAAGAAGGCTACTAGGCTGCAAACATGGCCATTTCTTAGGGAAAGGGAAGGACAATTGAGAGTAAAGAATCAAAATCGCAGTGAGTGGGGCTGAGAGCCACAGAAAATCAGTAGTGCTCAATTGGTGGTCCTGGAAGAACTCCCAGCCCTCAGCCAGCACTGACAGGCAGCTTGTATGAGTCGCCTTCTTGAACATCTAGCCCGGTCAGGCCTTCAGATGACTGCGGCCCCAGGACAGAGGACCAGTGAAGACACCCACCTAAGCCCAGCCAGCCCATGGAACCAGGAGAGGCAACAGTAAACTTGCATAAAGCTGTTACATTTCAGAGGTGGTTTGCTATACAGTGATAGACAAGCTGATAAAATTTCCAATCTCAAGTCCTTCATTTATTCATAGCTACAGGAATGTGGGTAAACTGCAATCTCTGAAAACTTCATCTCCTCCTCTGCAGAGTGAGAATGTTAACAGGCTCTACCCAACATACTTGTTTGGGGGATAAAGAGAGATCACATATGAAAAGCAACAAGCCCAGTGAGCAGGTCTTATTAAGTGGGTAGTAAGTAGCTACCATAGTCAGTAAATCAGTGAAAATCATTTGTTTTTGTTCAAAAGTATACATAGATGAAAAGCTTGGGGAATGTGGGAGGAATTCCTTTAAGAGTCTGGTGTTTTGTTAACGACCTGAGAGCAAGATTAGGTCATCAACATCTCTATGTTTACTTTTTATTTATTTTTTCCTCCCACAAGCCAAGAGGGCACTTTTGAATCACTGGAGAAATTTTCCAAAGAAATTCTGAGGTCAGAAAAATTAATACTAATTGGCCTTTGAAAATGTGGCGGCTATGACCCTATAGGTGGGTCTTACTACCAACATACGAGCTGAGCAGGCCTGGTTCATGAAGGAGATAATGAGGGACTGAGCAGCCCTGATCCTGTCACAGTGAGACTCGTGGACTTCCTGGGCAGAGGAGGAGGGCTCTGAGGCTTCCTGGAGCCCTAGGATGGTGCTATCATCCAGCGTGTGTAGGTGCATGTTGAGGGTAGGGGTGACTTTTTGGGGGTAGTTCCTGCAATTCAGAGTGGATGAGGTCAAGCTTTAAGAGGCTGGGCCCCGGTAGAGAGGGCTAAAGGAACATCACACTGGTTTTTAGCGCATCAGCCCACTGATGTGTTTGGTCACATTCTGGTCATTCATTCATTCACGTAGTCATCCTCTCATCCAACACCTACTCATAGCATGGCTCTGTGTGCCAGACTGGGTGCTGTGCCCTGGAGACCCATGATGCATAAGAGACAGTCTCTCCCCCAAGAGGTCACAGTCTAGTGGGGGAGACGGATGAGTAAACAGGAAGTGTAACCAGACAGTCAGCACCGCAGGAGAGGCGATGTGAAAGCGTGCGAACGGGGCCCCAATCCTGGAATCAAATCTATAGCAAAGCTGGTGACAAAGCTCTGAAAGGAGCTGCAAGTGGGGCTTGAGCTGTGTCTGGAAAAAAAAGGACAGGCTCAGCATCAACAAAGAATGAGCTTCAGGTGGAGGCTATAAACACAACGGGGGCACCAAAGGACGAGCCACACCTGACCTCCTGGGGGCTCTAGCTTCTTCTTCCACCTCCTCTAACCCCGCCCCCCAACACACACACACCGCCCCCCCCCCCCCCCCAACGAGGCTCAGCTCCTGGAATCTGGCAGGTTTGTTCCAAGCCTCCCAGGGGACCTGAAGGGAGGGACCATCTCTCTCAGGCTCAGATGGAAAGCAAAGCATCTCAAGTATGTCTTGGTTTTTGGCTCCAGAGACAACTTCTGTGTGGGCAAATGTTTTTCTTCATATGTTCTATTACTAAAAAAAAAAAAAAAAAGCCAGGAAAAGCTAAAATAAACTTCCACAGGGTTCAAAATGGCAGACTGTGGTTAGAGCCAACGTCCTTTCCCTTCCAACACTGGCCTGTCCGCCGAGAGATCTCACACACACTTGGGGAGACTAGGCCCCCCCGACTCCCATCTCTTTTCTCTCACCTCCCCCCTTCCCTACCCACATGAGGTTCTCATCAACAGCGGCTGTGGTCAAAGGCCTGGGATGGAGTCTACCCTGAATCTCTTCTGGGCTTGGCTGAGGGACTCATATCCATATTTGGAAGTTGAAGTGCCTACATGGGATTGGGCCCCAAGATGTCATTTTTGTCAGTGATGGGGTAGAACTCTCTGGTTCTTTATCCAAATGACTGTTTAGCTTGAGTCAAGAGTCGATTCTGGGACTTTTCTGGTGGTCCAGGGGCTAAGAATCTACCTTCCAAGCAGAGGACACCAGGTCCATCCCTGGTCGGGGAGCTAAGACTCCATATGCCGTGGGGCAACTAACCCTGAGTGCTGAAAGTACTGAGAAGCCCACGCACCTCAACAAAGAGGCCACATACTGCAGTGAGGAACCGACACAGCCAAAAATAAATACATAAAATGTTGAAAAAAAAGAATCAATTTCTCCTTGGAGTTATAACAGAATGTGGGCAGCAGCCGTGACCAAACACAACCCGAATGCAATGGTCATCAGCATCAGTGGGTGAGGGTCCCAGTCCTGGTCCGGGAGCTCCTGGAGAGACCAGAAGGCCTTCCCAATTTTCCAGCATCCAGCAGCCTCCTTGACATCTGGAACGGGTCAGTAGTGCTTGTGGCATTCAACCCGGCTGTCAACCAGGCCAATAATAGCTCTCAGCTTCACTTTATCATCAGGAGGACTTTTGTATAGTCAAGGAATAATAATGATAATGGTAATAACAATTTAAAAAGGAATGCTATTTATTGAGCCCTAACTCTTTGTCACTTTGTAGGAGGACAAGCCTTTTCCATGCGTGACCTCATTTGAGACTCAGAACCTCTGCTGTATGTCATTACCCTCACTTGATAGATGAAGAAATGGAATCTCGAGAGTTGAGGCAACTTGTCGCAGACTGGTGCATGGGGCTTAGATCAGAACGTAGGAGGGTCAGTTTTGAAGATCGACTCTTATTCATGATATTGTTGTAGATCCTATGCTAAGACTATTGGAAGCACTCAACTCTGAAGGGTATCCGGGTACCAGGGGACAAATCAATCCTCGGGGGTGCAGAGCAGTTCCTGCCAGGTTCCCCTTTGTCTGGAGTATACCTCCAAGTCTCCCCCAGGGAAGCAGGAGCCAGGCTTGTGTAGTGGGAGGATGGGGTCTGGTGCCCAAGCAGTGAAGAGATAAACACTATCCTGATTCCCACTTAAAAGAAGCGAAGCAGCCCCAGGACTCACATGGACAGAGCAGGGGGCTGAGGGATTTGGTAGGTCTGTTTATTTCAGTTTGTATTCGGCCTTCCATTACATTTGCCAAGCAACTCCCAGTGAATGCAGAAACCTTTCCCCTGCCTTGGGAACATTTCCATACAAACAGAAACGTCGCACAGATGACAAAAATTAAGATGTACTCCCTAGCTCTCCTTGCTGTATTATTTAAAATAATTACTGTATGATTTTGCTTTCACATAGCCATGGAAACCCTGCTGAAAGGATTTAATACAATTTATTGTGTGAAGCTTAAGAAGAAATCTGTTTCCCTAGTGCTGGAAAACAAAGCAAGCCGATTCCTCCCCACTTCCGTACAAGGTGTGATGGATGCAAATTGTGGACCGGTGACCTCACATAGCAGGCGGCCGAGCTTTCTGGGAAAGTGTTCTGGAGATAAGTGGACCTGCTTCCTTTAGATGTAGGGGAAAACAAAGCCAGTGCCAGAGGAACGACAATCTCCTTTGATGCGCCCGGGGCCGGTCTGCTATTTCAGAAAGGGAGGCGCGGCTCTGAGCGGCAGGACCACAGAGCTTTGCAGTAAACACAGCAGAGAAACTCCCTGCCAGGTGCCCCCAGAAGCCTCTCTTTCACGGACGGCCCTTACAGACACCTCAGACCACAGCGATGGGATTCATGAGCGAGGGTGTCTTGACACTGGGGTCTGATGAGTCGGTGGGTAGTTTTACAGCAGCGGTTCTCAATACTGGCTGCTTTGAACCCCTCGGGGCTCGGGGAAATTCTGACTCTTAAGCCCTGGGTGTTATTAATTAGATCAGAGCCTGGGAGGCTGGGATAGGCACAGGTATTTTTTACAAAGGGCACCAGGTGATTTGAATGGGCAGCCGGGGTTGCAGGCCACTGCCCCAGGTTTGATCTTCTTTAGGCTAACCTCTTTGATGGTTACTTTCGGGTTCTCAGGAAGAGAGGCAGTGCGTGATGGTCTGTAAACCTAAAAAGCCTGTTTTCGCCACAGATCTGCAGTTCGGTTCTTTATCCCTGGTTTCAGTGGGTGGCAGGAAGAATGTAAATAGTGGCAGAAACTGGGGGACGGGAGACTTCTTTGAACTCTTTTTGCAACTTCCTGGGCATTTCAAAACAAAGCGTTAAGCAAAAACTGCCGCTGAAGACTTGGGTTCAAATTCTGGATCTGCTACTTGTTAGGTGGGGGACTCAGGGAAATGACTTATCCCCTCTGACCTTTGCCTTTGGAAGGTGAGGATGATTATAATCTACTTATTGTGTGAGCAAAGGAGATAATAAAAGTGAAAACCTACATGTTAGCTGGGGTTCCTTTGCCTCTAAAGGGCTAGATGACATTGTTCAAACCCTCAACCTACAGATCGTAGAACACCTGATTATTTCCTCAGGAGTCATGGGAATTTCTGAGCAGCTCACAGCCTTGTGGTCACCTTATGCTGTGAGCTCTTGCTGCCACGCGACTAGTCAGTTCAGCAAGCGTCTCATCACCTACTTGGGTTGTTCAACCCAAATGTGCAACGCAGTCATGTCCCTTAGCTCACTCCAAACAGACCTCTCACACAGGCGCTTGTGAGTGCAGGTGACTTTACTGAAGATTGGGGAGGACGAAGGGAATTCCACTGGAGCATCAGAAGAGACACACCACACAGCATCATGCAATCCTGTTTCTCAGCTTTCCGGCCACCTCTACACTGCTCATCCTTCCTCCTGTATCTTCCCTTCATCCCTAAGTTTCTGCACATTTTTAACATGGAGCGTTTAGCGATCTCATTTGTTTCCTTGGGCCTCATCTTTTAAACATGACATCTTATTAAACGATTTGCTGATGTAGCCAGCCCCTCCAAAGCTCCGTGGAGCTTCAGTAGGTTGACAAAGCTGATCCCTGCCTGACCACGTGTGGCGGTAACAGCAGCTCAGTGTCCTCAGCTCAAAGTCACCGTCTGCAGGCCCCTCCTACCCTCACAGGCTCCTCCCACCTCCCACAGTCCCTCCACCAGCCCTGGGAAAGCCCAGGTGTCAGAAGCGGGAAGGGGTCTAACTCTCTCTCCTTTTTCAGGTTCAGATTCGAAGACCACACTCTGGACATTGGAGATGAAAAAAAATTCCAGCCTTTGGGGAGAATTTTTAAAAAGGGTTTATAGAGGCTTTTGGTATCTTGACTAGAAAATGACATTTTGAAGAATGTAAACAAGTCAGGAACCCAAGTCTGACATTTCCTCTGAAATATACAAGTTTATAAAAATTGAAGTAAAACACACCGGGCCCAGTGCCCCCTACACATTCAGTGGGAATTTGGAATCATGTTGTTGTCCACAGGCTTCCTACCAACAAGCCCAGCTGGGAGGAAGGGGCCCCAGAGACCAGGAAGGGCCAGTGCTCTGCAAACATTCCTCCTTCCAGGGCTGATGACAGGAAGCTCAGAGTTTTGAAGCAGATAACTAAAGGATGGAAGGGATCCAGTCAGTTCCCACTGCCTAGGAATAGCTCCAGAAGCCTCCCGTCCCTCCCCTCCCTTATGGATGTTTCTCTGTGTCCTGCTAGATCCAGGTTGGCCTCACAAGGGGCGTCCCTGAGAATCTTCTCCTCCCCCAGACAGGTGGATCAGCCTCCTGGTGTACCACCGAGGGTTGCTGTTGGTACCTCCATCAGATGGACTTCCCCCTAGTTGCACACTGGGTCTCTTTCTTACCCAACCCCTTGCCCTAGCTGGCCAGGTTTTCCAAGGCAGGAAACACATGGCTTCTAACAAATAACACAGCCCTGGTGCAGAGAGGACATTTATGAAAGCTTGCTCCAAGAATCAATGAATGCATGAGGGCTCACCAAACAAGAGCGCTGAGTGTGCTAGTGTTATTTATTTTAATCTCATGCGAAATACAGAGTGGGCATTATCTTCTGTTCCTAAGGCTTTTGTGAGTGGCTAATCAACAAGTTATGACTAAAGATAAACTGCATCCTAAGAAGTGGATGAGAAGGAAGCAATGGTGACCACATTCTTGAAGAGGTTTATAATCAACTGCTACATCCCATTGTTAAAGCCATTCTTTAGAGCGCAGTCATTCTTTAGAGCTTATAAAGTGCTTTGCTTAATTTAAAAATATCTTAGCAAGGATAAAGGACAGCACATTTTATAATCGCTCGTCGGTAATTACCAGCTAGCCTGTGATAGGGAAGGATTGAAATTCAGAATCTTTAGAACTTCAGGCTCTGCTGTCATATAGTTTCCTTGCAATAATTCATTTCTGGAGAGAGAAGCTAAATCCTTCTAGCAGGCAGAGATGTGTCTCTTAGCAGCAGAAGGCAGGACTCAGTTTTCCCAACTGCCTTGATGCTCTTCTTCCTCTGGAGTCCTGTGAACCTGGCCTGTGGCTTTTCTGGATCTCTCAGCTTTCAGGTCCATGCCAGCACTGGGATGGAGGCAGACAACGGGCAGGTGAGGAGACACTCGTCAAGCCTCAATGCTCATGCTCACCCAGTGCCATTGAATTGACACCACGTGGCTTCAACATACTTCAGAGAAAGTCAGTCCAAACACATTTATTGACTGCCTTCTGTGTTCAGGCACTGTTCTAGGTGCTGAGGATTCCGGAAAAAAAAAAAAAAAAATACGAGCATCATGGCCCTTATCCTGCTGGTCTAGTGGAGAAGACGGACATTTAACAAATAAATGAGGATAAATGTGAAAGTTGCTATGAAGGAGAATGTGTACAATACAAACCAAGGGTGTCATGGAACTAGGGGAGGAGGTTGAGATCACCACATGCTTTGTTATTGTGCAGACTGTGGTCTCTGTAAGTGGCGTCCACTGGAGTTTTGTCTTCTATAATCTATCTGGTCAATACAGTAGTCCTGGCTGAGAGGGAAGAAAGAACATGTAAACTGAAAAGGATGGAAAAGATTGACCAGGTGAAGAAAGGAGAAGAGCCTCCCAGAAAGAGAGCTTGACATGTGCCAGGGCCCTGAGACAGAGAGGAGCTGAGCAAGGCCAAAGGATGGAGGGAGCCCGGTGTGACTACAGCAGACGGGATGGTGGGCGCTGTGCCTGGAGGAGGCGGAGGACCAGGCAGGGCCTCTCTGGCCATTGCAGGGAGTTTGCCTGCTACTCTTTCTTTTTTTAATTGCAGTATAGTTGAGCTACAATATTGTATGAGTTTCAGGTATGCAGCAAAGTGATACACTTATACCTATATACATGTATATATATATTCTTTTTTCGGTTCTTTTCCATTATGAGTTATTACAAGATAATGAATACAGTTCCCTGTGCTACACAATAAGTCACCTACATATGAACCTTCAAGTTGCAAACTTTCAAAGATGCCAACATAGATCTGGTTCCAGCAAGGAACTAGAACTTATGCCATCGATGTCAAGTGTGAGCAAAATTCTACTTTGCCCTCCATCTTCTACTGCTGACGATCCTTCAGCTCTCCCATCTCTCACTTCTTCTCCCTCCTCCAGTCAGTAGCTCTTCTTGCCTGTTTGCTTGATGATGGCCCCTGTGTGCCAGCTGTTGTCATGTACCACTTTACTTTTCAAGCTACTGTGCTGTAAGAATAAAAATATTTCCTTTATTTCTTGCATTTGCTTTTTATGTATTTGTGTGAAAGGTTTTATAAATCTATTACAGCACAGTACTGCATCTGTATATATACAGATATATACATGTATATATATATATATATATATATATATACATGTATATATATATATATATACTGGAATCAAGATTGCCGGGAGAAATATCAATAACCTCAGATATGCAGATGACACCACCCTTATGGCAGAAAGTAAAGAAGAACTAAAGAGACTCTCGATAAAAGTGAAAGAGGAGAGTGAAAAAGTTGGCTTAAAGCTCAACATTCAGAAAACTAAGATCATAGCATCCGGTCCCATCACTTCATGGCAAATAGATGCAGAAACAGTGGAAACAGTGGCTGACTTTATTTTTGGGGGCTCCAAAATCACTGCAGATGGTAATTGCAGCCATGAAATCAAAAGATGCTTACTTCTTGGAAGGAAAGTTATGACCAACCTAGATAGCATATTTAAAAGCAGAGACATTACTTTGTCAACAAAGGTCCATCTAGTCAGGCTGTGGTTTTTCCAGTAGTCATGCGTGGATATGAGAGTTGGACTATAATGAAAGCTGAGTGCCAAAGAATTGATGCTTTTGAACTGTGGTGTTGGAGAAGACTCTTGAGAGTCCCTTGGACTGCAAGGAGATCCAACCAGTCCATCCTAAGGAAGATCAGTCCTGGGTGTTCATTGGAAGGACTGATGTTGAAGCCGAAGGTCCAATACTTTGGCCACCTGATGCGAAGAGCTGATCCATTAGAAAAGACCCTGATGCTGGGAAAGACTGAGGGCAGGAGGAGAAGGGGACAACAGAGGATGAGATGGTTGGATGGCATCACTGACTCAATGGACATGAGTTTGGGTAAACTCTGGGAGTTGATGGTAGACAGGGAGGCCTGGTGTGCTGTGGTTCATGGGGTCGCAAAGAGTTGGATACGACTGAGTGACTAAAGTGAACTGAACCGAACTATATTGCCGATTGTGTTACTTGGGTAGTCAGGCTCACTTTGTTGGTCTTAGGAACATGCTCTCGGAATGGAACTCATTCAGATGTAGGGGACTTTCTGTACAGCACATCTTTGTTGTTTATCTACATGCTAATTCTAATGGCAGTGGGAAAACCTTTTAAACTGGGAATGACATGATCTGATTTATGTCATTTTGCCTGCCACTGGTGGAAGGATTGGGGTGGGAGTGGCAAGATTGGAGGTGTGGCAGGCTCAGTGTCAGAGTCATTTTGCAAAGTCCCTGGTGCACACTGGGTGCACAATAAACTTGGACTTCCTTTTCCTTCCCTGTTATAATTGCCACATGCTTTGCAATTCCCAAAGCACTTGCAGTTCCTTATCTGCTTTGATTTGCATAACAGCCCTGGGAGGTGACGTGAGTATTCTCTCTGGGCTTAACACCTGCAGTAATTGAGGATTACAGGGCAAACAACTTTCCTAAGGTCCTGTAGTACATCCCTGAGCTGGTTTTCCCATCAAATCAGGGAATCATCAAATCATCAATCCTACTGCATCATTCAATGTCCAAACTAAATCATTTAATTACTTACTTTTCCAAACACGAAGAAGTAATTTAAAGTTTCCAGGAGTCATGATGTGCAAATAGAAAAAGAAAGAAAGAAAAATACCAGTGAAAAAGATAATATTTTCCCTAAAAACAGCCTGGGTCATCCAAACTTCAGATTGACTAAGAAGACTGTATTTCATTGGAGTCACAGTGCTTCTCTCTTCTTTTCATCTTTATTTACTTCAGCTTGGCCCACTAAAAAGCATCCAGTGTGCTCTGAGTCTCAGAAGATATATTTTTGCTCATTAATCACCAAACAGGGGTTAAGACATAAACAAATCAACATTATTTATACTGAATGAGGCAAACATTCCTTGCAAAGACTTGCGTTTCCTCTGGGAACACAGGCTACCTGAGCCATAGGCCCCCAGATAGGCATTTTTCCTTTCCCTTTTAAGGAAATGCCACCTCATTGCCAAACCTCAAACACAGCATCCCAAGTGGAAGGAGATGTTTCAAGTAGACCCAGGGGGTGGGGGATTGCGGAAAACTCAGATTCAAAGGCTTTAGTCCTCAGCCACTAGGGACTCTCTCTGAAAATGTCTGTGGATAGTGTTTAATGTTCTGCAAATCTATTGAAAAGAGATTTTCATCACAATTACATTATAATGTTTTTCCCCAAGATCCTTCCTTGTCTGGGAGCCAGCAGCTGAAATCTTGAATCAGTGGTTCCCAGACCTCATTTCCAATGCCCTCATTAAGAAGAAGGCAGGCACGCAGGAGCAGCAGGCTTATTTTGTTTTTGTCCCTGAGTCTGGGGGGCACCAGATAAGTTGGGAGTTTGGGGCTTGAGGACTGTAATATGCAATTGGCCCTCCTCCTTTTGTTTGGCCGGCATTTTTCAGAATTAGTTCACTTGCATTTGTTGTTTTGCTAGCATCTCTATGTATATTACTGATCCAGAACATTACAAGCACTATCCCCATGAAAGCAATAAAACTGATGTGGCCCAGTGGGAAACAGAGAATGGTAAACATGAGAAGGGGAGTTTTTCCAGCAAGTTAGGGTTGAGGTGAAAGGATGGAAGGTGCCAGAACTCAAAGTGGCCATGGCCTTAAGGCGTGGTCAGTGGAAGTTTGGACCTGGGCACTCAGGAGAGACAGCTTGGGGGATGCAAAGCTACCAGCCATGCCCTCCTTGACCTGGCTTCACTGTCATCACTAAGAACCCCACTCTCTCCCTGGGGACCCCTGCCCAGACATGGAAGGTTGCATCCACTGGGTCAGATCTCAGTTCTGGGAGGAAGCTCAGCAGGGTCACCTGACTGTGGCTGGCACACATAGGTAGCAGCATGGGTGGGCCGTGGGCCAGCTGCTGGGCCTATTGCAGACGTCCTGGGTGTCTCTACACATGGTCCGCGCTGTCTCCTATATACCTTTTCCCTCTCCTAGGGGATGACATGAGCATTCACATACCTGCTGAGAGTTATCGACAGAGGATGAGATGGTTGGATGGCATCATCGACTCAATGGACATGAGTTTGAGTAAACTCCGGGAGTTGGTGATGTACAGGGAGGCCTGGCATGCTGCGATTCATGGGGTCGCAAAGAGTCGGACACGACTGAGCGACTGAACTGAACTGAACTGAAATGAATCTGGTAGTAGGAAAGAGACACATGAAAATGACATAAACTTGCCTTAAGTACTGTTATGGGGTGAAGCATGCCTCCCTGTTATGGGTTAAATGTGTCCCCCTCAAATCCATATGCTGAAACCCCATCTCCCAATGTAATGGTCTTAGGAGGTGGGGCCTTCAGAGGCTATTAGGTGGTTCAGATGGTAAAGAATCTGTCTGCAATTCTATAGGAGACCTAGGTTTGATCCCTGGGTCAGGAAGATCCTCTGGAGAGGGGATGGCTACCCACTCCAATAGTCTTGTCTGGAGAGTTCCATGGACAGAGGAGTCTGGCAGGCTACAGTCCATAGGGTTGCAAAGAGTGGGACATGACTGAACGAGTAACACTTTCACTTCAAGATTAGAAGAGCCCCAATGAGTGAGCCTAGTGCCTTTACAAGGGTCCCCAGAGAGCCTGCTTCTCTCTGCTCTTGGCCAAGTTCAGATACAATGAGAAGTCAGAGGAGGGCTCTCACCAGAACTCAGCCTTGTCGGCACACCTGTCTCAGGCTTCCAGCCTCCAGAACTAGGAGAAAATAAATATCTGTTGTTATAAGTTACCCAGTCTATGGTACTTTTTTATAGCAGATTGAACAAGAAACCCCCAAAATTCATGTTGAAGCCCTATCTCCCAGTGTGACTTTATTCAGAGATACGGCCCAGAATAAGGAGGAAACTAGGTTAAATGAGGGTGGGGCCCTAATCTGATAGTCTGTGGCCATAGAGGAAGAGAGAGACAGGCTGCTCTGCACATACTGAGGAGAGGCCGGGTGAAGACACAGTGAGAAGGCGGCTGTCTACAAGCCAGGAAGAGAGACCCCACCAACAAACCCAACTCTGCTGGAACCTTGATCTCAGGCTTTCCAGCTCCAAATTGTGAGAAAGTAAATTTTTATTATTTAAAATAAAATAAACCCAGTCTATGGTATTTTGTTATAGCAGCCTGAGCTGACTAATACAAGTAAGGTACACATTTGGGCAGGAGCAGAGGACCTGAAGTCGAAAGTGGGCAGCCACAAAAGGGTCAGAAATGAAAGCTGGGGTGGGCCATGCTGGTTCCTTCCAGTACACCATCCTTGCCATGCACTCTCTGTAGGCGTTTGGAAGCCAAATCAGGTCTCTGGGCCTCAGCTTCCTCATCCGAGAGGTCTAGATGACTCTAATGCTTTGTCATTATTTTGCCCTTGTATTTGTTTCGTAGGGATGTCACAAACTTGGTGGCTTCAAACAATGGAAATTTATTGTCTCACAGTTCTAGAAATCAAGGCATCACCAGGCCCACGCTGTCTCTGAGATTGTGGAAGAATCCTTCCTGGCCTTTGCCAGTGTCTAACGGTTACCAGTAGTCCTTGGAGTTCCTTGCCTTGTAGCTTATCACTCCAACCCTGCCTCTCTCTTTTCATGGCCTTCTGTTCTGTGTGCGGATCTGTGTCTTCAATTCTACTTTTCCTTACCAGGTCACCAGTCACTGAATTTAGGGCTCAGTCTAATACTAATGACCTTGACTTGATCACATATATAAAGACCTTATCTCCAAATAAGGCTTCACACTCACAGCTAAGACTTCAACATGCCTCTTCATGGGACACATTCAACCCACTACAGCCACCCACAGGTAGACAAGATCAACTTGCTGAAGGCTTGTTGAAGTGCTTTTAGGCCATGTCATAAAGCAAGAAAGATTGATCAAAACTGGCTATGTTTGCAAACATCTCAAGCTAGAAAGCATGGCATCGGCTCCTTCCTAATGTTCCTGCTGCTCGTCTCACACTACTACCATTCTCTACTGTGCTCTGAGAATGTCTGTAATAAAATACAGATCTAACCATGACATCTCCTAGTCCAAAATTCTTAGGGACTCCCCGCTTGCCTAAAACACAAACAATACTCCATCAGAGACCATGCCAGACCTCACTATTTGGTCACTGCACAGCCGAGTGTGGGTTTGTGTGCCTGCCCCTCCAACTCATCAGAGCACCGGGATGTCAGAAGGCACGGTCAGGTGGAGAGGAGACCACAGTTATCCCCAAAACTCCACAATTGGGAGGGATGAGTTGGGAGCTTTGGTTCAGTGGGTACTTCCCCAGAAAGGGGCAAAGAGGAATGCAGTGGGGCTTCTGCCAGAAGAATCTCAGAAGTGACCACGTGATGTCTAAGGAGTTGTGTGAGATAAGAGGTTTGTCATCAGGGCTTGTGTGGCGCCCCTTCCCTGCCCATGTCTAGAGGGAGTTGGATTGGCACTCTGGTGGTTGAAATAGACAATTGCCTCCCCATGGGTGTCAGCTAGGAAGGGTGCTCCCCCTTCCTTCTTCCAGTCTGGAAGACACATCAGAGAGTGGGTGATGAGAAAGCAGATTCTGACCACCCCACCCATGGCCCCAAACCCTAGGAGCTACACATCCAGTCAGCACTGGGGAGCCAGCAGGAGAACTTTGAAGCTGGCACTTTAAAATAAATAACCTCAAGTTCAACTGGAGAAAACAAGCAGTGAAATGACTATAAGTGGCAAAGTGCAGTTGCCTACCGTTACTGAAGAAAGAAAATTGTGTGGTGTTTATGCCCAGCAAGTTAAGAACTCTTCAATAATCTTTCTAGATGAGGAAACTGAGGCAAAACGGTGTTAAGTGGTTATCACATTCAGTTCTGAGGAAAATTAAATTGTGCACCATCTCTGGCATATAATTAAGGGCTCTATAGAGCTCAGCTTTTACTATGTCAAATAGAGAGAAAAATGTGGCACAAAACAGCAGATGTTCTGCTGACCTTGGTATCGCCTCCACGCTGGCAGTTGTCATCAGCACGGCGATTCTTGCTTCTCATGCCTGCCTGCCTGCTTGACTCTGCGTAATGTGCCTGGCACGTAATTGATGAATGAGTGACTGAATAATGAATAAATGGAGTTAATACACTGAATGGTATTCCTTTTTCAAATTTCAGGATTTAAGAGCAGACATGGTGGGTAGATAGGTTTAGCTAAAACAATTGGGATGTTGAAAAAAGATGGTGATAAACTTGGAATTTGGAATTTTTCCTTTGAGATGTGGGTGGTAATAAATTCGAGTTTGTGAGAGAATAAGTGAGAATGGGTTGATACCTTTAAACCAAGCTGGACCAGTGATGTACAGTGGGAGAGGGGAGGGGATTGTCTCTCTGATTTCTAGGGAGTCATGAGCAGCCTGGATTTGATGGTGACTAGTGACAAAGGGCTTCCCTGGTGGCTCAGTGGCAAAGAATCTGCCTGCAATGCAGGAGACCTGGGTTCAATCCCTGGGCTGGGAAGATCCTCTGGAGGAGGGCATGGCAATCCACTCCAGTACTCTTGCCTGGAGAATTCCATGGACAGAGGACCCTTGCAGGCTACAGTCCATGGGGTCGCACAGAGTCAGACATGACTGAGGTGACTAAGCAGCAGCAGTGACGATGGGAAGGCCATGCTTGTCATGATGTTCACTATGTCAAGTGCCTGTGTGTTAGACTTGGGCTTTAAGAGATCAGTGTTACATGAAGAAAGCATTCCCTGTGAGCCAGTTCTGTTGTAATAATAATAATCATCATAATAATAAAACTACCAGGGACCCAGCTTAATAAGGTAAAATCCTGACTAACAAGGCAGTGCTGGCCCCATTTACAGAAACTCAGCAAAGCATTGTGCTTATTTGGGGTTTTGGAGAGATGTTCTCCCCATTGCAGAAAAACAAATCATTTCCAGGGAATTATTCTCAGAAGAGAAGCACCATCCTTCTGCTGGGACAGCTTCCTAGGCTCCCTGAGACAAAGGGTGAGAGATGTGAGCTCTCTGTCCCCAGCATGTCAGAGTCTGGCACATAGTAGCTGCTCAATAAAGATGTGTGGGTTCAAAAGGAATTGGATCTGAAGTCTTAGGGAGAAGATAACTGAGCTGTCTAGGGTGGAGCTCATTCCTTATCTTCTTAAATGACTAAATAAGTGGGAGTTTGAGAACTGTGACTGCACAGAGCTGAGATGACATAGTTCACACTGCAGGAGATGGTCAGGGAACTAGATCCCACATGCCAGAACTAAGACCGTGGATGCTCAGTCACTAAGTTGTGTCTGACTCTTTGGGACCACCATGAACTGTAAGCCCACCAGGCTCCTCTGTCCCTGGACTTCTCCAGGCAAGAATACTGGAGTGGGCTGCCATGCCCTCCTCTAGGGTATCTTCCAGACCAAGGGATCAAATCTGCATCTCCTGCACTGGCAGGCAGATTCCTTACCATTGAGCCACCTGGGAAACCAACTAAGATCTGGCACAGCCAAACAAACAAACAAACAAAATAAATATTAAACAACAAACAAAAATAAATATTAGAAAACAGATTTTGTTTCGGAAGATTTTAATAATCAGCTCTTTCATAACGTGAAAGACCTATGTCTTGTGATCTCCTCTCTGCCCCTTTGATTTCAAAAGGACCAAATACATTTATGAAGCACTTCTAGCATACCGCAACTCTGTGTTAGGTACTGGATTTGCTTCTAGTCTGGGAGGCAGATATGTAAACAAAAGCAGAGAGATACAGGATACTCAAAGAACTGCAGCAATCTTCCTCTTCCACATCTGGGGAGGCTGAATAACTCAACATCCCTGGACAGGATTCAAGGTTAATCCAAGACTTTTGGTCTGAGCGCTGGAAGGATGGAGTTTCCACTTCTGAAGATGGGAGAGAAACTTGGGAAGAAATAGAGGTGGGAATAGGGCTTCAGTTCTGGATGCCTGGATATCTGAGATGGCTGTTACTAGTTTGGACTTAGGAGTCCATAGTCCATAAGGATGAGAGGTCCGGGTTGGAGACAGAAATTGGGAAGTCAACAGCACATAGATGGTGTTTAAAGCATTGAGATGGACCTAGAGCATCTATGGAGTGATTAGAGTTGAGAGAAGAGAAAAGATCTGATGACTGAACCCAGGGTCTCTAACAGAATTGAGGAAGATGAGGCAGGTCCAACAAAGGCGACCTAGAAGGAGGAGCTCCTGAGGGAAGGGAGCCGGGGAGGGTGGTGCTCTGGAAGGCAAGTAAAGTGTCTGGAGGAAGAGCATGGTCTGCTGGGTGAAAATCTCTGAAAGGGGCAGACAAGGCGAGGATGGAGCCTTGGAGAGGTCTCTGCAGACGTCATCAGGACCGAGACACTGTTTCAAGAGGGAGCAGTTTTATGATCAGAATGAGTTCAGGAATAAATGAGAAGGAAAGAACTGGAAACCCAGAGGAGAGACAACAGTTTTGAAGAATTTTGTTGTAAGAGAGTTGAGAAATGGGACAAGAGATGGGAATGTGAGGTAAAGGGAGGTTTTTTGTATTGTTTTGTTTTAACGGAAGAAATGATATTTGTGTGCCAAGGTGAAAGTTCCAGGAAGGAGAGAAAAATGAATGAAGCAGAAAAAAGAAAACTTCTTCTGGGAGCAAGTGGTCTCCCTGGGGCAGGAAGAGCGTCCCGTGGAGGTGATTCAGGAGGGAGTGGGGCTGGCACCAGGCTGGGATAGGGTGGGGGGGGGGTGGGGAGGGCTGGGGAAGCGGAGGGGTGCATCTGCAGTGCCAGGGGCGCTGGGAGTGTGTGGGTGCTAGGAAGATGTGCAACTTCCTTTTGGATTTTTCCACTTTCTCAGTGCATTAGGAAGCTGTGAATGAGGATAGGGAAGAGTTGTTTCAAGAGGAAAGAGTGTGAAAAATTCATCTATGAGACGAATGGTGTGATTGTCCTGGGAAATGATCCTTGACTGGTCCTGGGAAGCTTTCAACAACACACCAGAGCCTGAGTGGGAAAGAGGGAGGGGGCTGGAGGAGGCGAAGCTGCAACTCCAGCTCTGCTGTACCACAAGGGGTGTGGGAGGGGCAAGTGGCCTCGTGGGACATGGTGCCCTTGGGGAGAGTGGCATTCAGTGAGAGCGAGAGAAGAGGGTGAGTTTGCTGCCCGCTCAGGGACGCAGCAGCCACCCCATGACCTGCCACCCTCCATCCATTACCAGCTCTGTATTTCTCACACAGCCTTGGTCTCCTGAAAGGTCTCTGTTGACCTGACTAGAACCACAGCCTTCTGAGGGCAGGGATGAAGGCTTGCATATTGCTTTCTTCCTCTGGTCCTAGGCATTACCTAGTGTTTCATATGGGCTCTGTCTGTCAGTATTTACCTCATTGAAAAAAATTTTTAAGTTAAATGTTTATTTAGTTCAGTTCAGTTGCTCAGTCGTGTCTGACTCTTCGCAACTCCGCAGACCACAGCACGCCAGGCCTCCCTGTCCAACACCAACTCCCGGAGTTTACTCAAACTCATGTCCATCGAGTCTGTGATGCCATCCAGCCATCTCATCCTCTGTTGTCCCCTTCTCCTCCTGCCCCCAATCCCTCCCAGCATCAGGGTCTTTTCCAACGAGTCAGCTCTTTGCATCAGGTAGCCAAAGTACTGGAGTTTCAGCTTCAACATCAGTCCTTCCAATGAACACCCAGGACTGATCTCCTTTAGGATGGATTGGTTGGATCTCCTTGCAGCCCAAGGGACTCTCAAGAGTCTTCTCCAACACCACAGTGCAAAAGCATCAATTCTTCGGTGCTCAGTTTTCTTTATAGTCCAACTCTCACATCCATACATGACCACTGGAAAAACCATAGCCTTGACTAGAAAGACCTTTGTTGGCAAAGTAATGTCTCTGCTTTTTAATATGCTGTCTAGGTTGGTTATAACTTTCCTTCCAAGGAGTAAGCATCTTTTAATTCATGGCTGCAGTCACCATCTGCTGTGATTTCGGAGCCCCCCAAAATAAAGTCTGCCACTGTTTCCCATTTCCCCAAATTTATTAGTTCAATCAAAAATAATAAATTCATTACATGTTAACACAAATCAGCTACTTTTATGAACAAATGATTATATTTTCCCAAGGCCTTGTTTTGTTGCACGCTAAGTTGCCTCAGTGGTGTCCCACTCTTTGCGACCCCATGCCCTGTATCCCACCAGGCTCCTCTGTTCATGAGATTCACCAGGCAAGAATACTGGAGGCAGCTGCCATGCTCTTCTCCAGGGGATTGAACCCAGGGGTTGACCTGACCCAGTGATCGAACCCTGGGTCTCTTATGTCTCCTACATTGGCAGGTGGGCTTTTTACCTCTAGTGAACCATGAACCAAAGCATGAGCACCTGAACGACGGCCTGAGTCAAGGAATGCATATTCCCTGTTCACTGGACGCCATCTTGGTTAACGTTCAGCTTTCACATCGTAGACTGAGCTACACATTCAAGTCTGCATCTTGAGAAGGCCCTTTATGGTGTCTCTTATTTTTAGGGTGGCCAGAGGAATTTGCCCACATTATTTTCTCACAGAGAACCTGCAAGGAAGTATGATTTGAGGGAAAAGTGTCCGGTGAAGGCAGGCACCGGCACTTCTTTTGAGAAGTGCCCTTCGAAAGTGCACGCCTTTTTGGAACAGGAGCAAACCCAGGGCGCCCAGGGGGTACAGAGTCTTCTGGACTACTGCAGCTCTGTGTGGGCTCCTCGAGAGCGCCCCCGACGTGTCTTAGAGAAGGGAGGGCTGGCCTGCTGTGGGGCCCTGGCTCTGTCACCCCCAGACTTTCTCCCTGGGGAGTGGCTGGGTGGGGCTCTGACTTCAGGAAGGAGTGCTGGGTTCTAGTCCTTCCACACACTCACTGCCTGGCCTTGCACACACGTAGTTTGCTGTTGCTGTTATTATCCTCATTGTTGTGGGAATGTCATTCAAAGTCCATCCTCCACCAGAACGAATGATCAGCTTCTGACCCATGACTGTGCTCCTTAGACCTGAAGGCCGTGATTCATGATGGCCAAGGGCACCTTCTTGTGGGGGGCGGTGGCGGGGGTGGGGGGTGGGGGTGGGGGAGAGGGGGTCAGACAAAATTAAACACAAACCCCACCTTAGAGCTCAGATGAGAAGCCTCAGCTTCCTCATCTGCAAAATGTGGGTTGTGATTGTCCCTCAGAAAGCAAGCTTGAGGCTCATGTGATTTAGGTAAAGCTCTGGGACAGTCCTTAGTGTTTAGTAAGTGCTCCAGAAATTCTGGCTGTTGTAAGGACAGGAAAACCTCAGGGTAAACAAGCCGGTGTGTGCATGCCTGCTAAATCACTTCAGTCCTGTCCGATTCTTTGCGACCCTATGGACTGTAGCCCACCAGGCTCCTTTGTCCTTGGGATTTCCCAGGCAAGAACACTGGAGTGGGTTGCCATTCCCTTCTCCAGGGCATCTTCCTGACCCAGGGATCGAACCCTTGTCTCTTAAGTCTCCTGCATTGGTAGGTAGGTTCTTTACCACCAGCGCCACCTGGGAAGCCCAAACAATCTGGTACTTTTTTTTTTCTTAGAAAATCTGTTGAGAAGAAGGTTTGATTTTTATCTTAATAGAGCAAGCACACAGTGTAAATAGTTTATAAGTGTTGGAAGTGTTAGTTTCTCAGTTGTGTCTGATTCTTTGGGACCTGTGGATTGTAGCCCACCAGGCTCAATCCTGGAATCGATTCATGGAATTCTCCAGGTAAGAATACTGCAGGGGTTAGCCATTTCCTCCTCCAGGGAGATCTTCCTGACCTAGGGACTGAACCCAGGTCTCCTGCATTGTAGGTGGACTCTTTACCATCCGAGCTACCTTAAAGATAAAACAGAACCTTTGGCAAAAATAAAAGAGTGCTTCAGTGTCTGTTTTGCCCTTTCTGAACTCAATTCCAGAGTTGCCAGGCCTAAGACCAGAAGCTCACCCTCCTGTGGAGGGGTTGGGATGGGCAGGGTTACTGCAAGTCTGCAGATCAGGCCCTTCTCTGTGCAGCTGTAACAATACAGAGTCCTGGGTTCAATCTCACTCAGAGGAGCTGTACCCCTAGGAAATGGGAGGGGGTGAAGCTTGCCCTCTCTTTTATTTGTATATTTATTTATTTTAAAAATTCATTTTATTGAAGTATAGTTGACTTACAACGTTGTATTAATTTCTGCTGTATACCAAAATGATTCAGTTATATATATATATATTCTTTTCCATTATAGTGTATCATAGGATATCGAATAAGTTTCCTGTGCTATACAGTAGGGCGATGTTGTGTATCCATTCTATATATTACAGTTTGCATCTGTTAATCCCAACCTCTCACTCCATCCCTACCCACCCCCCGCCCCCCCACCACGTCCCCTTGGCAACTACAAGTCTGTTCTCTATGATTGTGAGTCTGTTTCTGTTTCACAGATTAGTTTGTGTCATATTTTAGATTTCAGATTTAAGTGAAGTCATATAGTGTTCTGACTTACTTCACTTAGTATGATAATCTCTAGGTCCATCCATGTTGCTGCAAGTCTCATTATTTCATTGTCTTTTATGGCTGAGTAATATTCCGTTCTGCATGCATGTGTGCTAAGTCACTTTTGAGACCTTATGGATCATAGCCCGCCAGGCTCCTCTGTCCATGGGATTCTCCAGGCAAGAATACTGGAGTGGGTTGCCATGCCATCCTCCAGAGGGTCTTCCCAACCCAAGGACTGAACCTGTGTCTCCTGCCACTCCTGCATCGCAGGTGGATTCTTTATCACTGAGCCACTGGGGAAGCCCAATATTCCATTATATAGATATAAAGATACAGATATAGATATATACACACATAGATATCACGTTTTCTTTATCCATTCTTCCATCAGTGGTTATTTAGGTTGTTTCTGTGTCTTGGCCATTGTGAATAGTGTTGCTTTGAACACAGGGGTGCATGTATCTTTTTGAATTATAGTTTTGTCCAGATACATGCCTAGGAGTGGGGTTGCTGGATCATATGGTAGCTCTATTTTCATTGTTTTTTTTCGACTGTGTCACAGGGCTTGCAGGATCTCAGTTTCCCGACCAAGGGTTGAACCCTGGCCACAACAGTGAAAACCTGGAATCCCAGCTACCAGGCCACTAGGGAACTCCCTATTTTTAGTTTTTTAAGTAACCACCGTACTTTTTTCCACAGTGGCTGCACCAGTTTACATTCCTACCAGTGGGTATAGGATGTGGTCCCTTTTTGAGACTCCTAAAATGTCACAGACAAGCAGCAATTAATATGCTGCCTGAAGTCAGAACAGAGCTGGTCCAACAAGGAAGGCTAGGGGCAGTTTTATTCATTTCTCATCGCTGAAGTCCTTCAATACCCTGCAATTTTTTGTTTCCCTTGAAACCATGTTCTCATTCCCAGCGTTTGAACTCACTTCAGAGCTGTGCTTAACCTCTGGAAAAGTGGACAGGACCGTTAAGAATTACATCATGGCAATTACATCAACCACACCTTGGCTTTCTCCTTACTTTGGTGTCAAGGAGCAAACCTACAGTTTCTGGTGGCTCTCTTCTGGGTGATTAGATGCCAAGAGACAAGTATCAATACAATCTACGATGCAGGCTGGGTAGCTGCTTCTCCACACCTCTCTGCAGGTGGCGCTGGCAGTTCATGGCCTCTCATCCCTGGGTCATCGTAGGTCTATTTAAGGTCAATTACGACAAGCTCAGAACAAAGGATTAATATAAGTCTGACAAATCGTGTTAGGAAATGTATTTATTGTGTCAGATTTCTTGAGTGGTAGTGTTTCTCTGTGCAGGCTGAATGATGGCACTCAACGTGCATACTTACTCATCCTGACAGCTAACAAGATAAACATGTCAGCATGTGACTTGCCAAATAATGTTCCCATGAATTTCACATCGAAGTTGCCAATGGTAGATGCTTTGTAAAAGGGATGAGTGTTGCCTTCAAGGCGGTGGCTGTCAAACAAATTCATTTCTGCCTGCTCTGCCCAGGTGTTTGCCTCTCATGACCAGGTCAGCCACACCTGAGCCAGATTGGCAAGCTCAGGATGAGGCATTGTGGCACTGCAGGCAGAGAGGTGAGGGCTTGTGGGCACAGGCAAAGGGCACCACTGAATGGCAAGGGCATTTCTGCAGCCACAGATGTCCAGGAGCTGCGGTATAGGGGGCACCTGCCACTGTCAGACTACCTGAAAAGCACCAGATCAAGCCCTGGGGAGAAGCTTAGATCTCAGAAGGCTGGCTGGGGCCTGGCGACAGAGCAGACGGGGGTCTCAGAGTGGGGGGCCCCCTGTGATCCCTTGTCTGGCCCGCCAGGCAATGGCTTGTCAGGAACCACTGTATCAACCTCTCTTTTCATTTCCCTGCGGGCTGCACAGGCAAGACGGGGCACTTCTGGGTTAATTTGGTCCTTTTACCTGGCCTCTAGTTCCTCTTGATGGGTGCCCATGGACACAGGATGCCTCCAAGTTCAAAGCGCAGTGGACCTCTCCAAATTGGAGAACAAGTTTTGACAAGGAGGCCATGCTAGTGCCACAGAGGACTTGCCCTCCCCACCCCTCTGTCTCCTCTTCTCTGACAGTTTCCCGCTCCCGAGTCTCAGTTCAGTTCAGTCGCTCGGTTGTGTCTGACTCTTTGCAACCCTATGGACTGCAGCACGCCAGGCTTCTCTGTCCATCACCAATGCCCAGAGCTGGCTCGAACTCATGTCCATCGAGCCAATGATGCCATCCAACCATCTCATCCTCTGTCATCCCCTTCTCCTCCTGCCTTCAATGTTTCCCAGGATCAGGGTCTTTTCCAATGAGAGTTCTTTGTACCAGGTGGCCAAAGTATTAGAGTTTCAGCTTCAGCATCAGTTCTTTCAATGAATATTCAGGACTGATTTCCTTTAAGATTGATTGGTTGGATCTCCTTGCAGTCAAAGGGACTTTCAAAAGTCTTCTCCAACACCACAGTTCAAAAGCCTTGTGTTGGTCTCCCACAATGTTCAGGTATGTCCTCAGTACATTCTTATAGGTTGACCAAGTCCTGGAGGGATTTTTTTGTTTTGTCCACTGAGGACACAGCCTAGAAGATAAGGTGAGCTTTCATCTCCTTGATGAGGTTTCCCCAAAAGTTGTTTTTTTGTCAACCTGATTATATAAACCCTAGGATACAGGTTAACTATGTGCCATGCTTGTCTTTTGGAGGCATCTGTTATTTGCAGCCTCATGTCTTCATTCTTGGTTTTCTTGGAACCCTTGGTGCTTCCTTCCATTGAATCCCTCTATGAGCCTGGCAGGTCTGAAAAATCCTCCCTGAAGGAAATATCCTTGAAGTGGCCTCTGGTTGAATTCTATGCTGGCCATCAAGCCAAGAATACTGGAGCAGGTTGCCATTTTCCTTCTTCCTGACCCAGGGATTGAACCAGCATCTCCTGCATTGGCAGGTGGGTTCTTTACTGCTGTCCCACATGGAAAGCCTGACCATCAAATCTACTTAGCATTTGTTTTATTTAATCATTTGTTTTGTAGGTTTTTTTTTTTTTTCATCTTTTAAGGTACTTTTTGGTATTTGTGTTTGACATTTTATGTTACTTAAAAAAAAATAAATTAAACCCTTCCCTAATATGTGGTTCTGTACTTCACAGAAGAAAAGTTATGACCAATCTAGACAGCATATTAAAAAGCAGAGACATTACTTTGCCAACAAAGATCTGTCTAGTCAAAGCTATGGTTTTTCCGATAGTCATGTATGGATGTGAGAGTTGAACTATAAAGAAAGCTGAGCACCAAAGAATTGATGCTTTTGAACTGTGGTGCTGGAGAAGACTGTTGAGAGTCCCTTGGACTGCAAGAAGATCCAACCAGTCAATCCTAAAGGAAATCAGTCCTGAATATTCATTGGAAAGACTGATGCTGAAGCTGAAACTCCAATACTTTGGCCACCTGGTGCGAAGAACTGACTCATTGGAAAAGACCCTGATGCTGGGAACAATTGAAGGAGGGAGGAGAAGGGGACAAAGGATGAAATGGTTGGATGGCATCATTGGCTTGATGAACATGAGTTTGAGCCAGCTCTGGAAGTTGGTGATGGACAGGGAAGCCTGGAGTGTTGCAGTCCATGGGGTCACAAAAAGTCAGACAGGACTGAGTGACTGAATTGAACTTAACTGACTTCATTTTCCCCCCAAAGCGAGATTTATTGTGTAAATTCCATAGTAAAATTTCTTTAATGATTGATTTTTTAGTTAGTATGATTTGAAATGGGATCTCAGAAACATTACAAAACTTTTTTCCAGTTTTATTAAAAAAATAAAGTTTTATAGCATTAAAATGTGCTTTTCATTTTTTACATTTAATTTTTACATGTGGTTTTGGAGCATCTGTACTAAAAGATGTCTTTCAGTGTTTTTAAACAGAAATCCTATTAGCCGATCCTAAGGACCCAGAATCTTGCTTTAAGTTGCTTTCCAAAAGCAATAATTTTCTCTATAAAACTCAGTGTCTCATGTCAGGCTCTTTGTGGGAATGTTGGGACAATCCCTCTGCCCTTTCCTCGGAGTCCACTGTCTCCTGCCATATGGTGGCTTCCCAGTTTCTCAGGATGGCCGCTAGGGGTCGGCGCCAAGTCAACATCCGGGTCATCACCGCTTCCTCAATTGTGTGATCTGTCCTTTGACATGTTCTCTCATCCAATCAGAAATTTGTACACGGTAGTCAAGACTTTGTGATTCTTTTCACTGTATGGGATAACTCACATCTCAGTCTAATTTGGAGGATGACGGAGTTATTTGCTTTCAGCTTCAAGTTCCCAAATCCCAAGTGTGTGAGGAGTTAGTCCCTGGAATCTTGGGAGACACAGCACACACTGGTGGTTGTGCAATAAGGGTACGTGCAAGCAACTTGCCCTCTCAAGTGTGATCACCCCACTGCACTGAAGCGCACATTGCCCCGGCAGCGCCTCCCACTCGGTACCCCGGAAAGCAGAAACCAGCTGCGAGCTCAGCCTTCACCTTAAAATACATATGCTTTTACTTTCCATTTCGCAGAATGAAATTCATGAGTGAATTTCATATGTGAATGGGTAGAACCAAGGGCTTTTGAAGTCAGAAAAACCCAATTTAAAAGCTTCACTCCACACTTCTTAGCTGGGTGACCTCGGGCATAGTGTTCACCCTCTTCAGTCTCAGATTATTCACCCGTAAAATGAGATGATGACACTGACCTCCTAGGGCTGTTGAGGACACTCAAGGAGACAAATGTGTTTACGCGACACCAGATGGACTGTACCCAACAGACAGCAGGAGGTACAGAAGGAAAAACAGGCCAGCCTTTTGAAAGACCTGGAGTATTAAAGACAGATTTTCTAGTCTAATTCAGGCCAGGAGATTCGTACTGTTCCTTGCTGCCTCTTTACTCTGCCCTCAAGTCGATTGTGGAGGGAACCCCAGGGTGGGGTCCACATGCAGGGGGGCATCAGGTCAAGGGTAGATGCTGTGGGCCAGCACCTGGTTTACTGCTGCCTCAGCTCTTTCCAAGGAAGGTTATAATCTTATAATAAGCTCCCGTTACCTGAGGCAACTTGGAGACATTCTTTAGAGTTAAGATATCTTAAACAGTCCAAGATCAGAGGTCAGAAAACACTTTCTCTAAAGGGCCACATGGAAAACATTTTAGGCTTTCTGGCCTGTGTGGTCTCTGCTGCCATGACTCTTTACAGCATGAAAATCAATCACAGACCACACCCAAACGAATGGGTGTGGCTGAGTGCTAATAAAACTTTATTTGTAGACACTGAAATTTGAATTGCATACAATTTTCACGGGTCACAAAATATTCTCCCTTTTATTTTTTTAAACTGGGCATTTAAAAATATTAAAAAATGAGCCATATAAAAAGAGGTAGTAGACTAGATTTGGCCCACAGGCTGTTTCATTGACCCCCGGTCTAGTATGATGTCTTGTTAAAGATAAAATATGGGAGTCTGCTGGTTTTAGTTTTCTTCTTATTAAATGTGTGTGTGTGTTTTGGCCACACTGGGCAGCATGTGGGATCTTAGTTCCCTTACCAGAGATTGAACCCGTGACCCTTGCAGTGGAAGTGTGGAAACTGAACCACTGGACTGTCAGGGAAGGCCCAGGTGTGCATCTTTTGAATGTAGATTCTGGGCCTGCATCAGGTTAGATTCACATTATCCAAACTTCAAGGGGAAAGCAACAAATCCACCATTATAGTGAAAGTTTCCAACACTCTCCTTCCCATTAATGACCCGTAAATAAGATGCACATTATGTCTTCTCATCTCCACTCAACACTCCAAGGTAGATTTTATCACCCTGATTTTGCCTTTGGGGAAACAGAGGCTCAGACTGGCTGCCTAACCTGTCCAGGGTAACTCATGAGGAAGTGGGAGAACCAAGATGTAGCCCAGCATTGTGTGCTGTTAAAGCCCACAGTGCTTTGCACTGTCTCTCATGCCCCCTGCCCTTCACCCACAGCCTTATAATCGTGGGCAGACTTGCGGGGGAGCAGAGAGCTGGAACTGCAGAGTTGTGTTGACCACTCACCTCAATTTAAAACCCAGGTCAAGGGTTCTGTTGGGGTAACACTGAGTTTGATCAAATGACCAACAACTGAAATAGCTATTCATATTTGGTTTTGAATCACATGAGCAGGCATGACTATTAGCCAGGAGTTGATGGCCACACACGGTGAGAGACACCCAGTAGTGGGGCAATAATTTCCGAGGCCCTCTGTCACTGTGGGGCAAAGCTGATGCCAGGGTCTGTTCACTGATGGAGCAGGTCAAGGAGGCTGAGCCATCCTGGGTGTAGTTCAAGGCTGTCTGTGTCAAAGGATGCCAATTAAACTAAAGAAATACAGAAAGATAAATATTAACAGCTGTGGAAGGGGCTGAGTCGGGAAGCCCAGTTTCTGACTTGACAGAGCTGTAGTGGGGGCAAGAGATGACGGAAAGTTCCCGAGAAGAGCCATTTGCTCATATTTGGCTTGAGAGTAGAGGAAAGAGGTCAAGTGATCAACCTGAATTGTTCTAGACGTCATTAACCAGTCTCCTCTGAGAACATATATACACACATTCTCACACATAGAAAGACATGGGCAAAAATTGAGAAACAAGCCAAATAGCAAGAAAAGCTTGAGGTTTACCATAAACTGGTCTTGGAATAGCCTCTGAAAGGAAGAACGTGTGTTTGTTGTGGGAGAAGCTAGACTCGGGTGCAACGTGAGATAATAAGCAAACAGGAGGGGACAGTCTTTTCTGACCATGAACAGTGAGTGTGAAGATGCCACATCCGTTTTCTCACACTGGGACCAGAGGGGCCAGATTTCAGGGTGTGAACCTGGCACAGAGGAGTGGAAAGTTTGCTTCTCCAGGGCGTCCTGCCCAAGGGTGTGTGGGAAACACAGGCAGTCCCGGGTTGATGACAAGAGGATGTCTCAGCTGGGGCTGCTTCCTTGAGCAGACACGGAGACAAGTCTTTGAGAGCAAATTAGTTTTTGGGGAGGTGATTGCAGGAAACAGTGGGGGGAGGGAAGGGGGAAGAGAGAATAAGACAGGAAGATAGCCCAATAAAGGAACATCACCCAGCAAGCTACCCCTGTGGACAGACAGCTTAATCCCACCGGGAACACTGGGGGCCAGTGTGGAACGTGGGCTTTGGAGTCGTCCTGCCCCCGGGGACAGAGAAAGATGGTCAGCGGCTGGTTTTGGGCCTTTTCCCACGTGCTATGTGACCGCTGACTCCTGGAGGGCTCCCGTGGGCACAGCAGGCGCGGGGCTTTCAGCCAGAAAGAGCCCTCGGGTGAGCATCACAGGGAGGACTGGGCCGGTGTGTACGGCCCTGGTGAAAGCGAGGGGATACGGCCAGGGCGCTGATGGCGTCTCAGCTGGGCACCTTCCAAAGCTTATCTCAGAAGTGAAGACCGAAGGGTTACAGTTTTCCACGTCTGCATGCCCCTGGCTAAACAAGCAGGAGCGAGGTGGGAGAGAAGGGAATGACGAAAGCTGTAGAGCAAGAGGATGACTACAGAGAAAAAGCAAGAAAAGAGCAAGTTCAGGTAACACCACGGGAGGACCAGAGCCAGCAAGCTGAGGGCTAGATTTTTCTTGCCGTTGCCCATTCCTGGGACAAAGGAAAGCTGGATATCATCCGTAGAGCCTCATAATTCAAGTCCTCCCTGTTCTCATGCTGAGGATCGTGTTGGATACGAAGATAGATGGCTCTCTCCTTCTCAAGAGTGGAGTTGGACATGGGAGAAAAAGTTGGCCATGTCGAAAAAATTAGGCTGCTTTTGTTGGCCTGAAAACCTCCACAGATTAGGGGAAAAAGAGCCTCTGAGTCCTCCTTTTAAGTGGTCTAGTAGTGAGACAGTTTTCCCCAAATGAATCCCCGGGCCAGTATAAACCTCTACTGGGGCCAACCTGCCTTTGCTCTCTCCACCCATTTCCCCAGATGTGTGAGCCCAGCCAAGGCCTCTTTCAATACAAGCTAAGCTCTTGGAAGGCATCTGAGAGTCATTCTCGTGTAGGGAGAGGGTGTCTCCTCTCAGCAAACAGGCTCCATCCATTCTCCGAGTCTGGGAGCGGCTTGCTCAGATGCCCTGGGGACACTCTTCTTGTCTTTGAGGCTGTGGCTTTTGCTGACTTTCCCTGTTACCTGGGGGGATGGGGTGAACTCTGAGCTCAGGGCATCCTCCTCCCCCAGGAAGCCAGAGATATCAGGTCTTGATTCCTGGAAAAAGCATGTTTGCATCACTAGATGTGAATAAGTCAAGGATCTGAAGATGAGGAGATGAACCTGGGTTATCCAGGTCCTGAACGCCATCACAAGGGTCCTTACAAGAGAAAGGCAGAGGGGGATTCCCACTCCTGGAAAAGAAGGTGTGTGAAGACAGAGGCAGAGACTGGAGCAATGCAACTACCGGCTAAGGAACACTGGCAGCCACCAGAAGCTGGAAGAGGCACAGAATGGATTTTCCTCTAGAACCTCTGGAGGGAGTGAGGTCGTGCTGACACCTTGATTCAGGACTTCTGGCCTCCGGAGCTGTGAGAATCAATTTTGGTGTTTGAAAACAAGTTTGTGGTCATCTGTTACAGCAGCTACAGCAAAGCAATGCACGAAAGTATAAACTTGCGCATCACGAGCTGGTCTGTTTTCAACCAACTTGTGGATCAAGCTGGGTAACCTCTCAGCATAGCTTCTTCTGAGCTGGGGCGGGGGGTGGGGAAAGGAAAAGTCAGGAGAACTCTGCTTCCAGCAGTAGCACCTCTGGGGTGCAAACCTGCCTCCAGAGGCCTTGGGGGATACTTCAGTTCTGTCGCTCAGTCGTGTCTGACTCCTTGTGATCCCATGGACTGCAGAACGCCAGGCCTCCCTGTCCATCAGAACCCCCAGGAGTTTACTCAAACTCATGTCCATTGAGTCGGGGATGCCATCCAGCCATCTCATCCTCTGTTCTACCCTTCTCCTGCCTTCAGTCTTTCCCAGCACCAGGGTCTTTTCAAATGAGTCAGCTCTTCCATTAAGCAGGTCCTTACTTTCATCTTCCCAGCGGCCATACTGCTACCGAAGGTGGGAAAACTCACTGAAGGAAAATGGGGTGTGGTGCAGATCTGGGTCTGGGGGTCAGCTCTAGCTCCCCCAGCTCCTCTCTGTGCAGTGAGGGGGTGGGCCTGGGGCAAAGCTGGGGTCTTCCCGGCTCTCCTGACTCCACCGTGGACAGTCCAGGACAGGAATGTTTCTGCCTGCCATGGGCTGTGTGTGAGGAGTCTGCTGGTCTCAGACCCCATTCTTTCTAGAACCAGGTTCTTTTATGGGTAATGCTGAATACTTGTAGGGTACCAGGTACCATCCTAAGTACTTCAAAATATCTTCATAAAGTAGAATTTCTTATTCCCTCCGGAGAAGCAGAACCATTAGGATGGATGTGTGTGTGTGTTTCTATGTGTGTGTTTTATACAGGGGCCTCCCAGGTGGCACTGCTGGTGAAGAATCTGCCTGCCAGTGTAGGAGACACAAGAGATGCCAGCTCGATCCCTGGGTCGGGAAGATCGCCCTGATCA
The DNA here is from genome assembly GCF_033118175.1 of Dama dama. Classification (NCBI taxonomy): domain Eukaryota; kingdom Metazoa; phylum Chordata; class Mammalia; order Artiodactyla; family Cervidae; genus Dama; species Dama dama. The sequence goes on from NC_083701.1 coordinate 64,904,928, forward strand.
GGAAGATCACTTTCATATATATGTAAAATTAAAGTGAAAGTGTTAGTCTCTCAGTTGTGTCTGACTGTTTGTAATCTCACGGACTGTAGCCTGCCAGGTTCCTCTGTGCATGGAATTCTCTAGGCAAGAATACTGGAGTCGGTAGCTATGCCCTTCTCCAGGGGATCTTCCCAACTCAGGGATTGAAACTGGGTCTCCATTGTAGGCAGATTCTTTACCATCTGAGTCACTACATATATGTACATACACACACACACACACACACACACACACAGTGTTTTATATGTATATAAAAATAACATGTATATATAGTGTTATATACATATGGAAGATAATATATATTATATATATAATAAAGTATATATATTATATAATATCTACTTATCTATCTGCCTATCTACCTATCTATAGGGAGATTTTAAGGACTTGGCTCATAAAATTGTGGAGGCTTGGTAAGTAGAAAATCTGCAAGATCGGCCAGCAGGTGGAGACCCAGGGAATCGTTGATGCTGCAGCTCAAGTCCAAAAGCTGTCTGCTGGCAGAAATCACTCTTGTGTGCGGGGAGGTCAGTTTTTTCCCTTAAGGCCTTCAACTGATTGGATGAGGCCCACCCACATTATGGAAGACAGTTTGCTTTGCTCAGTCTACTGATCTAATCAACCATCTAATCTAAAAGACACCTTCACAGCAACATCCAAATGTGTTTGACTGGCTCTCTGGGTTCTGTGGTCCCACCAAGTTGGCACAAAAAATCACCATGCTCTTCTCCCTCCCATCTCCCTATTTTTAGCAGGTAAGGAAACTCGATGCAGAGCAGGAGTGACGCTGTGGGGACGAGGCTCTGTGCACACGTGTGTGTGTAGGAGCAGGTGCTCTTCATCGCCTAGTGCCTGGGCTGGGTCATTAACCAGGCTCCTGTGGCCCCCTGCTGTCCTTACAGCATGTGGTCCGTGACCAATTCCTCCAGTGAGCGTCTGCAATCATTCACTTTACCAGCTTCCCATCTAAACTGCCAGCTCCCTGGACTAAGACCTGGCCTTCTTGTTGTCACGTGTCCCCTTGTGCCTGTCACTCAGAGGTTACTCAGGGCCCGGGCATTGACTGACCACCAACCGGGATCTCAAGAAATACCTTTTCTTGTCTCATCAAAAAACACATGCAGCACATCAAAAGGTCTCATGGGAGTGCCTGGTTTCTTGAGAAGAAAGCTGGCTTTGCAGGGTGTGTTTTTCCTCAGCTACGGCTGTATCATTCAGCTTTGTGCAGAGAAAGGGCAGCAAGGATGCACAGGAAAAGGGCAGTCAAAAATAGAAGGCTGGAGGACATGCGCTCCTTCCTGGGGGCATCACCAAGCAGAGCTGGGGTGGTCACTGAAGCAGGCAGAGCTGGGATGCGATAGCAGCCGGGAGCCTGCCCACACACTCTCTCATCATCCATCTCTCCCTGCGACCATTATTTACAGCCTGCTGCCCTGATCCCACAGGCTCATCTCCATTCCCCAGGGAAAAAGACTTGAAATAGATGGATAAGAGAATCGGTGTGTTTCGTGCATGAGCCTGTGGGAGTTTGCATTCTGAGAGCAGCATTCTTTCTCCCAGAGAGAATCTGAAGGTCTGGGTGTGGACTCTCCCTGAGAAGCTCCTCTTTCTGTCTCGTGGCTGAAAGTGAATGGACTGATTCCTGTCCTCGGTGGTGTTAATTAAGCCCTAATAATGAGAGTTTATGGTAAGGGACTGTCAGGTCTGCCGGACCATCACAGCGTGGGCTCTCAGGATGCGTTTTAATCTTGTCCCTGCAAATGTGTTTAGTAGACTTGCACGTGTTCAGGAGGCTGCCCCTAATCCACCGCTTGATCACAGCATAACCTTGGCACGTCTGTAAGGTACATACTCTTCTAAAAAATCCCAGATAACTCCTGTGTGGGAGGGATATAAAGTGCATTTTATCTTGGATGTCCACTTGGATCATTTGTTGGCTGCCTGGGACACTGTGTTGAGAAAGATTCTGAAGCACTGAGATCAGTAAATGGTGGGCGCCAGAGGACTTGTAAGACTCTGGTATAAGAAATATGCTAAAACCAAAGGCTTTAAGTAAGGAGCCTGGGAGGGATTCTTCTGTTTCTCTAAAATGCACAAGGGGCTACGGCTGTTCTTCTCTTTTCTATTTGTTAATAGCGAAATTTCGCTTCCCATCACACTGGCCTGTCAGCAGATGTGACACACTTCACAGTATCGTTGAGTGTTAGTGCCGGATGATTCTTCAGAGAGCGTTTAATCTAAGCGCCTTGTTTTACGGAAGGTGAAAATGAGGCTGTAGGAGTTTGATGTTCAAAAGATCACACAGCTGGTTAATGCAGGTCCTCTCTGTCTCCCCTTGTCTTCTTTAGGACCGTCTGCTTCCGAGGCACGAAATCCGTCTTTACTTTGACTCTCTGGTTGAAAAAAATGCTGGCTTGTGTAAGGTGGGGATCTTGGGCAGTCACGGGAGCATCTTCGAGCCACAGAGCCCGGCTGTCTCACTTTCTAGTTAAGTTGTCACAAGTGACTTCATCATACTAAGTCTTGGTCTCCTCACCAGTCAACTGAGGGTGAAGATTTGAGGATCAAATAGATCATGAATATAAAGTGTGTAGCTCTGAACCTGGCTCCATGAATACAGGCTACTGTTAACATCTGCAGAACAAGCTAGGTGGGCTCAGTGGTTCCTTACTCAGAGCCTGTAATTTGGAGCATCAGCTGATAATACGTGGGGTTGTGTCTGAAATACTTGTGAGGAGTTCCAGGTTTCCATCAGGACTGATCTATCAACTGACATGATATGTGGAGGGTGAGTTTTTGCTAACTGGAAAGCAAGTTTCATTGTTTATTTCAGATAACATATGTATGATCATCTTTATTTCTACTGTTGCTGCTAAGTCGCTTCAGTCATGTCTTCAGTCCTGTGCGACCCTATGGATTGTAGCCCACCATGCTCCTCTGTTCATAAGATTCTCCAGGTAAGAATATTGGAGTGGATTGCCATGCCTTCCTCCAGGGGATCTTCCCAACTCAGGAATCAAACCTTCTTGTCTTATGTCTCCAGCATTGGCAGGTGGGTTCTTGATGACTAGTGCCACCTGGGAAGCCCCATTATTCCTGCTACTCTTAATCATTTCAAGATACATTCTGTGAGTATTGCTTTGATTCCATGGCAAGTTTCAAATCCATGAAGGACTCTCTGGAATTCTTAACCCCCTTGAGGACAACCTCTTGTGGCCAAGCTTTATATTCTGACTTGTGCCTTTAAACTGATCCTTCTCAACAGGGTGGTGTTTTAGGTAGATCTTTTTATCTTGCTACAGTTTAAGTTAGTATCATATTTATATTTGCTTTTTTATTGATATCTTATTCCTGGCTGGTATCCAGTGTCATTTCCTAAAGGACACAGTTTTTAAAAGCCTAATAAATAAATGATAACTATGTAAATAAATAAATAATAGGCTTAAATTGCCATAGCTTCTGAATCATCCCTTGGGCCTCAGAATGTTGTCTGGGAACAAGTTCCCAAATATGCCATTCTCTGTGAAGTACAATGAGGGCGCAGTTGAAACAGGCTAGGACCTGGGACCCATTGCTGCAATGCTTGCACCTGGACAAAGGTCTCCTTCAGCAACAAAATACACAGAAAGGGTGTGTGTGTGTGTGTGTGTGTCTGTGTGAGTCGCTCAGTCATGTCCCACTCTTTGCAACCCCATGGACTATAGCCTGTCAGGCTTCTCCCTCTGTAGGATTTTCCAGGCAAGAATACTGGACTGGATTGCCATTTCCTTCTCCAACAGAAAGTATAAGGGACTAAAAATAACTCTGAGCTTTTTCAGTCCAGTTCAGTTCAGTCGCTCAGTTGTGTCTGACTCTTTGCGACCCCATGAATTGCAGCACGCCAGGCCTCCCTGTCCATCACCAACTCCCGGAGTTTATTCAAACTTATGCCCATTGAGTCAGTGATGCCATCCAGCCATCTCATCCTCTGTCATCCCCTTCTCCTCCTGCCCCCAATCCCTCTCAGCATCAGGGTCTTTTCCAATGAGTCAACTCTTCGCATGAGGTGGCTAAAGTATTGGAGTTTCAGCTTCAGCATCAGTCCTTCCAATGCACACCCAGGACTGATCTCCTTTAGGATGGACTGACTGGATCTCCTTGCAGTCCAAGGGACTCTCAAGAGTCTTCTCCAACACCATAGTTCAAAAGCATCAATTTTTCGGCGCTCAGCTGTCTTCCAGTCCAACTCTCACATCCATACATGACCATTGGAAAAACCATAGCCTTGACTAGACGGACCTTTGTTGGCAAAGTAATGTCTCTGCTTTTTAATATGCTATCTAGGTTGGTCATAACTTTCCTTCCAAGGAGTAAGCATCTTTTAATTTCATGGCTGCAATCACCATCTGCAGTGATTTTGGAGCCCCAAAAAATAAAGTCTGACACTGTTTCCACTGTCTCCCCATCTATTTCCCATGAAGTGATGGGACCAGATGCCATGATCTTAGTTTTCTGAATGTTAAGCTTTAGGCCAACTTTTTCACTCTCCTCTTTCACTTTCATCAAGAGGCTTTTTAGTGCCTCTTCACTTTCTGCTGGACCAAATTATGGACAAAAAGATACAAGAAGACCAAAAAGCCCACTGCCACTTTCTGAAGGGCTGGGATCAAAAGCAGGGTATTAGAAGCAAAGGCAGGGTATTACACATACCCGCCTGTACACAGCACCCCCAAAAGGGTGGGCAGGCCACCTAAGCCACACCTCTGGCCCAACCCCTGGGCATATCCCTTCTGTCACTCCATATAAGGAACCAGCTCACCCCCATTCAGTGAGCGAGCCAGCAAGGGAAACTGTTGTTTGTTCTTGCGGCCCCCTGCTACAGTAGGGGCCCAGGAAAGCCTCACCTGAATTTCTTGTCTGGCCTCTGATCAACTTCTATTTATAAAGGAGGCCAAGAACGCTGGTCAGTAACAAAATCATCCCAGTCTTGTAGACCTGATCCACATGGTGTGTACTAGCTGGGAAGATGCTGGTGACATGAACTCTGTTGATGTTCCATCTTAAAGTATCTGGAAGCCCCATTAAGTACCCGGGTCTGTGCTTTATCCTGCTAGAGACGAGCTCCATGGACAAAGTCCAGTAGTGGGGCTTGGCTACATTCTGACCGGCCAAGGAATCTTAAGTGTCCATTATGGCTGGAGTTCTGGGCTTCCCTGGTGCTCAAACGGTAAAGAATCTGTCTGCAATGTTGGAGACTCAGGTTCGATCCCTGGGTCAGGAAGATCCCCTGGAGAAGGGAGTGGCTACCCACTCCAGTATTCTTGCTAGGAGAATTACATGGACGGAGGAGTCCGTGGGGTCACAGAGTCAGACATGACTGAGAGACTAATGCTTTCATTTTCATGACTGGAGTTCATGGACCCACTAGGGTAAAATCACTGAATTTTAGGTCTATTATTTCTTCATGGAAAGGAGGCAGAAAGACAATGAGGGAAAGTGAAGGCTTTGTGATCAGAGCACCTGAGTTAGCATCCTGGCTGGCCCCTGCTGTGGTATTAGCCACCTGATGCCAAGGCTGGTGCCTCCATCTCCTGCAGGGTCAGTTTTCCCATCTGTGAACTGGATTGTTCTTCCACTGACTTATAGGTTGTTGAGAGTATTGAGTGAGCTAATAGGCACCAAAGGGTTTGTAAATTCTTATTTCAAAATTAAATTTCTCACAATAATCATACCACTTTTAGTGATGCATTCAAGTTCCAAGAACAGAGAGGAGGAGCAGGAGAGATATAGAAAAAATGAAGGATGGTCTCCGCTCTTAAAAGCTGCAGCCTAGACTGAGCCTGTGATCCTGATGGCGAATCACCAATGAAGCCTGGAGCTCACGGCTTGTCAGGAGGTCTTTTTCAGTCATGAGTGACAGCGCCCAGGTCAGCATGGCCTCAACAGAGAGCAACTTATTGTCTCTCATCAGGGACAGGATCACAGCTGGATGCAGACGGTGGATGTCAATAGGCCCTGGTCTCCCTCAATCTCTTGGCTCCCCTCTCCTCTTTGTTGGCTTTCGTCTGGGCAAAATCATCCCACAGTTCTTGTGTTGATTCCGGCTATAAAAGAATTTCTTATTCTCAAGAAAAGTCCTAGAACTTGAATTCAGCCTCTAACAGAATGGCTTGGGTCATGTTGCTCAGGTTTCTAAACCAACCACCATTGCCAAGGGCCTGCAATACGCTAATTCATTCATCATCTATTTAACACATACTTATTAAGCATCTACTTTGTTCCTAAAGCTTTTCTGGGAGTTGAAGATAGAGCAGTGACCAAAACAGACACACAAGTAAGTATATAACTAAACAAATAACTCTGGAGACAGACTCAAAGTCAGAGGTTCTGGGTGGGAGCCAGGACTGCATTTTAGCAAGCTCCCTGGTAAGCTGGATGCCAGTGGTCACCACTTTATTAGGTGGTATTGGGCTCCCCTGGTAGCTCAGCTGGTAAAGAATCTGCCTGCAATGCTGGAGAGCTCAGTTCGATTCCTGGGTCTGGAAGATCCTCTGGAGAAGGGATAGGCTATCCACTCCAGTATTCTTGGGCTTCCCTGATGACTCAGCTGGTAAAGAATCTGCCTACATTGTGGGAGACCTGGGTTCGATCCCTGGGTTGGAAAGATCCCCTGGAGAAGGGAAAGGCTACCCACTCCAGTATTCTGGCCTGGAGAAGTCCTTGGACTGTACAATCCATGGGATAGCAGTTGGATATGACTGAGCAACTTTCACTTTCACTTCTTTTGACTTATTTAAATGGAAACATGGGTTAAAGGTGGAGACTCAGAAGAGGGCAGAACGGAAATGTCCCAGCGCTCATCCTGTGGGGCTCATGTACCAGAGAGGGAAGTGAGTCCAACAAACAGGGTGACTTGACCAAGGACCTTTCAATGGCAAAGCACTGCAAGGCAGAGGCTGAAGCCACCATGGCCAAGGGCAGTTTAGATTCAGCCAGAAGCACAATTCCTAAAGTCTATCAAATTAAATAATAAAGAAAGAAATGATATTATGTAGTTATTTAGGGATAAAGAAATGGTATAGTAAAATTTTGACTTTATTCAAAACGTACTCCTCTGGGGCAAGATGCTTGGTGGAGCGTGGACAGCTCCATTTGTAGAGGAGAATTTGGGCAGCTCTTGACTGCTTTCTTTAACAAACAAGCCTCCTGAATGGTGACACCTGGTTCTTTAGGACCCGGCAGTTTCTTGAATACAATTTGAATCCTAATTAAAATAATAATAAAATAAAACAATGAAGAATTAATTCAAATCACATGTCATTTCCTGCTTCCAATCCTCCAGTCCAAAGGTCTGAGCAAAGCCTTACACCTAACCAATCTGACCGGCCACCTGACTTCTCACTACCCTGAGATACTGGCTCCATCCTTTTGAAGACTAAGTTATGCAGGGAAATCATCAAGTCTGAGAAAGTGAGTTACTTGTTTTAGCATGTGAGAAAGTGTCTCTTTAAAAAAAAAATTATTTTAAACAGTCAGATGAGTTGTCAGTATTAATACTCGGACTAAGAGAGCTGAATCCAAATGAAATGATGGTGGAGGTGGGATGGTGGGGGTGCAGAGAAGAAATATAGCCTGGCATAAAAATATTAGTTCAACCTTAGGTACTAAAGTGAATGGGGGTAGACTTCTCTGAGCCAAGTTCAGACGTGACCGCCTTTCCTAAAGAGGCCCAGTTAAGATCATATATCAAATCACCTCCCAGATTTGCATGTGTGAAGGAGCAGTTATGGACATAGAAGCCTGTCTGCCCAGCGAATTACGTATAAGGAGCTGTCCCTTCCTTCTGTCATCAAGACACTCTTTCAACCACTTCCGTATTGATTTTGTAGACTGGAAAGCCCTTGTTGCCATTAATTACATCTGTTCAAAACTGGAACGAGTGGAGATGGGTTGGTAATAAAATAAGACGAGGCGGAAAATCTTGCAGAATACCCCTACTCATGCTGGGAAAGGATTTGGGATTATCTGTGCAAAGAATCCCGGAGAAGGCAATGGCAACCCACTCCAGTATTCTTGCCTGGAAAATCCCATGGACAGAGGAGCCTGGTAGGCTGCAGTCCATGAGGTCGCTAAGAGTTGGACACGACTGAGCAACTTCACTTTCATTTTTCACTTTCATGCGCCAGAGAAGGAAATGGCAACCCACTCCAGTGTTCTTGCCTGGAGAATCCCAGGGACGGGGGAGCCTGGTGGGCTGTCGTCTATGGGGTCGCACAGAGTCGGACACGACTGAAGTGACTTAGCAGCAGCAGCAGCAGTGCAAAGAATCCAGGTGGGCAGAGCTCAGGATGACAAAACCGTCTCTCAGGGCAGAAGACACATTTTACATGCCCATCCCTACGTCCTCTTCTCTCCCTACAGCCCCGGCCAGGGGCAAGCTCGTCGGAGTCCCCGCCCAGCATCAGGCACCATCCTTTCTCTCCCCTGTGTGGTGCATCACTAGAGCCCTCCCTGCCCCGCCAGCAGCATGTTTTCTTGGCTCAGGTTGGCTGACAACACTCAGGTAGGTTTGCCTCAGCCCAGATAAATACTTTGGTTCTCAAGTTATCCATGCATCAAAATTGCCCAGGAAAATTAAAAACAAAATACTGATGTTCAAGCCTGATTTAATTGGGCTGGGTGGGCCCAGATGTTCAGTTTTCTGTTCTTTCTTCTTTATTTTAAGCTTTCCCCCTTGGTTATAATGTATAGCCAAGGTGGAAATTTAATGCACTTAAGAAAAGCATAAATACTTCAGGAGAGACGCTGCTTTTCCATAACTGTGTTTGGTTCAGGCAGGAACTTTCAGACCCAGCCCTCCGAGAAGCATGCTAGAGGTGGAGGTCTGACTTTGGGGCACCTCACCCTGTTGGCCAAGTGCCTCAGCCTCACTGGGCTCAGGTTCCTCTCAGATGAAACTGTCTCCATTTCCTCTGGTTCTTAAGGAGGTGATGTTGCCAGAGCTGTTCCAGGTCTGGGCTCAAAACCTGCCAACCCACACCTTTCATTAAAAGGAGTGTTTAGTCACTAAGTCATCTTTGACTCTTTGTGACCCCACGGACTGTAGCCCGCCAGGCTCCTCCATCCATAGGATTTTCCAGGCAAGAATACTGGAGTGGGTTGCCATCTCCTTCTCCAGGGGATCTTCCTGAGCCGGGGATTGAACCCATGTCTTCTGTGGCTCTTGCATTGGCAGGCGGATTCTTTACCCGCTGAGCCACCTGGGAAGCCCTTTAGCAAGAGTCAACACAAATCTTTAAGTTAAAGTGTCCACAGACAAGAAAGGAAGGTATAAACGAACAGACAGAAACCCAGATGGAACCAGCCAGGGTCAAGGTGGTGATGAATCTGACCTCCAACAGACCTTGAGTCTCATTATATGCTGACTTTACTACAGGAGCACATTAAACGGCACACCTATGAGTGTCCAGGACCGGACTTTAAGGCCCTTAAAAGGATTAAAAGAGGGTGGCAACCACTTCCTGGAAAAAGCTCTGCCCCTTCCCCAGTAGAAAAATGCACATCCTTCCGCATCATTAGCCTCCCTCCTCCTCCCTTTGTCTTACTCTTTAAAATTAAATCCCTGTCACCAGGTGGGATTTAACTGATCTGTGAACTTAGTTCTTGCTTCTCCGTTCTTTGGCTACTGAGTAAAGTTTATGCTGCATCCATCTTATCTCATCTTCGATTTTTTTTTTTTATTCAGCAGCTTAAAAAAAAAAAACCCTCTCCAGCCGAGGCAGAGAGCTTGGCTGGGTGAGGGCCCCAGCAGGGTCCATAGGAGTTAATTCTGTGACGGTGACTCTGGGACTCCTGCAGGACCTCTGTTCGCCTGCCTGACCGAAGTGCAGTGGGAAAGAAGTCAGCCTCTGTGCCTCGTTTAGCCCAGTGTAAAAGGGCCTGCGCTTTGCTCTCTCCTCCCTCAGCTTTCAAGTTTGGTCTAACTCTAGGCTGGTGAATCACATTCTCTAATCAGAACATTTTCTTCCATTCAACCCTAATTGGCTTGAGTTTGGCACTGAAAGGCCTGATGCTGGAGGATAAAGGTCAGGATGTAGGGTTCCAGGTGGCAGACAAGCTCAGTACCTGTCAGAGCTGAAAGCATCCCGCATCACCGCTTAACAGACACCTTGGACTTAAGCTCTCTAGCCTGGCAGCCCAGATGACTGTGATCCTTAGCAACTTCTAGGTTGAAAAAGAAACTTCAGTCTCATGGAGGCATAAAACTCCCCCCAAATCCTTGATTTAAACACAAAAGACATAAACGTCCACTTAGCCCTAGAACACAGGCTGTCACACAAGAGCAACTATAAGAGTTAATACATAAAAAATGGGTTAATAAATCTTAAGGGCAAAACTGAAGTGCAGGCAAAGTAGAAAAATGCACATTATGTTTTCCCTGAAATGGAACTTATGGTGAAAAATAAGACAAGGATTCGGGACTGAAATATGCTACATCTCCTTGAGCCCACGCTGTGCACAAAAGCAGCCTGGTGCTTATGTATGTGAGGGTGTGTGTGGCTCTTTTTTTTCCCCTCTCCTTGAACCTGCTGCTGGAATCTATCGTCCTGTCCTTTTTCATAACCTTCTCTGCAGGGTGGATGTACTTTCCCAACTGGAGTTCTATTTGCCCTGCCAAATCCCATTCTGAAAATCACCTTTCCAAATGGCAGCCTCACAGGGACACAGACAAGGCTGAAAACTAGGGAATCGACCTACAGGAACGGCCTGAGTTCGAAAGTTAAAGAGACTCTGAGCTTCCCCGTGGAGCGAGCTCATATTTCCTGAGGACCCTGCTGGCTTGTGCCAGTGGAGGTGACCGGTCCTTCCAGATGGGTCCTGCCACTTCGTGCACTGGGCTGCGAAAGCCCCTGACAACTGCAGTCTTCTTACTGCACCACGAAGAGGAGATGTGCCAATGAAAGCAGCAACCAGAAACGCACACTGTTTGAGGCAGATGTCCTATTAAAACTGCAATGGCCTCCATTGAAGAAACTCCTCCCCGTGTTCTCATTCTTTGTATTTTTCAATAGTCTTCCCCCAGCCACTTCCCTCAAAACTCCTGGTGTCTCTTTTGTCCAAGAGAACCAAAGGAATTGCTAGCCTGGACTGCTCTCACTGTTAACATACAGAAGAAAGCCTTTTTCTTGTTTCTCATAGAGACCCTTGCCTCAGGCATTGCATTTTTGCATTCATTCACACATGCATCCAACCATTTATCCATCCATCCAAATACTCATGCCTTTATTGAACCCTATGAGAATATTTGTTGTTTTTGCCTGCCCAGAGATATTCCCTCTTCTGGCAACAACCTCATTTTTTCTTTAGGAAAACGTCCTCATTCATTTTCAATCCATGTGGTTCAAGTGGGACTGACTTAAAATCAGGTGATTTGTACACCACCCAGGCTGGACACTGTCCTACCTCAGAGACTGGATTAACTGGGTGACTTGGAGTCACTGGTCTGTGGCTGGAACTCTTGGGAAATAGAATCTCTCATAGCATTGATTGCCAAGCTGCTGCTGCTGCTCAGTCACTTCAGTGTCTGACTCTGTGCGACCCCACAGACGGCAGCCCACCAGGCTTCGCTGTCCCTGGGATTCTCCAGGCAAGAACACTGGAGTGGGTTGCCATTGCCTTCTCCGGATTGCCAAGCTACAAGAATATTAACTTAGAGTTGACAGTAGTGAAGTAGTTAAGAAACAAAACTGAGAGATGACGACTGGGCAGGCAAATCCCTCTGCCTTGTTGAGTCCACAGATCTAGCAGCTTCAGTTCTAGTCCCTAAAATTTTCAGGCTTGTGAGTGAAAAACTATTCCTTTTCACCATTTGGCTTGGGTTTCTGTCACTTGCAATTGAAAGAGTTCTGTGTACTCTGTGCTAGGTAGGTGCTGAGACCAAGACAAACCAGTCTCAGAGCCCAAGCAGTCTGGCAGAGTGCTGAATGTAAACTGTGCTCACATAGGAATTCTGGTTTCATCACTGACAGAGCGCATGACCTCACACATGTTCCTTTGTGCCTACCTTTACTCATCTAGAAGATGGTGAGGGGACAGACAGGGCCTTTGTCATGACTTGCTGTGAGGATAAGCAAATTTAGCCGAAGTGTTTAGTATGGTGCCTGGTCTGTAGTGAGCACTCAATAAATAGGAGCTAGAGGCAAATTGTGGTCTGCAGTGTCTGGAGACAATGAAGGAGATCACAGTCATACCAATATGCTCATGAATTTGCCTTCTTATCTTTCTCCTCCCTCTTTATCCCATTTGTAGAAATTGCATTATTATTCCTAATTCATGACAAACAAACCATGGTTGCCTTTGCTCCTGTGGCATATCTCAACAACAGTTGACTAATAGATCACAGCTCTCCACCCAGGGTAAATAAATGATGAAGGCGAGACATGTCGTGTAGGAAGATTATCTCCAAGTCCATGAGGTGGTAGCCTCTAAATATACCATCAGGCAGGCTATCCCAGGAAGACTCATAGAACAAATTAAAGTACTTAAGTCACAAGGACTTAGATACATTCAAAACATACAGCAAGAAAGGTGGGGTGAGTTAACTCATTCAGGATAGGGTACAAGTGGGGTGCAAGGGCCACATTACCCAAGGTACACAACGTTTCTGCACTCAGCTCTCCCTGCTGGTAGTGTGGTTACTCGGCAGAGTTGAGGTTTGAGCAAGAGGACTGGGTGGTAAAGGGTTAACTGAGCAGGCTTGGGGTGTTCAAGCTCTGTTCATTCAAAAGAGAGGACTGGCCCTGGATCAGCTCCTGGGAGGTAATCCTTGAGCCCTTGAAATATCCTGTTTGATAAGAATGTCTTGTTTACCTGGGGTCTTCGAATCTGCCAAATAGTTTATGCTAACAGTGTGATTAATGGAAGGGGCTTTTGATCACACACTATCAGCTGGACCTCTGGGGGCTGGGAACTGAGTAGTGAAGTCATTCCCATGGGCATTCTGTGCCTATGTGACTGAACCCCAGTAAAAACCCTGGACACCAAGACTCCGTTGAATTTCCTGGCGGGCAGCACTTTGTATTTGGTGTCATACATTGCTGCTAGGAGCATGAAGTGTCATCCATGTACAGCTCAACTGGGAGAGGACAGCGAGAAACTTGTACCTATTCTATGCACCTTTCTACTTTGCTCATTTTAACCTGCATCCTTTTGCTATAATAAGTTGTAACCAAGAACTTAAGCGCTTTTCTGAATTCCATGAGTCCTAGAAAATCAGATCTGAGAATGGTGTTGGGGATCCCTCACATAGGGCCCACACATGGTGGGTGCCCTGGGTCAATGTCACATGCTTGTCCTCCTAGAGAGATGTGGTGTCCCTGGCCTCTGCTATCACACACCAATTAGCCTGATGAACAGTTACGAACTCTATTTGAGTTTCTTGGGTAGAGGACATGTGACCCACAGAGTATAACTAGTAGGTTCTCAAATGAGGAGATCTTGACTGTTAAATACTCATGTATATTTAATGACTCTTGATAGTTAATCTCATGTGTATTTAATACATTATGAATATTTAACACTCAGGTACATTATACACATTAAGTATTTCTTGCTTCCTCCACTCCTTCTCTACTTGTGTTTAACGTGCACATGTTCTACTTGCTAACTACTTATCTTATAACTTAACACGTTCCGTGAATTCTGCTGATGACAATCACACATCTTGTTTAATAGCTACTGATTTGTCTTTAAACATCTTAAGATAGCTTGCCTATGTGTGTAAGCTACAGGTTTCTTTATTTACTAGAGCTGAATAATCTCAAAAGCGTGCTCATCATAGGGCACAGTCTGATCTTTGAACTAGGGGAGGAGAGGCACGAATATGTCACTAAGTGCTCTTGGGCTCTAAGCACTTCGGTTCCGGAAATGAACATGAAGAGTCTTGATTCCCGGTCATGGTGGCTGCCTCCCAAAGCGTTGAGCTCCTGCTCCTTGCTTCTTGGGGAATAATGATAATTGTGATAATAACAGCAATCACACACATAGAGCTACTATGTTCCAGGCATTTTAAAAAGCACTTCACATGAATTCATGCTTGACAGGAACCCTATGAGGTAGGGGCAATTTTAATCTCATTTTTACAGAGGTGAATATGAAATGCAGATGAGTGAAGGAACTTGCTCAATATCGATAACAGAGGTGATGCTACAGCTGGAGCTCAAACTCAAGAGAGCTGGCTCCACAAACCCTGCTCCTGGTCACAGCCATCTGCTCACTTCCACAACAGTGTCAGCCCCTCATTTGCTCACTGCCTTGGATGAACTCAAGTGGAAATGCCTCAGAAACATTGCTAAATATAAAGTATCTGAAAATTAAAAATGCTTAAGCTCAATGTTGATAAGAAACTAGAGTGCGGTAGAATGTGTTCATTTATATTAACCTGTGACAGCACCACCATTCAGGGGAATGTTTTATAACTATCATATCTGCAAAAGGACGTGAAGAGTAGAAGTCCAAAACGGTAAAATGTCATCCAGCGCTAGCACAGTGAAGGGGGTGTTCTTAAAAGGTAATCTGATTTGGAAGTGGTAGGAGAAAAAAATAGATACTTATCCATAGCAATACTGAAAACATATAGCAACATTCATGGAGCATCAATGCATACAACCATTCCAGATTGGCCAGGTATTTGTCAAAAGGTTTGTCTGCCTACACACATTTTCAAAAGTTAGGAATATTAAGAAAAAAAGCAAAATGTCCAGAAGCACAGGTAGGGTGGGAGAGATCGGAGTGCTTGAATGCTTATGACAACAATCTGAACATTCCAAGTTCCTGTCTGGGTTATTCTGTTGAAACAGGGCTGAAGAATGGCAAAGGACCAACATCGGTCAAAGGATAAAGAGGCCAGCTCTGTGCTCACCACGAGGCCTGTTGGTCTCTGAGCCTGACTCTCAGTGAGTCGTCTGTAGAACTGGTGAGCATCACGTGTGCTTGTGGGTCTGGATGCTGTGGGTATCGGGGAGCAAGACCAGGAAAAATACTTTGCACAGGGTCTGGCATACAGTAGGTGCTCAGTAATGAGCACATTGGAATCTGAAGTGTGTATACATATTGTTAAAATAGTCCTTTTGGAAGTGAGCTCCTAAATTCTGCCCATCCTGGCTTCCTCTTTGTCCTCAGAATGTTGGAGGACAGGTGAGTGGGTTGGGAACTGAGTTCCTGGCTCAAAATACAATGTTCTTGACAAAACACAAAATTTAGTTTCCAAGGGACTCTGAAAGAAAATGTCTCACGCAGTTTCTTGGGAATAAGTGCTTCCCACCTGAGTGTGTTTTCAGGCACAGCTGAAGGCAGAAGCACTGGGCACAGAGGAGACCGGGGAGGAAGATCCTGGAAAAGCTGTCTCCATCAACTCACTGATCCCAGGGACCAGGGAGCCAGCCCCGGGGCAAGGTCTGCTCAGAGTTTACCAAGAGCCTCATTTTATAACTGCTGCGTCTTGTCAGCTCATCTTGCTCCTGCCCCCTTCCCCCTGCCAGTAGTTAATGATCCCCGTCGGCATCGGTCCCCAAAGCTAATGAAACCAAACACGGCCAGGCCTCCAGGCCCCTGCACAGGCTCGAAGGCTGCATGTGGCATCAGATTCCCCGCAAAGCCTTTGCTGGGAGGAGGCCGTTGTCACCAACCGTGGCCACCTGATTGGCCCTTTCGCTGGGTGTCACTAAAACCCCTCAGCTCAGGCCGTGGAGTTCTCCTTATAATTAACCTCTCTTTTGTAGCTAATGGTTCTTACAGATAAGGCTGTAGTGTAGGGCAGCCAATAATTCACCCTGAGGGCTTCTTTCCATCTATGAAATCAAGCATTGTTAAAAAGAGCCTTTCCGTCGCCCAAC
Organism: Dama dama; assembly: GCF_033118175.1. Lineage (NCBI taxonomy): Eukaryota > Metazoa > Chordata > Mammalia > Artiodactyla > Cervidae > Dama > Dama dama. Next base: position 64,920,839 of record NC_083701.1, read on the forward strand.
AGCAGCTAAATGTTGCTTAGAAAGCTCATGGCAAAAGCCTTTATTACTCTGAGGACAGTTCTGCTGGACCTCTGTTTGATTTCGTTGTTTCCCTCCTTTATTTATTTATTTATTTTAACAACAGAAGGAATTAGGTTCATTCCCATTTAAGCGTGTTGTGTGATTGTAAATGGTGCCTTCTCATATTCCGGGGAATATCTGACCAGGGGTTGCTGGAAGCTGAGATTTCAGAGAACTTTCAACCAGAGAGTGATATGGTTCTTAAGAAAGATGGAAAGCTGTACCACCCACCTGTGAATTCAGGGGCACAAACATTGAGGCTAAGGGAAAAACGGCTAGAACTTTCCAAGAGACAACCTGTTCAGAGTTGCCACCAGAGTGCCAAATAAATAAATAAAAACAAAAACAAACATACAAATAAACAAAAATTCCAAGATCCTGAAACAAGATAAAAAATGAGTGTGGCATCTCCCAACTCTGTAAGAACAACCGATTTGGTGATAATGACACTAAGAAGCGTTAATATTTATTGCCAATTGAGGCCATGCCAGACACGGTTCTAAGCAGTTGGTAATGATTCCCTTACATAATTCTAGGCCAACTCTATGAAGTAGGGGCTCTCAGTCCTATTTTACAGATGAAGACATTGAGGTGAATATACACAAAGCCAGAAAACGTTGGCATATGACCAAGAACTGGCTCCTGGCCATGCTCCAGGTGCCTGGGTAAGGGTGTCCTCTAGAGACCAGTCTTGGGTGACCTGCTGACCTTCCTGACTGTTGGTGGCAGCTAATATATTTTCTATTACACAGTTTTAGAGTCCAGGAAAATTCTCCCTTTTAAAGCCACATCTCCAGTCTGTTTTATCTAGTCCCTCCTCAACCCAGTTTGTTTCTGGATACAAAGCCTGCAGCCACGCCAAACCAGAGGATGAGTGAGACAGAGTATCCAGTGAACATGCCCTGGGTTGTTGTAATGTGTGGGCCTCTGGCACACAGAAGATCAACATCCAAGGTCCTTGCCCTCGAGGATTTCATAATCTGGTGGTGGTGACAGACACGTAAACAGACCATTCCAAAACATGTCACAAATGTTATTATAATATGTACAAATAGCACTTAATTTGTACCAGGCACCGTTCTTAGCACTTTTCATAGATTTTTCTCCTTTAATCTTCACAACAACCCCACGAGTAGCTGTGGTTATCATTTTGCCAATATAACTAAAGGCTATGTGACATAGCTTTAAGCAAAAAAGACAGGATTCTGAATCCAGGCCGTTGGGCTGTATTTCTGCACTTTTAGCTGAGCTGCTCCGTGGTCTCCGCCTCGTTGGAGGCGAGCATGGAGCACCGTGAGGGCACAGAGCGGGGCTCTGCAGCAGGCAGGGGGGGGCCTCGCCAGATGAGGGGGCCCCCAGGTTGGACAAACTGATCCACAGAACCCATGTGTCCATGACTGGGCCGGACATGGGTTGGGGGAATAGTAAAATGGTGCAGACCATATGTATATGTTGTTGTCAGAAGCAATGTGCTGGCAACCTTTTGAATACAAGACTGAATGGCAAGAGGAAGACAAAGAATGGGTCCTGTAGCCTGATGTCATATATGTAAATTAAAAATGCATGCACACAAAAGAATATATACAGTATAAGAGCACATATAAATGAAACAATTTCTATCAAACAGAGCAGCATGGCTGCCTTTGAGGACAGGTGGGGAACAGAAGCAGAGAATAGGGATAAGATGAAATAAAGAAAGAGAAAGACGGTGACAGCACTGTGTTGTGAACTGAAGAGAATAACTAAGTCAGCCTTGGGCCCCTGAGAGGCGGAAAGAGAGGAGGAAGAGTTTCCTCAGGAGCAGCTGCAAAGCTCTCCTGAGCGAAGTTGAGCCACTTCCTGCCTCCTTCCCTGGGTGTAGCAGGGGCACCAAGTTGCTTTCTCCAGGATGATCCTATGCCCTTCTTGTCCCTGATTGGTTCAGGGATGGCTGCTTGACTCAAGCTCAGCCGATCAACTCATTTCCTTCTATAGATGGCTTTGATGCCCAGGAGAGGCACCCTAGTTTAGGGGGAAGGGCAAACTCCAGCCAAAGTAAATTACAACGTTGCTTCCACTGCTGACCACGTGACCTTGGGCACATTAACCTTTAAGTCCTGAGTTTTCTTGTCTATACTGTGGGAGCATATAATACCCAATGTACAGGATTGTGTGACGATTTCATGAGTGAACGAAACCCGTGTACAGTGCTTAGAACGGTGCCTGCCTTAACAGGACTCTGTAAATGATGGACATGATTGTTTCCTAGTAAAAAGTGAAAGTCACTCAGTTGTGTCCAACTCTTTGTGACCCCATGGACTATACAGTCCATGGAGTTCTCCAGGCCAGAATACTAGAGTGGGTAGCCTTTCCCTTCTCCAGGAGATCTTCCCAACTTAGGGATCAAACCCAGATCTCCCACATTGCAGGCAGATTCTTTACCAGCTAAGCCACAAGGGAAGCCTGATTGTTTCCTAAGAACTTGGTAATTGAGAGACTAATGAAAGGGCTGGATCTGGGCAGCTAATAAGTGCCAAGGAGTAAGTCACTTCCCCGTTGTATGAAGTAGTCTCATTATCTTATCCCCAGGGGCCATAGAAATATCATTGTTTTGTCTAATACTTGTAAGGTGAAAAAGGTTTGGAAGTATTGCTGAGCAGGGGTCAGACTCTGGTTCAATTCATGGGGCCTCACTATACTAAGACCTTGAACTCACCTCATACCTCAGTATCTTTCCATTTTATCTGATATCCAACCCCCCCCCCCCTTTTTTTGTGTGTGAAGTTAAAGTATATTTCTGTCAGTTATCTACAGAATTCTGGTAAAGAGGGTCATAACGACAGTGAAGACTCCGAGGCTCAGCCTCTGAGCTCATCTCAATGTGTGGTCACTTCCATTCTGTCATCCTTACAGTGAGGGTCACCTTTACATGCTGATGACTGAGTTAAAAATTCTTGAAAAACAAGTACAAGATCATATATCCCTCTTGCTGCCATGCTCAAGTCCCAGTTCATACAAAGGGTAGCCTAACAACCTCAGCACACAGAATTTTATAAAATCTGGATTTTACACAGGATCTTCTGGGGTAACGACACATTTGTGACTTCATGAGCTTTAACTATGTTGATAAAAGAGTCAGTTTTTGCCCTTACTCATTTACCTCCATTCTGGTAAAGTTCTATTTACTGTTTTCTAGTAGAATGTTTATACAACTGTTTCTGAAAAAAATCATTTTGAGTTTTTGGAAAGGGTGGTCAAGGCCTTATTGGGAATTCAGACTTGTATATCAAACAGATAAATAATGGATTTCAATTTCCTAGAACAAAAGTACCGAGGAGAGAATGTGAAAGTGTTTCAGGAAGGAGGAACAAACAAAAACCCTTCCTTGACCTTTGGAAATCAGAGAATAATCCACAAACTGATTTAGGCAATTTCACCACTTTGAAGGTTTTCAAAGAAGACTGATTTCTGTTTGTTCAGCCACCATTTGGAAGTGCAAAGATCAGGGACATCAAAAGCTTTATCTGAGCTTCTAAATGTGTTTGTGAAATTGCTAATATGCCATGGAGGCAATTCTCAGAGATCTGCATTTTGACAGTTTTTATCTATCAGTTTGACAGGTGCCATCTGATCAAGTGGGTGGCCCTTCCGGCATGCCGAACGCCTTCCAGACGCCTTCCAAAGGCAAGCCAGAAAGGAAAACCAGCCATTTCCTGTGACTGGGAGTCAGGGGCAGCTGCTGAAGGGGTCTATAGTGACTTCCTGAGGATGTTTAGTCAGTCACTATGGTGGTTAAAACCTTTTGCATAAAGTGCGTAGTCTACACTTTCCAAGCAGCAGTATTAAATCTTCAGAATCATAAAGAAGTCCAGTCACCCTTCAGTAGGAAGTACGACGGCCATAAAATTTATCTGAGTGAGTCAGTCCAGGCCCGATAGGGCACTCCACAGTCTCAGGGACCCATCGTCCTGCCTGTTTGCTTGTCTGCTGAGTGTGCTTCCCAAGTTCACTTCGTGGTTCAAGTCTGCTGCTGCTGCTTCAACCTTCCAAGAAGAAAAAGGATGGGAGGAGAAGGGCACTCCCACCCCTGCCAACTCTCGTTAGGAGACTTTCTGGAAGTTTCTCATGCTACGTCTGGTTTTAAGCCATTTGCCAGAATGTAATCACGTAGCTACCTCTAATCACAAGGAGGGTTGTAGGATACACTCTAGCGAAGATTTAAAGGGTCTGTTATCATTAAAAAAAAAAAAAAAAGGTAGAATGGATTTTGGTGGACAATTAGCTAGCCTTGCCCCATCACCTTTCAGGACTCAACTCAAATGTCCCTTCTTTAGAGAGACCGTCTGAACCCATCTTCTCAGGAGCAGGCTATCCTCACTTACTCTCTGTCATGGAACCTGTTTGATTCCTCCATAGGAGTGATCTTGTTCATTTGTTTATTCTTACTTTTTCTGGCCTCAATCCCCCAGTGGAACAAAGTTCCTTGAGTCCAGGAGCCTTATCTGTCTTGTTGCTCTCCACTCTACCCACAGTAGCTCCCAGTACCTGGCACCCAACAGAATAAACGTGTGGAATGAGTGACTAAATAGGGCCCTTACAAAGAAAACTGCTGAGATTAAATATATAAGCTCTGAGGTTGGACAGCCTTGATTAAAATCTTGCCTCACCTCATTAATAATGTGACTGTGGGTAAGTGACTTAACTTGTCTAAGCCTTGATTTTTCTCCTTGTAAAAATGGACGGGAGGACATTTGGAAGAATGAAAAGAATGTATACACATGAAGCACTTACGTCTCTGCCTATTTGAGAGTGAATAGTCAATAATTTTATATATGCTCATCAAAATAATTTTTAGTTTTGTTGTTATTAGGATCTATCTAGTCCAAAGATTCAAAGGAGGCTTCTTGGAAGAAGGCATCTTAGGGGGAGTCCAATGGACAAGCAGGAGTTAACTAGACAGGAAAGGGGTGAGGAGAACTTCACAGGGAGAAGGAAGTGTACCTGGAGAGGTCTTGGGGTGGGAGGGGGTATGTAGGATGAACTAGAATAAAAGTCAGTGTGGCCAGAGTGAAGAGAGAAAAAGCAGTATGTACACAGAGATGGGAAAGAAAGACAAGGTGGACGAGGACATGTAGGGCCTCCATATTGTGAATTTTATCTCAACTCCAAAGAGAAGAAGTGCAAAGAGGGCTCCAAGGAAGGGAGTGCATAATCAGATTTGTAAATGTTTAATATCATCCTGCCTGTGGTATAGAGAGGTGGTTATCACACCAGAGTAACTTCCATCCATGAGATGTCTACTGTATTCTCACTTTCAAGTCCACGTTAGCCCCTATCAGACCTTGTGAGGCTCCGCGCTGAGTATAGAGCAGTAGACTGGCTTGGGCTAGCTATTCTTGGGCTTCTTGACTGTGAGAAACTCTTGGATATGCCTAAAAATTTAAACATTATAAATGAAACTATCAAACTATTAAACTAAATGTGTTGTAGCATCCTGTTATGAAAAATATACATACATAATGACTAAAAGTCAGAAAAATATAAAACATGGTTGAAGTTAATTGTTATCATCCATGCCTGGGTGCTCTGTTATTGGCCTAGACATACATAATTTGCAATTTATCTTATATGTATTCCAAAACTACATTTTTATTGTCTTCAATTCAGCAAAGTCATTAATTGTGTTCTTATAGTCCAGATTTTTACATAATTTGTACTTGCTGAAAAAAATGTTCTACAGGATGAAAAAATAAAATGCACTTGTATCCAAAGTCTAGAAAATTAGAATACATTTAATACAAATGTAAATTAAAGTAAATATAAACAATTGAAACATCTGTATACATTTTCAAAAAAGTTATTGCTCTTCTAAAATGTTGAAGGTTAACTACTAAAGCCAGGGCAACTAGCCAAGAAAAAAATAAAAGGCATTTAAATTGGAAAGGAAGAAGTAAAATTATCTCTGTTCATAGATAGCATGATATTATATGTAGACAACTCTGAAGATCCCACAAACTGTTAGAAGCAATAAACGAATTCAGTGAAGTTGCAGTGTACAAAATCAACATATAAAAATCAGCTGCAGTTTTTAAACATTTATTTTTATTTATTTATTTGGCTGCACTGGATCTTAATTGCAGCAGGCAGGATCTTTAGTTGTGGCATGTGGAATCTAGTTCCCCAACCAGAGATCAAACCCAGGCCCCCTGCATTGGGAGCTTGGAGTCCTAGTTACTGGACCACCAGGGAAGTCCCATGAGCCTCCTTTCTCTATACTAACAATGAACCATTTACAAAGGGAATTAAGAGAACAATTCCATTTATAATAGCTTCAAAAAGAATAAAACACTTAGGAATAAACTTAACCAAAGAGGTAAAAGGCCTGTACACTGAAAACAACAAACTGTGGCTGAAAGAAATTAAGACACAAATAGATATAAAGGCATTTTCTGTGGATTGAATGTTTGCGTTTCTTCCAAACCTATCTTTTGAAGCTCTAGTCTCCAGAGGATGATATTTGGAGTTAGGGCTTTTGGGGAGTAATTAGAATTAGATTAGGCCACGAAGGTGGGGCCTTCATCATGGTGAGATTATTGCCCTCCTAAAAAGAGGAAGAGACCTGAGATCTCTCCATGAGCACACACCAAGGCAAGATCATGTAAGCACGTATTGTGAAGGTGACTGTATAAAATCAGCCAGGAACTGATTCAGCAAGAACTGAATCAGATGGCACCTTGATCCTGGCCTTTCTAGCATCCAGAGCTGTGAGAAATAAATATCTGCTGTGTAAGTTACCCAATCTAAGGTATGTTCTTTTAGCAGCCCAAGCTAAGACAGCATCCCTTATTTGTAGATTAGAAGACTGAATACTGTTAAGATGTCAATATTACTCAAAACGGTTTACAGATTCAATGCAATCCCTATCAAAATCCTAATAGTGAAACTTTGTAGAAATAGAAAATCTATTCAAAGATTCATATGGAATCTCAAAGGATCTCAAGTAGTTAAAAAAAAAATGTAAAAAAGAACAAAGTTGGAAGTCTTATGCTTGTTGTTTTAAAACTCATAAAGTTATAGTAAGTCAAAACAGTGTGATACATAATAAAGACAGACATATAGATCAGTGGAATAGAATAAAGAACTTAGAAATGTATACTTCATTTTATGTGGTCAAATTATTTTTAAGAAGTGTGCCAAGACCATTCAATGGGGAAAAGACAGGCTTTTTTCAATAAATGCTGTTGAAAACACTGGATATCCACATTCAAAAGGATGATGTTGGATGTTCATCTTATACCGCATACAAAAATTAACTCAAAATGGATCAAAGGCCTAAAAGTAAATGTTCTAAAAGTAAAAATTCTCTGAGGAGAGCATAGGGGGGAACCTCATGGCACTGGATTTGGCAGTGACTTCCTGGATAAGACACCAAAGGAACAGACAACAAAAGTAAAAACAAACAGAATTATATAAAAATTAAAGGATGCAATCAACAGAGTGAAATGGTAACTCATGGAATGAGAGAAAATATTTTCAAATCACATCTCTGGGAAGGGGCTCGTGCTCAGTGCTCAGTCACTTCAGTGGTGTCTGACTCTCTGCGACCCCATGGACCACGGCCCGCCAGGCTCCTCTGTCCATGGGATTCTCCAGGCAAGAATACTGGAGTGAGTTGCCATTTCCTTCTCCAGTGATAAAGTATGAAGTGAGGGTAAGGGGCTAATATCCAGAATACAGGCTTCCCAGGCGGCTCTAGTGGTAAAGAAGCTGCCTGCCAATGCAGGAGATATAAGAACAGGCAGGAGATGTAAGAACTGCGGGTTCAATCCTTGTGTCAAGAAGATCACCTGGAGGACGGCATGGCAACTTGCTCAAGTACCCTTGCCTGGAGAATCCCATGGACAGAGGAGCCTGGAAAGCTACAGTCTATAGGGTCCCGAAGAGTCAGACACAACTGAAGTGACTTAGCACGGACACACATCCAGAATATATAAGCAACTTCTGCAACTCAGTGAAAAAAATGACCTGGTTAAAAAGTGGGGGGAGGACTTGAGAAGATATTTCTCTAAGAAGATATATACAAATAACCAGCAAGTACCTGAAAAGGTGCTCAGCATCACTATCTGTAGGGAAATGCAAACCAAGAGCACAAGATACCACTTCACACGTATTAGGATGGCTACAAAAAACAAACAAAAACAACACCCCACACAAAAAATCCCCCAAAATACAGGGGAAAAAACAGGAACATAATGAGTGTGGATAAGGAAGTAGAGAAATCAGACGTCTTGTGCACTGTTGGTGGGAGTGTAAGATGGCATAGCCACTGTAGAAAACAGTATTGTGGTTTTTCAGAAAATGGAAAATAGAACTGCCATATGACCCAGCAATTTTACTTCTGAATTTAAGCAGGATCTGGAAGAGATAGTTATATACTCATGTTCATAAGAAATTCACAATAGCCAAGAAGTGAAAACAACCTAGGAATGGATTAACATCAATAGATAAATAATAAACACAATGTGGTATAAGATACAATGAAATAGTTTTCAGCCTTAAAAATGAAGGAAATTATGACATATCCTACATCATTGATGAAACTTGAAGAAAAGTGAAACTCCAGTCACAGGACAGATATGATATGATTTCACTTATATAGGGGACCTAGATAGCTCAGTTCGTAAAGAATCTGCTTGCAATGCAGGAGATCCCAGTTTGATTACTGAGTCAGGAAGATCCCCTGGAGAAGGGATAGGCTACCCACTCCAGTATTCTTGGGTTCCCCTGGTGGCTCAGATGGTAAAGAATCTGCCTGTCATACAGGAGACCTGGGTTCGATCCCTGTGTTGGGAAGACTCCCTGGAGAAGGGAATGGCCACCCACTCCAGTATTCTTGCCTGGAAAATCTCCAAGGACAGAGGAGCCTGGAGGGCTACAGTTCACAGGGGTCACAAAGAGTTGGACGTGACTGAGTGACTAAGCACAGCACAGCACAGAGGAGTCAGACTCAGAGAGAGAGAAAGTAGAAAGGTAGTTGCCAGAGGCTCGGGGCAGAGAGTAATGGGATGGTACTGGTTAACTGGTGCAGAGTTTTAGTTTTACAAATGAACAGAGCCCTGGAGATGGATGGTGATGATGGTTGCAAAAAATAATGTGGATGTACTTAATGTCACTGAATTGTACATTTCAAAATGATTAAGATCATGAATTTCATCTTATGTATCAGTTCAGTTCAGTTCAGTTACTCAGTCATGTCCAACTTTTGCAACCCCATGGACCGCAGCACACCAGGCTAACCTGGCCATCACCAACTCTCAGAGCTTGCTCAAACTCATGTCCATCAAGTCAGTGATGTCATCCATCTCATTCTCTGTTGTCCCCTTCTCCTTCTGCCTTCAGTCTTTCCCAGAATCAGGGTTTTTTCCAATGAGTCAGTTCTTCGCATCAGGTGGCCAAAATATTGGAGCTTCAACTTCAGCATCATTCCTCCCAATGAACATTCAAGACGGATTTCCTTTAGGATTGACTGGTTTGATCTTCTTGCAGTCCAAGGGACTTTCAAGAGTCTTCTCCAACACCACAGTTCAAAAGCTCAATTCTTTGGTGCTCAGCTTTCTTTACGGTCCAATTCTCACACCCATATATGACTACTGGAAAAACCGTGGCTTTGACTAGACGGCCTTAGTATGTATATTCTACCACAATTAAAAATAATAAATAATTGTTAAGTGAAAGACAAATATAAATTATAATGAATAAATATCAAGTTTTTTCAATAAAAATATTTAAACATTTTCTTTTTAAATTTGAAAATGTTTGCTGAATATTGATAATTTTACAAATATAAAACTATTCGCAGTTCTAGTATGAAATGTCCATCAAGTTGCTAATCTAAGTTATGGATATTAATATGAAATAACATTGAAGATATTAAATAGTGTAATGTGCCGCCATGTACAATTATTGCAAATACACAGTTTATTCATGAGTACTTTCAGAACCACAAATTGGAACATGATGAGAATCCAGACAATGGGTGCCCCACACTTCTGGGAAACACCTAATTATGCAAGAACTATTGATGCTTTTGAACTGTGGTGTTGGAGAAGACTCTTGAGAGTCCCTTGGGCTGCAAGGAGATCCAACCAGTCAAGCCTAAAGGAAATCAGTCCTGAATATTCACTGGAAGGACTGATGCTGAAGCTGAAACGCCAATACTTTGGCTACCTGATGCAAATAACTGACTCATTGGAAAAGACCCTGATGCTGGGAAAGATTGAAGGCAGGAGAAGAAGGGGACGATAGAAGATGAGATGGTTGGATGGCATCACCAACTCAATGGACACGAGTCTGAGTAAACTCTAGGAGTTGGTGACGGACAGGGAGGCCTGGCGTGCTGCAGTCTATGGGGTCACAAAGAGTTGGACATGACTGAGCGACTGAACTGAACTGAGCTGATTGCCTTCTTGCTATCTGAGAGGAAAGATTTGACAAGTTAAAGAATTTGTCTTTTCTTCAGGAGTTCGTTTCCTTACTTCTTTTTGCTCTGAGGCAGTATCTATGTTCACAACATTTGGATACAGTTGTCTCTCAAAGCAGGACTTGAGGGGCAGTATTTCTTTGGAGCCAACATGGCGTTGCCTGGAGGTGGATGCTTAGACCCAAGAGTCTTGCTGTGCCCGCCCTGAGCGTCAGATAGCTGGTGACAGAAGCACCCTTACATCTTTCAATAAGTTGGTTACTGGTGTGAGTTTGTGATATACAGGGTCCCTCTTTCTTGGGCCAAAGCCGGGCACTGTTCAAGCCCTACTTTCTAGTTCTCAAAATGAAAATCAACCAGTTAGACTGGATCTGTCCATGCAGTGAAGCCTAGAGGGGTCACTATCCAGAGGGTTTATGTTTGTCTGAGTGGGACTTTGCGGTTTGAATTTTCTAGATGTTAGCCATGTTTTATCAGCTCCATGATCTTGGAAAAGTCAATTGTGAGCTGTATATCCAGGTTTTCTCATTTCTAAAATGGGAATTAAAATAGGGCTGATCTCACTGGGTTGGGTGAGGGTTAAATGAGAAAATGCACATAAAATTCCCAGCAGCATAACTGGCCCAGACTGGGTATTAGTGATGGTCGTGATATGATTTGTATGACAAGGCAGAAAATTCACAATCTCAGGGATAGACTGGCTGGTCCTTAGAATTAAGAGAACTAGTTGGATTAGGGTGTGACTTTATCATCAGGATCTGAGTCACAACTAAATGTTCTTTGAATCTGGAAGATAAAATGAAGCTTTCTAAGGTACCACCAGATTCATAGATAGTTGTATGGCTTGAGCAGATCTGGAATGGTCACCTATGATAATAAGAACATCAGATTCTTATAACATCAAATAAGAACATCCAAAGGACTTGGACATATTTAGGGTATGTTGTGTATATAATGAATGTTTCTCTGTCAAGTTTCAGGGCCACGGGGAGGCTCTAACATCCAGGAAAAAGACCTGTACCTGAAATTGTGTAATTGATTGGCTGGAAGGCCTGATTTGCTGAGAACTGAGTTCACCTGTCTCATCTTGTGTACAAAACCCCATTAACCATGCTTGTCACCATTCTGTTGCTGAACTGCAGATCATCTAAAGGGAAAGCAAAAAGGCAAAAAAAAAAAAAAAAAGACTTCAAAAGTAATTCCTTTCTGCTTCAAAAACATTCTTGGGTTTTCTGGTTTAACTGAGAATTGAGAGGTAAGCATGCACCATTAATTTCTATGCAAAAACATTCTTCACTTCAAATGGCAATTAGTTGATAACATTTCTATCTCGTGTCGTGATGAGATTTTTATGCTAATCATCACATAGCAGTAAATTAATCATTTGGGCACAGTTAGAGAGGATGTATATTTCATGAGACAGATATAGATATCAAGATCTGTTTGATATTTACTCAAGGTAAGTGAGAAGCATCTCAAATTATTACGAGGGAAGCACACTGGGCAAATAGGACTGTGTGGCGCTGAAATGTATGCAGTGGAGATGCCTGAGGATTCTCAAAACATTCTTGGTGTCATTAATGTAATTATTGTGAGGAAGTTGGGGCACTCTGGGGAACTTCAGTTCCAAATCATTCACAGAAACTCCAGAACCCTGAAAACCACATCTTTAACTATGTCAATGGCAAATTCAGCAATCAACCTCCTTTTCCTCTAATCCCCTTCTTTTTCTGTTACAGAATTCACCCTTTTCACATTGTACAATATTTAAATGGGTTTCTCTGCTCAATTTGCACTTAAGTCTATGCAGTCAAATGAATCAGAAAAGCATCTTGACCCTAAAGTCAAATTGGAAAGCTGCTGTGTGCACAGGAACTAGGCCACTGCTCAAAATGAGATGCTGTTTCTTAGTAGATGAACAGGGCCTTTTACAATTTATGGAAAATAAGGGAATTGTACTTGAAAATGCCTGTAGCCATAGTGATTCAATAGCACGTGCTAGGCTACATGGCTGCCTGGGAGACCTAAGTGATTATGACGTGCAACTGGAGTTATAATGAGAAGAAACTCTTTAGACCCCTCTCCTCATAATTCTTTGACCACCGTGTGTTCTCCCAACCCCACCCAGTTCTCTGCAACTCCTTTCTCCTCCAGTAAGCCAGCAGCAGAGAGCCCAGTGAGGGTGTGCTTTCAATTGGCCTGTGCAATTATTTTTTTTTTCCCCCAGGGAAATAGAAAACCTTATGGGGAAAGGATGAAATAAGATCCATCTCTAGGATATAGGCAGTGAAGGTACACCCCCAAACCCTGTGAAGAAGGTGGGGCTGGAGAGAAGTCTGCATTTCCTAGAGGGACGGGGTGTGCAGACTCAGGAGGCAATTGGTGAGGGGGGCGGTGGAGTCTTGCCAACTGGTGGGAATTTGAAGCTAGAATATAATCTGTTTTTCAAAGTTGCTTCAAAACTTAAAATTCTAGAGTGAGTGGGGAGGAGGGTGGTGGCAAAGAGTGGAGAACGTAAAACGGGACGTATTGGAGTTCCACCATCTGGGAGGGAGACCTAAAGATACCAGACAGGGCAATAAGCAGAAGGCATAGCAACTCCAAGTCGAAGGGAGGTGGGGCCCGTGAGCGTCCCTCTCTGATGACCTTCAAAGGAAACGGAGACACTGGTCCAACAGGACATAAACATCCCATTTTAGGGAGCATCAAGGAGGCAGCTAGCAGCTTATGAGTTTGTATAATAACTATGTACTTTAAATATAGAGAATTCCCTAGTAGCTTAGTCAGTAAAGAATCTGGCTGCAGTGCAGGAGACCCGGATTCAATCCCCATGTCGGGAAGATCCCCTGGAGAAGGAAATGGCAACCCTCTCCAGTATTCTTGCCTGGAAAATCCGATGGCCAGAGGAGCCTGGAGGGCTACCGCCCATGCGGTCACAAGAGTCAGGCATGACATAGTGACTAAACCACCCCCACTTTATATGCATTTATATATTATTTAAAATATATATGTGCTATTGTTGTTCAGTCACTAAGTCATATTTGACTCTTTTCAACCCCAAGGACTGCAGCACGCCAAGCTCCTCTGTCCTCCACTATCTCCCAGAGCTTGCTCAAATTCATGTTCATGGAGATAGTGATGCCATCCAACCATCGCATCCTCTGCTGCTTCCTTTTCCTCCTGCCCTCAATTCTTCTTCAGCATCAGGGTCTTTTCCAATGAGTTAGCTCTTCGCATCAGGTGACCAAAGTATTGGAGCTTTAGCTTCAGCATCAGTCCTCTCAATGAATATTCAGGACTGATATCCTTTAGGATGGACTGGTTTGATTTCCTTGCAGTCCAAGGGACTCTCAAGAGTCTTTTCCAGCACCACAATTTGAAAGCATCAATTCTTTAGCAGAAACCAAAAGGAAGAAAGAATTAAACCTTGAAGCCTGGAAAAAGGAGACCTCAAAGACAGTAAGTTAAAAAAAAAAATAATGAAAAAGGCAGAGAAATACTGTACAAATGAAAGAACAACTACTGGAAAAACCATGACTTTGACTATATGGATCTTTGTTGGCAAAGTGATGCTAATGCTTTCTAATATGCTATCTAGGTTTATCATAGCTTTCCTTAAGGAACAACTGTCTTTTAGTTTATGGCTGCTGTCACTTGGAGTGATTTGGAAGTCTGCAGTGATTTGGGAGCCCAACAAAATAAAATCTGTCACCGCTTCCACTTTGCCCCTTCTATTTGCCATCAAGTGATGGAACCAGATGTCATTTTTTAAAATGTTGAGTTTCAAGCCAGCTTTTTCTCCCTCCTCTTTCACCTACATCAAGAAGTTCTTTAGTTACTCTTCACTTTCTGCCATTAGAGTGGTACCATCTGCATATTTGAGGTTGTTGATATTTCTCCTAGCATTCGTAATTACAGCTTGTGATTCACTGAGCCCAGCATTTCACATGATGCATTTCTGCCCAGAAGTTAAATAAGCAGGGTTAAATATGCAGCCTTATTGTATTTCTTTCCCAATTTTGAACCGATCTGTTGTTCCATGTCAGGTCCTGTTGCTTCTTGATCTGCATACCAGCTTCTCAGGAGACAGGTAAGGTGGTCTGGTATTCCCATCTCTTTAAAAATTTTCCACAGTTTGTTGTGATCCACACAGTCAAAGGCTTTAATATAGTCAATGAAGCAGAAGTAGATTTTTTTTCTGGAATTCTGTTGCTTTTTCTATGATCCAACAGATGTTGACAATTTGATGGTTCCTCTGCCTCTCTGAAACCCAGCATGTGCATCTGGAAGTTCTTGGTTTACAAACTGCTGAAGCCTAACTTGAAGGATTTTGAGCAATAACCTTGCTAGCATGCGAAAAAGTGAAAGTGGAAGTGGCTCTGTTGCATCAGACTCTTTGTGACACAACAGATGATACAGTCCATGGAATTTTCCAGGCCAGAACACTGGAGTGGGTAGCCTTTCCCTTCTCCAGGGGATCTTCCCAACCCAGGGATTGAACCCAGATCTCCCACAATGCAGGCAGATTCTTTACCAGCTGAGCCACCAGGAAAGTTCAAGAATACTCGAATGGGTAGCCTTTCCCTTCTCCAGTGGATCTTCCCGACCCGGGAATAGAACCGGGGTCTCCTGCATTGCAGGCAGATTCTTTATCAGCTGACCTACCAGGGAAGCCCTGTTATCATGTGAAATGAATGGAACTGTATGGTAGTCTCAACATTTTTTGGCATTGTTCTTCTTTGGGATTGGAATGAAAACTGACCTTTTCCAATCCCGTGGCCACTGCTGAGTTTTCCTAATTTGCCGACGTAGTGAGCACAGCACTTGAACAGCATCATTTTTTAGGATTTTAAATAGCTCAGCTGGAATTAGTCACCTCCTCTAGTTTTGTTCATAGTAATGCTTCCTAAGACCCAGGATGTCCAGCTTTTTACTTCATACTCCAGGATGTCCAGCTCTAGGTGAGTGACCACACCATTATGGTTATTTGGGCTATTAAGACTCTTTTTGTATAGTTCTTCTATATTTTCTTGCCACCTCTTCTTAATCTCTTCTGCTTCTGTTAGGTCCTTACCATTTATGTCCTTTATTGTGCCCATACTTGCATGAAATATTTCCTTGATATTTCCAATTTTCTTGAAGAGATCTCTAGTCTTTCCCAGTCTATTGTTTTCCTCTATTTCTTTGCACTGTTCATTTAAGAAGGCCTTCATATTTCCCCTTGCTATTCTCTGGAACTCTGTACTCTCTACCCTTGCCTTTTGCTTCTCTTCTTTCCTCAGCTATTTATTTGCAAAGCCTCTTCAGACAACCACCTTGCCTTCTTGCATTTCTTTTTCTTTCGGTGGTTTGGTCACTGCCTCCTGTACAATTTTATGAACCTCTGTTCATAGTTCTTCAGGCACTCTTTCTACCAGATCTAATCCCTTGTATCTATTTGTCACTTCCACTTATAATCATAAGGGATTTGACCTAGGTCATACCTGAGTGGCTGAGTGGCTTTCTTTAAGCCTGAGTTTTGCAATAAGGAGCTGATGATCTGAGTCACAGTCAGCTCCAGGTCTTCTTTTAACTGATTCTTTAGAGCTTCTTCATCTTTGGCTGCAAAGAACACATCAATCTGATTTTGGTATTGACCATTTGGTGATGTGCATGTGTAGAGTCATCTCTTGGGTTGTTGAAAAATGGTGTTTGCTATGACCTGCATGTTCTCTTGACAAAACTCTGTTAGACTTTGCCCTGCTTCATTTTTTACTTCATTTTTTTCATTTTTACTTCATTTACTTCATTTTTACTTCATTTTTTACAAGGCCAAACTTGTCTGTTATTCTGGGTACCTCTTTGACTTTCTACTTTTGCATTCCATCCCCTATGATGAAAAGAACTTCTGTTTTTTTATGTTAATTCCAGAAGATGCTGTAAGTATTCATTGAATTGGTCAACTTCAGCTTCTTTGGCATCAGTGGTTGGGGCACTGACTTGGACTTGCTGTGGTGTTAAATGGTTTGTCTTGGAAACAAACCAATATCATTCTGTTGTTTTTGAGTTTGCACCCAAGTACTGCATTTCAGACTCTTTTGTTGACTCTGAAGGCTACTCCATTTCTTCTAAGGTATTCCTGCCCATGGTAGTAGATACAATGAACATCTAAATTAAATTCTCCCATCCCATCCATTTTAGTTCAGCAATTCCTAAGATGTTGATGTTCAATCTTGCCATTTCCTGCTTGAGCACATCCAATTTACTTTGATTCATGGACCTAATCGTCCAAGTCCCTATGTAATACTGTTCTTTACAGCATCGGACTATACTTTCACCACCAGACACATCCACAGCTGAACATCATTTCCACTTCGGCCAAGCTGCTTCATTCTTACTGGAGCTATTGGCAATTGCCCTCTGCTCTTCTCCAGTAGCAACATCGGACAACTGCTGACCTGGGGGGCTCTTGTTCTGGTGTCATGTTTTTTTACCTTTTTAAGCTGTTCATGGGGTTCTCCAGGCAAGAATACTGGAGTGGGTGGCCATTTCCTTCTCTTGTGAACTATGTTTTGTCAGAATTCTTCACTATGACCCATCTGTCTCGGGTGGCCTTGCACAGCATGGATCATAGCTTCATTGAGCTAAGCAAGCCCCTTCACCATGACAAGGCAGTGATCCATGAAGGGAATACATTTATATATTAAATATATAGTATAAGACATTTATTCTGCTGCTGTGCTTAGTTCAGTTCAGTCGCTCAGTCATGGTCCAACTCTTTGTGATCCCATGGACTGCAGCACGCCAGGCCTCCCTGTCCATCACCAACTCCCGGAGTTTACTCAAACTCATGACCGTTGAGTCAGTGGTGCCATCCAACCATCTCATCCTCTGTCATCCCCTTCTTCTCCTGCCTTCAAACTTTCCCAGCATCAGGGTCTTTTCAAATGAGTCACTTCTTCGAATCTGGTAGCCAAAGTATTGGAGTTTCAGCTTCAGCATCAGTCCTTCAACTGTGCTCCATCATATCCAACTCTTTGCGACCCCATAGCCTGTAGCCCACCAGGCTCCTCTGTCCATAGGATTATCCAGGTAAGAATACTGGAGTGGTTTCCCATTTCCTACTCCAGGGGATTTTCCCAACCCAGGGATTGAACCCAGGTCTCGGGTATCTCCTGCATTGGCAGGTGGATTTTTACCACTGCACCACCTATTGTGCTCTATTTATATATAATATTATATATTATATGCAAATATATATATGTAAATGTATATATCCATGTATATGGTATAGTCTTTCTAGAAAATAATCCTGAAGCTAAAGATAATTACCAGCTAAACCATTAGATTATCTTTGGACTCTGATAATGCAGAGATGCCATGAATTTTAGTTCAGTCTTTGGACAATTTGTGAAATCTCTAAGAATCTACTTTTCCAAATTGGAATCAAGCAGTGAGAAAAGAATGATTCAAAATGTGCAAAATGTAAAAAGAAAATGAGTGTATACACTGGATAAAAACTAATGACTTGACACTCATTTCTGACCAAGTAGGAGTAATAGGGATTAGACTTATTTTTAGGTCTGAAGTAATTAAAAATTCAAATCAAATATATGAAACAATAGTTTTTAAGACACTACACATCAGGAAATGAAGGACATCATGCCCGAGATACAGAAAAAGATTGAAATGAGCCCTAAATGATGGCACTAGTTAACCTTGAGGGAGTTTCCAGCCGCACTTCAGGAAAGGGAGACCTAAGCAGAGTCCGGGAACCACAACGAGTCGAAGAGAGGAATCTGAATGTCCAGGGAGGCCACAGCAGCAGGGGCTCACAGGACATAGTCTCAGAGAGGGAGAGCCTCGCAGAGTGAGGTGCTGGAGAGCTCTGGAGGGTCGCCCAGCCTTCTCCAGCTGAGCACGGATCTTTGCATGTGTTAGAGAAAACCCTCAGAGGCCGGGGAAACAGCCAACTAAAAGGAATAGAAGAAATCCATGGCTGATTCATGTCAATGTATGGCAAAAACCACTACAATATTGTAAAGTAATTAGCCTCTAACTAATAAAAATAAAGGAAAAAAAAAAAAAGGAATAGAAGAGAGAGAGCTCAGAAATCATTTGACATTGTTTGTTCTCCCAGTCAGAGAGGAAAACCTCGTAATTTATGGGGCATCAATGGAGCAGAGAGGTTAGCTCTAGGAGTTAGACAAAATTAGCCTAGAATAAATGCTCTTATAGTTCCACCTCACAAAGACTGGCTGAAGAAGTAGGATGTGGTATATTTCTCAATCCAGCATGAATCTGAGAAAGACTGGGTTTTGGATTGAGGTGGAAGACAGCACTTTGTAAACTGCATGACCAGTATTCAGTCAAGAGATCTTCTTGTGTCTCTGGAGGGCCAACGTGGTAGGAATTGACAACCTTGTGGGTTACTTCCAGTCCAAGTCTCCATTTATGGCTTCTGTCTCCTTTTGTGAAGATGGGATACAAATGGGACCACCTAAAGCACAACTGTGAAGACCTCCCTCGTTGGCAGCTTCCCATATATCCTGCTTAAGCCTCAAGAGAATCCCAGGACTTTCCTCCTGGTGTTCAGTTTAGCTCTCTCTTGAGATGGCTCTATGTTGGGAATTTTCAACTTGTTTCTATCATTTCCTCCAAGAAGAGAACAGAGGAATGGAAACTGAGAAATGGATTTGCCGTAAGATTGAAGGAGCTGATGCCCCCCAATCAGAGGACATTTATTGTGAAGCTACTATGTACTGTGCACTCTATTTGGTGCTTTCAGATATTTTTCAGGGGATTGTGCCTTTAAATTAGGCAAGTGATTTAATCAGTTGTTTTCAATCTATTCTCAACAAGACTCTACAGAGGAGGTATGAAGTGGGAGTCGAATTGTTGACTTATTAGACAATTGTTCTAGAATTTACTGAGAAGTCTTTCTTTTATTTGTATCTTTTGCTGATCTTCTCTACCAACCTGGCCATAAACCAAGTCTTCATGAATGTGCGGTTGTGGATCTAGACTCTCTACTTTGTTCCATTGGTCTATTTTTCTACCCTTGTGCTAATGCCATGTCATCTTAAATACTACATCTGATAAGGAGTCTTGATATCTGATGAGGTAAAATTAAAAAAAAAATCAGAGTAAGCTATGATAATAAAACCCCACAAATTACCAGTGTCTATATATAATAAAGATTGATTTCTTGTGCATGCATCATGTCCATCATGGGTAGACTGGAAATTGGGTCATGCCTCATCATCACTCAGGAAAGAGGTTCCTGGAGCAGGCACTCTTGAGAACATTGTCCTTAATTATGATGGGGGAAGAAAGAGTCTACCAAAATCATGCACTGGGTCTTAAAATTTTCACCCAGAGGTAACCACTCCTGCTCCTCTTTCTTTGTCAAAAGCACATGGTGGTACTAAATTATAAGGGGTCAAGAGGGTACAATCTTGCGGAGAAAGAAAATAAAAATGCTTGGAAATCACATTGATGGCTACTGTGATCCTTTACTTTTACTTTCTTTTTCAGGAATGCTGGCTATTGTTAGTCTCTTGTCATCCGATTACATTTTAAAATCAGGTTGTGAACAAAAAAAACCAACCAACAAATCAAGATTAAGAACTCAAACCAAAAAAATCCTATTGTGAATTTTCATTGAGATTGCATTGATTCTATAGATAAATTTGGGGAGAATAGACATGTTTACTATTGAGTCTTCCAAAACTTAAACATGGCATATTTATCCAATGATTTAGTTCTGTCTTAATACACTTGAGGGCTTCCCTGGTGGGCCAGACAGTAAAGAATCTGCCTGCAGTGTAGGAGACTGGAGTTCGATCCTTGGCTTGGGAAGACTCTCTGGAGAATGACAACCCACTCAAGTATTTTTGCCTGGAGAATTCCATGGACAGAGCCGCCTGGTGGGCTACAGTCCATGGGGTCACAAAGAGTTGGGCATGACTAACACTTTCACTAAAATATATGAATGGAGTTTTACCATTTTCTCCCTAAAAGGAACTTGCACATCTTTTTGTAAAATTTGTTTCTAGATATTTTATATTATTAGATACAAATATAAATAATATAGTTTTGGTTGCATTTTCTAAGTATATGTATGAAAATGCTTCTCATTATATAATTTTTTCTCTAAAACTCCTAAACTTTGTTTTTAGTTTTGATTTTTTTGTAGGTTCCTTTGAATTTTCTACATAGGCAATCATGTTTATCTATAGATAAAATTTTCCCGCTTTTTCCCATCACTTGACTTTGCCCTCCCTGCCTTTTGACAGTGGCCAGGACATCTAAGATACCATTGACTACAGATGACTCCAGTAAGCACTCATGTCTTATTTCTTATATTAATGGAAAGTGTTTGGTAATTGTGATATTTTAACTTTTTCTTTTTTTGGTAGGAGTTTTTCATTAGGTAAGGATGTCCTCTTTATCATAAATGGATTTAGGATTTTACATGACTTTTTTCCCTATATCTTTTGTGGTCTATAGTTTCTCTATAACATGTCATTGCAGATTTCTTGTTTATTCTTTTTAGGATTCTTTCGGTTTCCAGATTCTGTGGACTGGCATATTTATTTCTGGAAAAATTTCATTTATTATTCAGATGATTCTGTCTTCCCCTTTTCTGGAACCCTGATTAAATATAAACTAGACCATATAACACTAGCTTTCATATTTTTTAACCTCATTCATATTTTCCATATCTTTTTCTTTTTTTTGTCTTTTTTTTTTTAATTTATTTTTTCAGTGGGTTTTGTCATACATTGACATGAATCAGCAATAGATTTACACGTATTCCCCATCCTGATCCCCCCTCCCACCTCCCTCTCCACCGGATTCCTCTGGGTCTTCCCAGTGCACCAGGCCCGAGCACTTGTCTCATGCATCCCACCTGGGCTGGTGACCTGTTTCACCATAGATAATATACATGCTGTTCTTTCAAAACTTCCCACCCTCGCCTTCTCCCACAGAGTTCAAAAGTCTGTTCTGTACATCTGTGTCTCTTTTTCTGTTTTGCATATAGGGTTGTCGTTACCATCTTTCTAAATTCCATATATATGTGTTAGTATGCTCTAATGTTCTTTATCTTTCTGGCTTACTTCACTCTGTATAATGGGCTCCAGTTTCATCCATCTCATTAGAACTGGTTCAAATGAATTCTTTTTAACAGCTGAGTAATATTCCATGGTGTATATGTACCACAGCTTCCTTATCCATTCATCTGCTGATGGGCATCTAGGTTGCTTCCATGTCCTGGCTATTATAAACAGTGCTGCGATGAACATTGGGGTGCACGTGTCTCTTTCAGATCTGGTTTCCTCAGTGTGTATGCCCAGAAGTGGGATTGCTGGGTCATATGGCAGTTCTAGTTCCAGTTTTTTAAGAAATCCATATATTTTTCTTTTGATGCTGAATTATCATTAATTTCTTCACTATTTTCTTTAAGTTCATGAATTCTCTTATCTGCAGTTACGCTGGTCCTCTAATTTTAAAATTTCATTTACTATAGTTTACACTTCTATAGAATAGAAGTTCTATTTGTTTCAATAGAAATAAAAGTTCTATGTATTTTTCTTTTTACAATACACTTGGTCACTTTTTATACCCCTTTGCTTTCTCTTCTATTTTCAATCCCTTCTCTTTATCTCCTTAAACATCATAGACATAGATTTGGAAATCAATTTAAACATTCCAGTATCAGAGGATATTTTGAATTTTGCTGTTTTCTTTTTTGTACTGCTCTTGCTCAGAATGCTATGATTCCTGTTTTGTTCTGTTTTTTTTAACTGGGAGTTAATAGTTATTGTAACTTAATCTGTGGGAATTTCTCTGGACTCTCCACTCAGCACTTACTTAAAACGGTAATTTTTCTTATGGTTCTCAGAGTTATTTTTAATATATAATTTTATTTACTTACTTATTTTTGGCTGCGCTGAGTACTTTTGCTGCTCGGGCTTTTCTCTACTTGTGATGAGCGGGGGCTACTCTTGGCTGCGGTGTGCAGGCTTCTCACTGCGGTGGCTTGTTGGTGGAGAACAGGCTCCGGGCGCTCCGGCCTCAGTAGTCGCCGCGCGTGGACTCAGTAGCTCCTGGGCTCTAGGGCACAGGCTCAGCAGTTGTGCGCATGGGCTTAGTTGTGCGGCAAGGCGGATCTTTCTGCATAAGGTATCAAACCTGCGGAATCCTTTGGGGGTCTCAGTTTCATTGAGGTTGTCTAGTATCCTTAATATGGCAGGCTATGGAATTTGTTGATAGTCCCCAAGCCACTAAAAGTGAAAACAGAATTTAAGTTCACCATATTCTGCTAATTTTCTCAAAAAGAAAGCTGGTTCAGTGTGCTCTATATCACCTTGGTTCATGCCTTCACTTAATTTTCGGTCTAATGGTCTTTATCTTTTAATCAGTTAATTCATATATTTAAAAAAGTGTTTCTCAGACGTCATCCAGCATTTTGGCTTCAGTGTAAGGGTCAGTCAGTGTACCAGTCTGCTACCATGCCAGGAATGAAAGATCTTTTTAATTATTACCATTAATAAAACTGATACTTTGTTTTTTTCCTTCCAAGAATTTAGTTATGTGTATATTAGACCATTTGATAACAAATTACATGTATATTAGGCCATGTACATATTAGATCACACTCTGGGGTGATTCATTCTGGTGTTTGTTTTCCTTCACTTTTCCTTCTCTTCGTGTTTTAGTTTGGATAGTTTTTATTGACCTATTGTCAAGGTCGTTGATTCTTTCCTCAGCCTATCCAGTCTGCTGATGAGCCCCAAAAGGAAATTACCCATCTCTGATGTTGTATATTTTATTTTAGTATTTGCATTTGATGCTCTTTTATAGTTTTCATCTTTCTGTTGAAATTCTCCTTCTGTTCATGTATATAGTCCCATTTTCCTACTAGATTTTAACATATTAACCATAGTTATGCTAAAGTTGCTCTCTGGTATTTCCAACATCTGGAAATATGATGCTGCTTTGTCTGGTTTTGTTAATTGCTTTAACTCTTGACAATGAGTTAAACTCTTTTCTTGTATTTTGGGGTGTGTCTTGTAATTTTTTAAATTGAACACTGGACATTGTGTGTGAAAGAATAGTAGAGATTATTCTCAGACTAGATGAGGATAAGTGTTTTGCTCTGTGAATATTATTTAGCTTCTATGAGCCCCAATAGTTTTTCTTTTTGACCTTGCTGCACTGCATGTGGGATCTTAGTTCCCTGACCAGGGGTTGAACCCCTACACTCTGCAGTGGAAGCAGAGTCTTTCCCCATGAGCCTCAGTTTTGTTATCAGCAAAATATGAATAAGCCCCAACTTCATAGATTTATTATGTGAAATATATAAAACATAAATGTAAAATAGTATTATCATTTGCTCATGGTAGATCTTTAATAAGGAAATTGGATTTTACATACTTGATTTTTTCAAGTGGTGACATTTTTTTCTATTAATTAAAAAATTTCATACCTCATTAAAAAATTCTAATAATATCAAAGTGTATAAATTAGAAAGTCAGATGCCTGCATATGTTCAGTTAAGACTATACTATATTGTGTGTTCCTCTACCTTTCAATGAATAACTTAGAACAAAAAATTGGTGTCACTATATTTGATTTAATGTTCATAAATACATGCATAAAAGCCAGAGGTCTTCCAAAGCTTTATCCAGTATTTACTTCTGAAGTAGAAACAATGTTTTTAGTAAGTGGTATAAAGAAATGCCCCCACTGGGATCTCTACCATATTTTGATTTTATGTGGGGGTGGGATTTGATTTGATTCTATGTGGGATTATTCTTTACACTAGGAAAACAGAATTTGGAAAGTATCAAGAAGGATAATGTCAGGAAGTATGAAAGAGTGTTGTGCTTTGTAAATGATCAATAAAGTTGCTGGGTGAAGAGGGGCTTCCTAAAGCTGCAGACCCAGGATTTCTGGCCAGAAAGGACAAAAGTGCCCTCTCTCTTGTTCTTGCTAAGACCTGGGCAGCATTTCTTCCAAGTCTGCAACGACGTAAGAGACAACAGCCCAAACAGCAGCAGCAAGATTCATCTGCTTTGGATCCATGACGGTCATGGTGTCTCCATGGGAGTGATGGAAGGAGAAATATTTATACAGGTCATCAAGTAGACTGGCTCCTGGGGAGAAAAGAGGAAGAACTCTTAATGAAGTATTTTGACAGACGTTGCTGAATAGCTGTTTAGATACCACTGGCCCTCTTCCTTGCTCTTATTGGACAGGCTGTGATGGCAAAATAATGACATTCCCAGCCTCCCTTGCAGCAGGAAATGGCCGTATGGCATCGTTCTGAAGACTGTGATATGAGTGGCAGGCGTGGGAGAGTTCTAGGAAAGCCTTAACCTGGTTGACAAGAGTCAGGAAATGCTCTCGTGATGAATTAAAAGAGATGAGAAGACTAGCACTGCAGGGGGCAAAAAGCCTCCACACTAAAAATGGCAAGGTGGAAACACAGAAAGAGACTGGGTTTAGAAAATACGGCAAGCCCACTGAGTAAGCTCTACACTGCCTAATTCTGAACTTCCTGCTATGGGAAGGAAAATAAATTTTATTTGAAAAGCAAGTGATACAAATGTCCCCTCTATTTATAAAAGGACTATATATATATATATATATATATTTTTTTTTTTTTTTGTATCAGCAGAGTGCAAATTATGTACATCCCTGGATACAAAAGAAAGTCAGTACTCCTTTGCTCGAGATTTTTTTTCTCAAGTCATTCAGTCACTTCCCATGAAATCTCCCAGCAAGTCCCACCAACAGGAGTCTCTACCACCCTTAAGAACTTTCTTCTTACTCTAGTGAGGTCTTTTTCTAGTTTGGTCATGGATCAAACCTCAGGGAATGGTGGCTCAGCTGGTAAAGAATCTGCCTACAATGCAGGAGACCTGGGTTTGATCCCTGGGTTGGGAAGATCCCCTCGAGAAGGGAAAGGCTACCCACTCCAGTACTGTGGCCTGGAGAATTCCATGGACTGTATATGCATGGGGTCACAAAGAGTCGGACATGGCTGAGCGACTTTCACTTTCTCACTCTAGTGAGGCTTTCATCTAGTTTAGTTATGGATCAGAGCCTCAGGGAATCTTCATACCTCCTAGTCATCCTTCAGAATCTACTGGGCCCACTCTGTGGGTTCTTTTGCCTCAGGCCTAATTATTTATTTACTTACCATTTTATTAAGATATATACCATACATACATAAGATTGTAGATTATAAAGGGTGACAGTATAAAAGTTCACATATGCCCATGATTTAATGCAAGAAAGGCATCACCAGTACCTTTAAAACCCATTTTATGAGCTCCTTCTCACAACCCCTCTCTCCAGAGGGACCCACTATCCTGTTCTGCTTGTGTTTCAGCCACTCCTTGCTTTTCTTCATAGTTTTTCAAAATAAATATAATCAACACTCTCCAGGCTCTAAATGTAGGGGTGGAATTGTTGGGCTATAGAGCATGCATATGTTTAATTTCATCATGTATATCCAAAATGTATTCCTTTTCAGTTTATCCTCCCATTGTTAGTATATGAGTCTTCCTCTCGCTTCACATCTTCTTTAGCACTCAGTATTAATTTAAGCTAGTTTTTGCTGATGTAGTGGATGTGAAATATTATCTCATATGATTTTAATTTTTAAAATTATTGAGAATATGTTTTCATATATGTATTTTTTGTCATTTCTATTCCATGAAATGCCTGTTCATTCCCCTTGCCTATTTTCAATTGAGTTGCCTTTTCTTATTGATTTGCAGGAGTTCTTGATATATTTTAGATACTAACCTTTTGTTGGTGGTTAGTTTATATAAATCATTTCCCAGCTTGTGACTCTTTTCATTCTGTTTAGCATGCATTTAGATGAATAGATGTTCTTACTCAATGCAGCTGAATTTATGCACACTTTCCTTTATGATTTTTACTTTTCTCTGTTGTTTAAGAAATCCTTCCTTAGCTTTATATCACAAAAATAGTTCCTAGGGTCCTAGTCTAAAACTTTTAAAGTTTTGTTTTTCATTTTTAAATTCTTCAACCACTTAGAACCAGAATTGATTTTGCTGTAGGGTAGGCTTCTATTTTTATTTTTCAGTGTTCCAGCAAAATTTGACGGGTCCATCCTTTTTCTCTATTGTTTATGTCTGCAGCATCTATAGGGAGTGCTCCTTTTCACTCCTGATACTGGTTATTGAAGTCTTCTCTCTCTCTTTGTTCACTAATCTTGCCAGCAGTTTGTAGGTTCTATTATTCTTAAAAATAAATAAATAAATAAAGAGATAATTTTGGGGGGATAATATTTTCTAATGTGTGGTAGTTTTCCTTCATTGATTTTTACTCATACTTATTTCCCTTCTTATTCTTTGTTTGGGTTGATTCACTTTTTTTTTCTTTTTTAAACTTTTTGAGTTGAATGCTCAGTTTATTCCTTTGTACAATTTCCTTCTGGAGGCTCAGTGGTAAAGAACCCGCCTGCCAGTGAAGGAGATGCAGGTCTGATCCCAGGGTCAGGAAGATCCCCTGCAGAAGGAAATGGCAACCCATTTCAGTTGGGAAATTATTAATTGCCTGGAAAATCCCATGGATCGAGGAGCCTGGTAGGCTACAGTCCGTGGGGTCACAGAAGAGTTGGACACGACTGAGCGACTAAACAAGACGACTTTCCTTACATAAGCAGTAAGGCTACAGTCTCCCCTTGCTACTGTTTCAGCTCTCTATATCCCATCAGTTGTGATGAGTATTTTCATGATCACTTAATTCTAAATATTTACTAATTCCTAGTTTGATTTTTTTCTTTGATGCACAAGTTAGAATGTGTTTTTTTAATTTTCAAAGGTACAGGGTTTCCTTTTCATTATTGACTTCCAATGTAACTGTTAGAGAATGTGGGCTATGTGATACAAATTCTTCAAGTTTTGCTGAGATTTTTCTCCCTGGCATACTGGATGATCCATTTTATAAATGTCGCATGTGTCGAAAAGAGTGCTTTCGGTGTACTGGGTATGCAAGCATTAAAACAAATTTGTTAACTGTATTCTTCAAATCTTTTAACACCTTATTGATTTATTGTCTTATCAATTTTGAGAGAAATGTGAGAAAATGACCTATAATTTTGGATCTCTTTTTTGTAATTCTAACAATGTTTTTCGTTTTTTTTTTTTAAATATATTTGTATGCTTGTAGGAGCATACAAACTTGGAATCATATCTTTCTGGTATTAATAAACTGAACATCTTTATCAATATGTGGTCATCCTTGCCATTTGTAGTAATGCTTTTTGTCTTGAAGTCTAGTTTTCCTAGTATTTAATAACAACCTCCTTTCCTTACCTCATTCTTCATGTGTCTTTTCCCATCAATTTATTTGCAGTCTGCCTCTGTCCTTATATTTTTAGGGAATTCTCTTATGAATAAAGTTCAACTTTAAAAACTAATCTAACAATCTTTGGGTTTTAACTGGAGGTTATAATTCATTAATATAGATTCTGATTATTGTCATTTATACCATCTCAATTTTTGCTTTCTATTTGTTTATTTGCTTTCTGTTATTTTTTTCCTTTTCTTTCTTGCTCTCCTTGTGTAGATTTTTTTTCCTCCTATTATTCCTCTGCCACCTCCCCAACTCTTCTTGTTTGGAAGTCACACACTTTATATCAGTTCTCTCACTGGAGATCTCAAATGATTGATCTCTCAATAGCTGACATATTTATATAAAGTTAATCAATAAAGGACACTAGGATCCTAAGTTTTGTCTCCTGTCCCAGATGCACTCACTTCTCTTTAAAATCCATGCTCTAGGCCAACAAGGATGGGCAAAGATACCCTCAGACAAAGGCTGTGGAGTTTTCTTACTTCTTACGAATTCTCACTTCATCATTTTTCACCTCTGAGGAATTCGCTTACTTTGCCTTACTAGGCCATGTATTATAGAAAGACAGTCATTGTTTTACCCAACAATTATTTTTTGAGGGGCAGGGGTGGCTTGATGTGTCTAGGAGCTTCTGGTCTACCACACTGCCGCGTTCTCGTCTCCCATTTCTCTACTTCCTGGTCTGTGCAGTGGACAGTCTCAGTGTTCCTGAGCCCTCTATTGCCTCAGAATGCTGTCCAGGTTTTCCTTCTGCCAATCCAAGTTTTAAAGACTCTGTACAAAGGTTTTCCTGTACTTATCTTCCCAAACTCCTTGCTCTGGAGTAAGATAAGAATTTCTCTCTATTCATTCATATTTCACCCTGAGTTCAACTACGGTGCTATCAAACATAACACAAGCCACTGAAGCAAAGTAAATACACGAAAGAAAGCTCAGCTCTCAACTCTGACAATTAAAGATTCCAATACCTGTCAGCAAATACCCAAAACAGCGTGTATTAAGCTGATAACACCTATCGAACCCTTCACCTGTGTTGACGAGGCTTCTTCCTGTTCAGTGATTTTTTCTTTCTAAACGAGTAAAACATGTTTTCTGTTTCTCAAATAGCTCTGAAAGGGTGGGGTCTCACCATTATCCAGCCTAATGATGTACAACCTTCAGTGGGTGGGCTAGAGCTGAGGTTCGTAAGTGTCCAGAAGGTTCTGTCCAATTCAACTGGACAAATAATTGAATTCCTACAACATTCTAGCAGTGGGCTAAGATATAAAGGTGAAAAAGACAGTCTCTGCTCTCAAAAGCTTATTCTGCAGTAGAGGCAGCAAAAATGTGCCCACAAGTAATAGTAACACAACCAGAATATACTGAATGCTGTGGGGAAAGGACAAAAACCAGTGGCTACTTCAAGTAGTTGAATGACCTTTTCTGAGCCCTATGTTAGGTCCCGTTGCTGTGTGCACTCCATACTTCTTCTATCGGAATCTTCACCATTCTTTCTTACAATTGCCTGTTTCACATTTGTTTTCTCCACTATATTGTAAGTTCCCTGAAGGCAAGGCCACTGTTTTGTTCTCTACTCTGTCACCAGTTGAAGCTGAAGCTCCAATACTTTGGCTACCTGATGTGAGCTGCGGACTCATTGGAAAAGACCCCATTGCTGGGAAAGAGTGAAGGCAAAAGGAGAAGGGGTCAGCAGAAGGTGAGATGGTTGGATGGCATCACCGACTCAATGGACATGAACTTGGGCAGACTTTGGGAGATAGTGAGGGACAGGGAGGCCTGGAGGGCTTCAATCCACTTGCTCACAAAGAGTTGGACACGACTTAGCAACTGAACAACCACAAAAAGCCTAAAATGTAACAGCAAATAGATGATGAATGTATATTTGCAAAGTGAATGAATGAAATCAGCAAATTTTATACATGAACTGAGGCTTGAGGGTGCTGTGTCAGAACCATTGTAGGAAACAGATGGGACACTCCAAGGAGAAAACTGGGAAATTTTAATGAAAGTATTATTTACAAAGAGTGGTCAGGGTTAAGTAAAACTCATGAGGGATGCTAAAGGAGCAGCAAGGAAGGTCATTAGCACCTCTCAGCCTCAAAGGACACAGAAGAAAGCAGCGATAGCTACAGATCTATCTGCTGGAGAGGGTCACCAGAGGAGCTGTGCTTGTCTATAGAAGCCAGAGAATCAGTCCCCGCTGGTGCCTCTCATATCCAACTGGGCTCCCTTGGCCAAATCCAATCATAAGCCAGAGGGTAGTCTGTAAGAGTTAGCCTCCCAGGGCACAGTATAGGGTAGAGAAAGGTGAGGATTGATATGGAGTAGTAAAAGAGAGTATCTAGCACAAGTACTTAGGATGTCAACAGACAGAGATATTCTAGGTGAACAGAACATGTGAGCATTCCAGTTTGGGTGATGTGGGCTAATTTCAGGCAGATAAAGTTGGCAACTGATTTATCCATGAAAAGTCCTAAATAAGGCTGAAAATAGACTGAATGTAGTCCTTAAATGGGGAGCCATTGGGGGGGGGGGCAACGGGCAAGAAGATGGGGAGACTGGAGCTGCACCTTAGGGAGACATCCCAGAAAAATGTGGAGCTGGAACTGTGTAAACGACTGTGGTGGTGAGGAAACAGCTGGGGAGAAGGTACAGTTTGGGGGACAAGTGACAAAGAATAGGGCCAGACGATGATATCCAAACCCCCAAACAGTGAAAAGGGCAGCAGTCCATTTTTAAACTAGAAGACAACTTATGCCATGAACTCACAGCACAACCCAGGAGAGAAAAATCGGTGTGTTTACTCTGGTAGGAAAAAGAAGCAGTTTAACAGAAATCACGACATTTTGGATCTAGTTAAAACTGGTGAGAAGCACATGCTCTCTGGATGCCAGTTAGCATGGGGTGGATGTCTTATTCATGGACGTGTTAAGGATGGCATCAAGGATTTCAAAGAATGGAAGTCACCGAAGCTAGATAGAAGGTCAATCAGAGCTGTGAACCTGCAGAAACAGGAAAGGACATTTAATTCCAACAGACAGAGTATGGCTTGCTGAGGGCTGGTTTGCTCCCATTTAGTTTCCTAAAGACTCGTCATGGTGGCTGACAGACTAAGGCTCCAAATTCCTTATTGAAAAAATAGAAGCAAGAAATATTTGTGCATGCCCTCTTCAAGGCCTCTGAAATTCCCTTTCTGTCTCAGACTGAAAGAAACTGACTGCCAGATGGCTGGGAACTTGGCTGCCTCCCTTTAGGACTGGTGACTTAAGGAAAGCATTTCCTCAGAGACCATTGAAGTTCCCATGAACATTTTACAAAACTGAAACAGTTCCAGAAGATCTGGTACCACCAATGAGAATGCTGATAACCACAGGAGATATGAGAGCCGGCCTGCTGGCAGCCTTGCAGCTTTGTCTCTGCGGTTCCAAGGAGACGTTTCATCAGTGACAGCCACTGATCAGAAAGACCAGCACGGAGGGACAGCCTGCATTTCAATTCCTGAGAGCACTTGACGATGCGGGTGGGGCGGTGGGGGAGATCTCAACTATCCTTAGGGATAAATGGCAGTGTCTTTGACAGGTATGTGAGTTCTGAACAGGGAATCATCAAATGATTCTTTTTTTAATAATTAAATTTATTTTTAATTGAAGGATAATTGAAACAATGGAAACAGTGACAGACTTTGTTTTCTTGGGCTCCAAAATCACTGTAGACAGTGACTGCAGCCATGAAATTGAAAGATGCTTGCTCCTTGGAAGAAAATCTGTGATAAGCCTAGACAGCATATTAAAAAGCAGAGACATTACTGTGCCAACAAAGGTCCATATAGTCAAAGCTATGGTTTTTCCTGTAGTCATGTATGGATGTGAGAGTTGGACCATAAAGAAGGCTGAGCGCTGAAGAATTGATGCTTTCTAACTGTGGTGCTGGAGAAGACTCTTGAGAGTCCCTTGAACTGCAAGGAGATCTAACCAGTCAATCCCAAAGGAAATCAGTCCTGAATATTCATTGGAAGGACTGATGCTGAAGCTGCAGCTTCAATATTTTGGCCACCTGATGCAAGGAGCCGACTCATTGGAAAAGACTCTAATGCTGGGAAAGATTGAAGGCAGGAGGAGAAAGGGATGACAGAGGAGAAGATGGTTGGATGGCATCATCGACTCAATGGACATGAGTTTGAGCAAACTCTGGGAGATGGTGATGGACAGGGAAGCTTGCGTGCTGCAGTTCATGGGGTCGCAAAGAGTTGGACATGACTGAGCGACTGAACAAATAATTGTGTTGGTTTCTGCCAAACATCAACATGAATCAGCCATAGGTACACCTATGTCCCCTCCCTCTTGAACCTCCCTCCCACTGCCCTCCCTACTCCACCCCCTTAGGTTGTTGCAGAGCCCCGCTTTGAATTCCCCGAGTCACACGGCAAATTCACATTGGCTATCTATTTTACATATGGTAATATATATGTTTCCATTTTAGTCTCTCCATATATCCTACCCTCTTCTTCCGCCCCCGCCCCATGTCCATATGTCTATTCTCTATGTCTTTGTCTCCATTGCTGCCCTCCAAATAGGTTCATCAGTACCATCTTTCTAGATTCCATATACTATGAGTTAATATACAGTATTTTTCTCCTCCTGACTTACTTCACTCTGTGTAGGTTCACCCACTTCATTAGAACTGACTCAAATGCAAACATTCCACTTCATTGGAACTGACTCAAGGCTCTAGGTTCATCCACTTCACTAGACCTGACTCAAGTGCGTTCCTTTTTATGTCTGAGTAATATTCCATCATATATGACTTTTAGAAGTAGAAAGCTGGTAGGAAGGAGCCTGCTCTGAAGGCCAACATTCTTCCCTTGGAAATAAACTACAGCAGGCTCAGGGCAGTTCACCATTAGGAAGTTAGTTCTAATGGAAGTTTGGAATTTAAGGATGTGAAGATATGTCCTTGAGCTTGTCAGTCAAGGAACTGGACCTAGACAGGGAGATACAGCTGAGAGAACATAGGGGTTAGTGTCAGATATGACTGGGTTTGAATTCAAACTTGGGTGAATTCAGGCAAATCACGCAAGGCGACCCAGCCTGTTTTCCCCACTCATGAATGAATCAGGGCTGATGATACCCAAGTTCAAGATGCTGGTGAGGATGACTAGGCATTCAGTTAATACTTTGTTATAGGCATTATGTGTCACCAAGGTTGACACAGCCTATCCACAACAGCATGACCAATTAAATACAACTTGAAGGATTTAAATTTCTCATTTAATAAATCAAGGTTCTGATGATTTTTAAAAAATTTTTATTTACTTAGTTTTGGCTGCACCGGGTCGTTGTTGCTGTGTGGGCTTTTCTCCAGTTGCGGCAAAGCGGGGTTGGGCAGGGTGCTCCTCTCTAGTGATGCGCGGCCTCCTCGTGTGGTGGCTTCTCTCGTTGCAGAGCACGGGCTCTAGGGTTCATAGGCTTCGTAATGTTGGCTCCTGGACTCTGGAACACAGACTCAACAGTCGTGGCTCATGGGCTTAGGTGCTTTGGGGCATGTGGGATCTTCCTGGTCCAGGAATCAAACCCGTGTCTCCTGCGTTGGCAGGAGGAGTCTATCAACAGAGCCACCAGGGAAGCCTGATGATCGGTCTTCAAGATGAACCAGTTGGGCTGTGAGGTCTCTTCCATGTGACCCCGCCTTGACCCGGGTTTGGATTATTTTCCCTTCTCCTCCGGCTCTCCCCACTTCTCTCTCCTCTCTGAATCCCTTTCTGTAAACATTCATCTCACAAAATATTTTCCAGCTGTGTGACTGGGTGAAGATGGTCCAATGAATATTGTAGGAAATACCTGACCTGCCCCTCATTGCTCACAGCAGATTCCAGTCTTCACAGAGCAATCCCATTAATGACCGTGGTCCGGGCAGGATTTGGAACAAGATTAAATGAATACCTGCTAATTTCTGAAGAGAAGGGTGGTAAATACACAAAGATTCTCATGGCCCCCTCTTATCGTAGATTGACTCATTCATATGTAATCAGTGGGTTTTCATGTACACAAATTAAGCAATTCATGTTATGAGAAGTTTTTGAAAGACATTTGAAAGCTTTCAGAGTTTCAATTCAAGTCTGTTATCTCCGGGCATACATTGACTGCAGCAATGTTTCATGAAGCACGCACTCACAGGCAAGCAGCTGTGGAAAATCCATTTCTCCTTTATAAACAGATCTTGAACAGTCTGGGGTATGCAATTTAATTACAGTGTAATGTATTACAGACATTTCCTGATCATAATAATTATGGGGTTAGAGAAGAATGTTATGGCCTTAACTTATTCCCTGCAAGAAAACTTAGTCTCTTGTATAAAATACAAAATTACATTTAAAGTTTAATTAAAGTTATTTCTTTCAGCAACATTATCAGATGAAGAAACATTATTACCAAAACAATTAGAAAATCAATTTGTGAAATTTGCAGACATTTAATCTCTCTTTTCAAAAGGGGCAGTTTTATCCTTACTATATTGAATTTCATTGAAAATTGGAGTGAGATGCAGGTAATTAATAGCTTCCTAACCCCTAGCACTCCAGAAGAGAAGCAGCTTATAAGAGCAAAGAACAGTAAAACAAAGGAAAGGAAAGGACACGAAGGAGAGGAACTGGAAAAACATCCCAGATCAAAACTCCATGAAAAGGATTATAATTTTACTTTCTAAATTCTCACCCAGGAATTTCCAAGCATGTGCTAAAAAGTTTCAAGTATCACTAAGACCTTCCTCCTTCCATCTCTTTGGAAAACGTGGATTGGTGGCTGGGATAATTTTGACCACAGGTCAAAGGGCAACACCCACATATCTGGAGGACCTCCAGTTCTCAGGTATCTGAACTCTGTGATAATGATTCGTCTTCCCACAAAGCTGAAGGAACTGTATGGGGATAATAAGACTAATTAATTACTAATTACTGCTACAGGAAGACAGCACTGCAGGCTCTCTAAACCTGTAGGAATGACAGGAACAATACTGTCTCTTAAGGACTTCCAGTGTGCCTAGGGCTTTTTGGAGATTATTTCATTTAATTTTCCAAGTGACCCCATGAGGGAATGACCATCATGCCTCATTGACATATGGAAAATTGATTTAAATAACTGGAGTCACATGGTAGTAAGTGATAGAGATGGGATTCAAATCCAGGTGTCTCTGACCTGAAAACTCTGCTCCTGACCAGCTTTCTGCACCTTCTCTCCCTGCCCTATCCCAGGACACCTGTAAAAGTTTTTATTTTCCCTGGTGGAGAACCGTGTGTGTGCGGTTTGCTCCACCCTCAGCACTAGTCCCCCATCCCTATTTTGCTTCATGACAAGAAGATGGAAATTCAAGCTGGATGTATCTTGGGCCGTGAACTGGAGTCAAGACTCAATCACGTTCGGACAGTGGGCACGGGCAGCCTGGGACTACTTGCCAGACGATGGATGGCAGAACCCCTCCTGACACCAAGTCCACTGTTCCTGCAGGACCTGCCAGTCCTCCCAGGAGCTAAAACCATCCCATCTAAAACCCACCCCTCCCCTCTGATCATTCATCATCCCCTTACCCTGCTTCTTTCCCCTCGCTTTTCATAGCAATTTCTACTACCGAAGTCTATGTTAGTCTTATAATGATTTCATTATTTGCTGCCTGATTTTCCCATTAGAAAGTAAGAGCAAGGGCTTTGTCTTTTTCACCCTAATCCCCTATGCCTGGCAGGTAGTAAGTGCTCAGTAACTGTTGAATCACTGAATGGATAAATGAATGAATTATTAAACATCTAACGGCGCAAAAGTAGAGAGATATACTGACTGCATTCTCTGACTCTATAGCAATTTTGCTAAGTAAATCCTATTTTCTGGGGATTCTCCTCTCATTTGCTGCCTTGGTGAAAGACAAGAAGATTCTTGTTCCCCTCAAAACATGGGATATTTCACGTATAAGCTGAGATCTAAACACTCTGTTCTGTGCTACTCAATATGTTCCTTTACTTTTTACCACTGTTATGGAAATTATCCACAATTCGAAAATAAAGCAAAAAGGTGGGTAGTATATACTTCCAATGTCATTCAGGGGCAAAGTCCATGTGAAGATTATCTAGGACTACGCACTTAGTTTGACTCGTTGCTTACTACTGATTAAAGGTCCCAGACGTAGTGATGTTTTATGTTAACTCATAGATATTTAGTCTAATACAGATGAAAATTATTTCTGTCCCATAGAACAGTTAGTTCCAAAGGTTACAGTTTATTGGCCTCTAAAACATTAACCAGTTAACCAGTTTTTATCTAACTTGGCAATCTTAGGTTGCTGCTGCTAAGTCACTTCAGTCGTGTCTGACTCTACGCAACCCCATAGACAGCATCCCACCAGGCTCCCCCGTCCCTGGGATTCTCCAGGCAAGAACAGTGGAGTGGGTTGCTGTTTCCTTCTCCAATGCATGAAAGTGAAAAGTGAAAGTGAAGTCACTCAGTCGTGTCTGACTCTTAGCGACCCCATGGCCTACAGCCCACCAGGCTCCTCTGTCCATGGGATTTTCCAGGCAAGAGTACTGGAGTGGGGTGCCATTGCCTACTCCAAATCTTAGGTTAATATTTATTAAATCACACACACTCAGTTTCTCAAATGCACTTTGAATTAGTGTGAATATCTTACTGATTCTCATATTAATGAATGAATTGAATAAAATCTTTGACATGACATGCGTTCATGTTTCATTTGCATGTGAATCATGATTTTACCTTTTAGAAAGTTATAATTTAATACCACCCATCTACAACCTTAAACCATAAAGGAATAATCACATTCATGTTTCTTCTCCAAAGTTCAGTGACTCATGGATCCCGTCTATGATTTTATCCATGGTTACTCTAAGAGCACTGGGCAAAGTGGTCACCAACACAAGGGCTGGTCTTCTGCCTTCTCCCTGTATGGTCCCCAGTTATGAGGAGTGTTGGGGGGAAAAGAAAAACAAATTTTATACACAGACACACACATATTAATGTAAATATATGTGTATATATCTATACGTGTATCTCTCTCTCTCTAGAAAAACATACGTGTGTGTGTGTGTACTCTGTCTCTGACAGAGTACACTGTGAGAACATTCAACACACACAGGTTTTCAGATTAGGAAAGACTCTAAAAATTGGTGCCACGGTGGAGGTTATAATGAAAGTCTTAAAATCATCATGGTGTTCTACAATGGTGTTCAAATGGAAAGATTTTGATTTTTAGATACAGATACTTAAAGGTTACAAAGCTGCATGTGCAGTGGAAGACCACTGTTAGAAGATGTAAACCTTTGTTTCTGATTGCCACCTCCATTCTGTTGGCAAGTAGACACAAAGGAATGAGAGAAGCTGGGAGTATTGCATGGACATGTGCTAGACCCACTTCCTGTACTGAATATGAATGATTCTGGAAGGCTGGCTGGCAGGGGTATTGCAGGAATGCCTGGGTGACATGGGGCAGCTGGAGAGAGCCATTGTAAATGACTACCATCTTGGAGGGCAACAGGTCAATAGGAAGATGTCCATTCATGAGAGAGGCTGCAAGGGAGACTCTACGAACCTCTGATTAGTGATAGATACTGCCACGTGGCCAGGTTGGCGGATCTGTAATATTTACTTAAAAAAAAAAAAAAGGGTTGTTATTAATATTAAAGCACTTCCCTATAGTCTATCAGGAAAAAGGTCATAGTTTTCATAAAAGGAAGAGTTGTATTGTTTTTACAATTTTTAAAAAGGTTTTTAAAAACTTACAAAAAAGGAGAAAGGGGGTATTTTACCCATTCAAAGAAACTTTGATAAACTATGCTACAATCAAAAAGTCACACTTGCCATGGGACTGCAGGGACTGTTTCGCCGCGCACAGGGGTCCAGCTGGCTATGGGATGAGGGACAGAAGCAGCTGGGTATTTCTCACTGCTGAAGGCAGCCACCTGAGGACTGGCATCACTACTGGGAACTGGAATCAGTTTTGAGAACCCACGCTAGCGCTTCCAGTCGCATTGTGGATCTCCATTTCCCTCTCCTGCCTGCCCTCACCCAGGCTAAAACTGCCCCTTTAAAGGGATCTAACTAAATTCAGAGCTGATCAAGCCATATTGGGTTACAAAGAGTTATGACATTATTTTAGAGTATGCACTCCAAATTTTATGAGTCATGGCAAGGTGGGCAGCCAAGTCCTCCACAAAATGGCTTTGGGGGCTATTGTCAGCAGTAGAATTCTGGGCTAGAGGGACCAAGAGTCTGTACCAAGATGGCCTTTTTAATTTTTTGATATCATAGTGTGAAGGTCATGGGAAGTTGTACAACAGAAAATAGGGAATATACAGAAGAAAGGTTTACTACTAAAAAAAATCCCATCTGAAAAGATGGCAGCATTAAAAACAATAAAAAGTAACCCTAAATGTGGTGCTAGAGAAGACTCCTGAAAGTCCCTTGGACAGCAAAGAGATCAAACCAGTCAATCTTAAGGGAAATCAATCTTGAATACTCGTTGGAGGGACTGATGCTAAAGCTGAAACTGTAGTATTTTGGTCACCTGATGCAAACAGCTGACTCATTGGAAAAGTCCCTGATGCTGGGAAACATTGAGGGCAGAAGGAGAAGAGGGTGTCAAAGGATGAGATGGCTGGATGGCATCACCAATGAAATGGACATAAACTTGGGCAAACTTTGAGAGATGGTGAAGGGACAGAGAGGCCTGGTGTGCTGCAGTCCATGGGGTCACAAAGAGTAGGACATGACTGGGCGACTGAACAACAACACTAGCGAATAATATGCAATCAAAATCCAGAAAAATGAGAATGGTATCTTGTGAATCAATTTACAGGCAGCTCAGGCCAATGAAGAAAATTGATCTGGGAGGGAGCACCTTTAGACTCTTCGATTCTTTATTGTTTGTTTATATGTCAGGTAGCATGGATTTATCCAAAATAAGTACGTCCACACTTTTGTGTAAGTCAATTGGTTTCAAAAAGATCACAAACCACTTGAATAAAGCTGCAAAATACAGTCAAATTTTCTCCACCCCCAGCTTCTGGGGAAAGAACTACAAGGAAAATAGAAACATGGTGAATAGTCCTGCCTCAAACCATAAGCCTTGAAGATGAAGCAAGTAAACTTAGAAGTTGACACTGGTGAAAAATTTGGTGACTATCGGCTCAGTTATTCTAATACACTCTTTTATTTACACCAATAGCCAGTTTCTTTCTTGGTCACTTGGCTGGCTCCCACCTGGCAGTTAAATGCAGCCCCATTAATTGACTATCTGCTTAAGAGATGCCATTTTTTAAAAACACAAAACCTTTTAAAGTACAACCTTCTAAAAATCATTATGCAGTGAGGGGAAAAATGAGCTAAACATCAAAAGCTTTGTGGATTCCTAAACAAAGGAAACAAATGTATAAGAAGGAGACTGGGAAATGAATATGCTTTTAATGCAAACACGTTTCACTTAAAGTAAAGCATCAATTCAAGGAATGTCCATTAAATGCCAATGCTCATGAAAAGATCCTGGCCCATAGTAATCAATTTATAGGGAATCTACAAGGCTGAGATGTAAATTTAACATTTAAATGTAGCTGAATTCCCAATGCTATTATGGTTCACCCTCATTAATACAATTCTTAGGACCATTCTTATAGTGAAGAAACAGTGATTATTCTCAGTAGCCACCCAACATATAATTATAGTACATTTGATTAAATGCTCCTGTTGTGAGATAAACCACAATTTATACATTTCTGTGTGTTCTTTTAAAAAAGGTTGATGATGAAAAAGGAAGCTAATGCTACTTTGTGAGACAACATGTCCTTAGCTGTCCCACCCTTTCTACTCAGACTCCAGCTTTATGGGCAAGGTGAATGGTGCTTGAGATTTGCTGCTACAGATCCTGAAATAATTTTCAGGGCAGAGTTTATAAATAACACCAAGAGTCCAGTTGTTTCACCTTCTGAGTCACTTTTCTTAGAGTCTTTATAATTCTTGACAAAAGGTGGAAAGAAAAGAATGTTGTCCTTTACTAACTAATTAAGCTGGTAAGAAGCCCTCATTATTAGGAGGGACTTGGAACATGAAGCATGAATTATTTCTTGTTAATTTCATACAGCCAAAGAACAGTCTTCCCGTTGCTGTAGACAGGTTAAATGACTACTCAGTATGATTAGAGTGACACTTACAAAGTAGGAATCTTGACTTTATTGCTGAATAACCCCAAACCACCTGGGGTTGTGTCAGATATGATGCGTATGCAAGGCTTTTGGAAAGGAGATCATATTCATTCATCTGATATCTGTTGAGCACCTACTAAGTGCCAAGTATGTTGCTAGGCCCTGGGCAAACATTGATGGACATAACTTACAGGTGTCCGCTCTCATGGAATTTCATAGAACTTTTAATTTAGTAGAATACATCTCTGTAAAAATGAGGTTGATTGGAAAATAAAGTATATCACATCCAAAACTGCTTAGGACTCTGCAGATGAAACTTAAAAAGGAGAAAGCTCATTCTTCCCAGGTTTCTGATTTTAATGCAATAAAGATTAGAGGACGTTAGAGGGTGGCACAGGCTGGTTCACTCTGGGCATGGTACTCCTACTTATCGTCTCTGGAGTGTTGGCAGGGTACAACAACATATTATTTAATGATGAGAGAGATAATAAATCATAACCATTTTCATAGCCAGGACTTACTAAGTACATTCTATGTGCAATGGACTTAACTAAACATGCAAGGTCTTATCAAATCTTCATGAAGATTTTATAATTATTTTTATAGAATTTTTGCAGATGAATAAACTTAGACTTAAAGATTTTAATGACAATTTTAAGCAAAGGAGTCTGATGAGAGGATGTGCAGAACTTATTTCG
This sequence comes from Dama dama, assembly GCF_033118175.1. NCBI lineage: Eukaryota > Metazoa > Chordata > Mammalia > Artiodactyla > Cervidae > Dama > Dama dama. The sequence goes on from NC_083701.1 coordinate 64,961,628, forward strand.
TTGTGCTGAATCCATTCCTTCATCTTAAGGATGAAGGCCCATAGGAGTGAGGAGGCTTGCCCTCCCAGAGTGGGGTGAAGGGGCAATTCTATAAATCTGCCATCATCACCATCTTCAGGTGATCCATGCCCATATCATCTCCATCTTTTCTTTCCAGGGAACTTCTCACACGAATCTGTGTTTTTTGAAATTCCTTCTATTAGATTTCATAATAGAATATCAGGTTTGTACATTCCAGAATTAGATCCTTCCCTTGCTTATAATTAAATCTCACTTGCCTGGTAACAGACACTGAACCCCACTCTGCTGTCTCAGGGTGAACCCCACCCTACCTGTGGTCAGTGGATTGTCAGGATGGCTACTCCTCCTCTTAACTTTTAGAATCTCTTCTCTCTGTGGGGAAACACCTCATCCTGGAAGCTTTGGTTTTATATAAATCAGAGATGGGAGAGAACTTCTCTAGTCCAACCACCATCTGATGTTTGAGTCCCCTTGCAGCATCTTTAATATATAGTCATTCAGTCTTCTCTTAAACGCCTCTATTGACAGGAAACTTGGGACCTTCCAAAGTGGCCCAACCCAGGTGGTCTCCAGTAATGCATTCATTCAGCATTAACTACATAAAATGAGCTTCGGGGCAAGTTTTAAGCAAAGAACTGTTACAATTCTACCAAGCCCCTGTGCTTTATGAGGCCCAAATAAGGGAGCTAAGACATGCACACCAAGAACTAAAACGTGAGATCCAAAGTTCTGTAGGAGCCCAGTGGATGGACAGGTCAACTTCAATTATAATATTCAATCAGACAAGACAACCCATGCTAATCCCCAACTTCTGAGACTCACTAAAGGAATTCAGTGTACTGTATAAGTTTGGGAAAGAGTTAGGCAATAGTAAGTGCTAATATTGTTTATGCAACAAATATTTAGTTTCTTTTATATATAATCTGTGTATTACAAAATATGCCCACTTTAAGTGCCCATTCTTTAAGTTCTGACAAATGTACACACATGTGTAACTCCCGCTGCAATCAAGCTATAGAACATTTCCACTGCTACTAAAAGATCCCCTTTTAGTTCATTCCTTCCTACCTTTAGCATCAGGCAACCACTGATTTGTTTCCAGGAACTATAGATTACATAGTCTTTCCTAAAATGTCACATGAATGGAATTATACAGTACACAGTCTTTAGTGTTTGGCTTCTTTAACATGATGATTTTAGAGTTCACCTATACTATTGCATAGTTTGTTCTTTTTTAATTTTTTATTGGCCATTGAATATGTAGGAAAGTCTCATCTTTGTCTGAATTTAGATTTCTAAGATGACTAATAATGTCAAGCACCTTTTGATGTAATTATTGGGCATTTATGTATATTCTATGTGAATGTAGTGCTTTTTAAAATTTATGTGATAATGTATATATGTATCTATTTTTGGATTCTCTGTTCTCTGCTATTGATCTGTTTGTCTATTCTTATGTCAATATACCACACCTCTAATTGTTGTAGACAGGACAATTTAAAAATCAGATAGAGTAAGTCCTCCAACATTTTTCTTCTTTTTCAAAATTGTTCTGTATTCTAGGTCCACAGCATTTCTGCATGGATTTTAGAATCAGCTTATCATTTTGTACAATAAAGCACTACTTTAGCTTCATCCCATACATTTTGATATGTTGTATTATTATCAAGAAGATCCTAAACAATTTCTAATTTTCCATGTGGTTTCTTCTTTGACCTATGTATGCTGTTTAATTTTTATATATTTGGACATTTTCTTAACACCTTACTGCTTTTGACTTCTTATTTAATTCTATGGTAGTCAGCAAATATGATTTCAGTCCTTTTAAATTCATTCAGATTGCTTTTAATGACTCAGCATATACTCTATCATGGTATATGCTCCATGTGCACTTTAAAATAAAAATGTGCATTCTGCTATTACTGAATTCATTATCCCATAATATCAATTTGATCATGTGGGTTGATAGTGTGTTTGAGTCTTCCATACCCATACTGACTTCCTATCTAATTTTTCTAACATCATTAAAAAATGAGTGTTGACATTTCCAACCATAACTATCTATTTGGCTCTTCTTTCAGTTCTGTTGTCTTTTTTTTCATGTATTTTTGAAGCTCTGGAATTGAGTGCATTCACATTTAAGACTTGCATGCCTTACTGATGAATAGACTCTTTTATGATTACAAGATGACCCTTTTCTATAATAACATTCTTTACTTTGACAGTTATTTCTATGGAAAGTACAGTTATTATGGTCTTCACATGTTCAGAATTTGTTGTATATCTTTTATTCATCCACTTACTTTTAGCCTACTTATGTCTTTAAAGTGTGCTTTTTGCAAATAACATATATGTAAGTCTAATTTTTTGTTCAGTTTGACAATCTCTGCCTTCTAATTAAAGGGTTTGGTCTGTTTATGTTTATGCAATTATTGATATGCTTGAATTTTAGTCTACAATCTTGCTGTTTTGCATTTGTGTCACTTCTTCTTTGTTCTTCCATTGAATGTACCACATATTCAACAAGCTTGATCGAGTTTTTGGCTGATCAAAATGTAAAATTTTTGCAGTCCTGTGGTTTTTGGATATTGTTCAGCCTCCAGCCTTCTTGATAGCTGTTCTCTGATGATTCTTGTGGAATTTTACTCTATACATGCTCAGCTTAGTATGCAGCAAAGGACTCAAGAGGACCCTTATGCAGATTTCTGGAGCCACCTTTCTGTGGAGCTCCTTGCTCTGGTACCCTGTCCCAGAAACCCAGCTCCCCCAGACTCCCCGAGTTCCTATCTTTGTAACTCAGTGAGTCCACTGAGCTGCGCTTGGGTGTTCCCTCCCTGCCTCATGACAGAAAACTAGGGCAATTACAGAGGTCATCTTTTGCTTTCTTTAATCCAGGGATCACAGTCCTCACCATATTGTCGTATAGTGGATGAATTAGTTGTCTGATACATTTGTCTAGTTTTCTAGTTTCTTCTTTTTTTTAATGGCAAGGGCAAGTCTAAGTTTCTCTCTTATGGCTTGAAGTAGATATACTTACAGCTTCTTGAAGGTATAAAATATGTCATAGGCTCCTACATTTCAGCATCTGACAGATACTTTACTTGTCAACATAGCACAGTGATCAATAGCACAAATTATAAAGCCAGCCTCACTGAGTGTGAATCTTGACTGCATGTATCAGCCTGTGAGACGGGGAAGGGTATTTTATTCTCTGTGCCTTAATTTTCCCATCTAGAATACAGGAATGGTAATAACCTAGCTTTTGGGTTTCTTTGAGTTTCAATGAGCTAATGAGTTAGAAGACTCTACACATGGACATCATCAGATGGTCAATACTGAAATCAGATTGATTATATTCTTTGTAGCCCAAGATGGAGAAGCTCTATACAGTCAGCAAAAACAAAACCAGGAACTGGCTGTGGCTCAGGTCATGAACTCCTTATTGCCAAATTCAGACTTAAATTGAAGAAAGTAGGGAAAACCACTAGACCATTCAGGTATGACCTAAATCAAATCCCTTAAGATTATACAGTGGAAGTGACAAATAGATTCAAGGGATTAGATCTGATAGAGTGCCTGAAGAACTATGAACGGAGATTCATGGCATTGTACAGGAGGCAGTGATCAAGACCATCCCCAAGAAAAAGAAATGCAAAAAGGCAAAATGGTTGTCTGAGGAGGCCTTACAAATAGCTGAGAAAAGAAGAGAAGCTAAAGGCAAAGGAGAAAAGGATAGATATACCCATTTGAATGCAGAGTTCCAGAGAATAGCAAGGAAAAAAAAGAAAGCCTTCCTCAGTGATCAATGCAAAGAAATAGAGGAAAACAATAGAATGGGAAAGACTAGAGATCTCTTCAAGAGAATTAGAGATACCAAGGGAACATTTCATGTAAAGATGGGTGCAATAAAGGACAGAAATGGTATGGATCTAACAGAGGCAGAAGATATTAAGAAGAGGTGGCAAGAATACACAGAAGAACTGTACAAAAAAGATCTTCACGACCCATATAACCACAATGGTGTGATCGCTCACCTAGAGCCAGACATCCTGGAATGTGAAGTCAAGTGGGCCTTAGGGAGCATTAGTACGAACAAAGCTAGTGGAGGTGATGGAATTCCAGTTGAGCTATTTCAAATCCTGAAAGATGATGCTGTGGAAGTGCTGCACTCAATATGCCAGCAAATTTGGAAAACTCAGCAGTGGCCACAGGAGTGGAAAAGGTCAGTTTTCATTCCAATCCCAAAGAAAGGCAATGCCAAAGAATGCTCAAACTACCACACAATTGCACTCATCTCACACGCTAGTAAAGTAATGCTCAAAATTCTCCAACCCAGGCTTCAACAGTACGTGAACCATGAACTTCCAGATGTTCAAGCTGGATTTAGAAAAGGCAGAGGAACCAGAGATCAAATTGCCAACATCTGCTGGATCATCAAAAAAGCAAGAGAGTTCCAGAAAAACATCTACTTCTGCTTTATTGACTATGCCAAAGCCTTTGACTGTGTGGATCACAATAAACTGTGGGAAATTCTTTAAGAGATAGGAATACCAGATCACTTGACCTGCCTTTTGAGAAATCTGTATGCAGGTCAAGAAGCAACAGTTAGAACTGGACATGGAACAACAGACTGGTTCCAAATCAGGAAAGGAGTATGTCAAGACTGTCTATTGTCACTCTGCTTATTTAACTTATATGCAGAATACATCATGTGAAATGCTGGGCTGGAGGAAGCACAAGCTGGAATCAAGATTGCTGGGAGGGAAAATAAAAGATTGCCAGGAGAAATATCAATAACCTTAGATATGCAGACGACACCATCCTTATGGCAGAAAGCAAAGAAGAACTAAAGAGCCTCGTGATGAAAGTGAAAGAAGAGAGTGAAAAAGTTGGCTTAAAACTCAACATTCAGAAAGCTAAGATCATAGCAACTGGTCCCATCACTTCATGGCAAATAGATGGGGAAACAATGGAAACAGTAAGAGACTTTATTTTTGGGGGCTCCAAAATCACTGCAGATGGTGACTGCCATGAAATTAAAAGATGCTTGCCCCTTAGAAGAAAAGCTATGACCAACCTAGACAGCATATTAAAAAGCAGAGACATTACTTTGCCGACAAAGGTCCATCAAGTCAAAGCTACAGTTTTTCCAGTAGTCATGTATGGATGTGAGAGTTGGACTATACAGAAAGCTGAAGAATTGATGCTTTTGAACTGTGGTGTTGTTGTAGAAGGCTCTTGAGAGTCCCTTGGATTGCAAGATCAAACCAGTCAATCAGGAAATCAGGCCTGAATATTCATTGGAATGACTGATGCTGAAGCTGAAACTCCAATACTTTGGCTACCTGATGTGAAGAACTGACTCATTGGAGAAGACCCTGATGCTAGGAAAGATTGAGAGTGGGAAGCATGACCGAGGATGAGATGGGTGGATGGCATCAGCAACTCAATGGACATGAGTTTGTTTAAGCTCCGGGAGTTGGTGATAGACAGGGAGACCTGGCGCGCTGCAGTCCATGGAGTCGCAGGGAGCTGGATACGACTGAGTGACTGAACTGAACTGAACTGAGTGAGTTAAAATACTGCTTGGCATATGATAATATTCAATACTAGTGCTATTTCTAATATTATGATGACTTGTCTTCAAAGGGCCAGGCAGCTTATTCCTGTATGACTGATCCTTCACTTTTTTTGAATCTCATGCAGATAATCAGAGTAGGTTAATCAGTGAAAGCACATGATATTGTTTCATTGTTGTATTAAAGAATCACAGACCTCCACCTCTCCCAGCCTATTGTAAGTAATAAGTAACAGTAAGCTCCTAGCTTGAGAAAAAAGGACCTTGACAAAAGCTGCATTAGACTTTTGAACTCTGTGGGAGAAGGTGAGGGTGGGATGTTTTGAAAGAACAGCATGTATCTTATCTATGGTGAAACAGATCACCAGCCCAGGTGGGATGCATGAGACAAGTGCTCGGGCCTGGTGCACTGGGAAGACCCAGAGAAATTGGGTGGAGAGGGAGGTGGGAGGGGGGATCGGGATGGGGAATACATGTAACTCCATGGCTGATTGATGTCAATGTATGACAGAACCCACTGAAATGTTGTGAAGTAATTAGCCTCCAACTAATAAAAAAAGAAAAAAAAGAAAAACAATAAATGAAAAAAAAAAAAAGATCTAAGGGGACTTAAGGGCGCCCTGCTCTTCATATTTCCATCTAGGTTGGCAATGAAAAAGCGCATGTGTGCTGCTGTTCTAACAATGAGATTTTATTAGAACTGCACCACTGGCAATACATCAGTTAAAAGGAGCACAGCAGTGAATCCGCTTGTAAAGTGAAGATTTCTTTTATAGAGCATATGATTGCCCACTAATTTATCTCTGCCATAAATCTAGAGATTTGTATGTGTGTAAATGGGCTGCACCTGAGCCAGTGGTACTTTCAAAGAGTAGGGTTAGCTAAGTAGAGTAGACTTAGCTAAGTAGACTTAGCGAAGACTTAGCTGGCTGCTTTGAGCCATATTAAGTGTTGCTCCTTTAGGGAGCTCCTCTCTGGGTCTCTGCAGGGATTCTTGAGAAAGAGGAGGCCTTAATATTTACATGTGTTAGGCAAAGGTTTGTTACTCACTTGTGTATGTGCTTAACCAGCCTTATTATCAGTCATGTGTCTAAGAATCAAATATGAATTAACATTTTAACATAGACAAATATCTTTGGTATTTGCTTGGCAAACCAGCCCATCTGTTACCCCACCACCACTGTTCTGCTTAGGGAATAGCCCTTTTTGTTTCTTGGTCCTGGATTAAAATGGCCAGCTCTCAGATAACCTCAGCAGAGATGCTGGCATGATCTGAAGTTCACGTCTTGTAAATGTTTAATGAAAGTCTTCAGTGAATAAAGGGATAAAGAAGCAATTAAAACTCCATCTCTTGACTGGATACTGTTGATTAAATCAGATTCTGGTGTGTTACTGTAGCTTTTGATGTGGTACAATGGTACAGGGGTCTGCATGCTGTCACTGATCTAAGTAACCCCCAGCTGATCTACATGAGACAACTACTATTACCGAGTAATAACACACCAGTTATTGCTTCTGAATCATCTAATGGCATCTGCCCTATGAATAATAGTAAGTAAGTAAGTGTTAGTCGCTCAGTTGTGCCTGATTCTTTGCGACTCCATGGACTGCACCCCACCAGGCTCCTGTGTCCATGAGATTTTCCAGGCAAGGATACTGGAGTGGGTTGCCATTTCCTTCTCCAGGGGATCTTCCCAACCCAGGGATCCAGCCCGGGTCTCCTGTACTGCAGGCAGATTCTTTACTGACTGAGCTACAAGGGAAGCCCATCCTATAAATAATACTTGAATTTAAATAATACTTCCTTCATAAAAAAATCAATACACTTGTTCTCTTATCTACCTTAACAACATTTCTAAGAGGAAAAATGGGGTTGGATCTGTATCTTTTGAGGAGTGGGTTTCCCAGGTGGTGCTAGTGGTAAAGAACCTGCTTGCCAATGCAGAAGACATAAGAGATGAGAGAGACACTGGGTTGATCCCTGGGTCAGAAAGATCCATTGGAGGAGGGCATGGCAATCCACTCCAGTATTCTTGCCTGGAGAAACCCATGAACAGAGGAGCCTGGAGGGCTACAGTCCATAGGGTTGCAAAGAGTCAGACACAACTGAAGCAGCTTAGCACACACACACACGCACTTTTGAAGAGCATGAGAACCAGAGAACCAGAGACTAAATCACTTGCATGATATCCTACAGTGACATGGAAACCAAGAGAATCCTGGACCTTGGAATACCAATCTTGAAACCTTTCTGCTAAATCAGGGTTAGCCAAGTATTCTTGTAAAGAGCTAGAGGCTAAATATTTTAGATTGGGTGGGTGATACTGTTTCTGTGGCAACACAACTATTCAACTCTGCTGTTGTATCATGAAATCAACCACAGAGTATAAATGTACATGAATGAGCATGGCTGGTTATTATGACTGACTCCCTCTCTCTCTGTCTCCACACACACACACACAGACACACACACACAAAGCAGGTGATGGGCCACACTGGCCCCACATTTAAAAGTTTAACAACACTTACACCACATTGTGACCCATGTTAGGTGCTACCTTAGGATCAAAAGGATACTACATAACAATAGAATGTGACATTTGTCCTTGCTTTTGCATTTTCACTTGGTCTTCACAAGAACCCTGCTATATAGGTTATTAATGACTTTCCATTTTATATTGATAAAACTGAGGCTAGCTCACTGTCTAAGGCTGTGTGTACGCTTAGTCGCTCAGTCCTGTCCAACTCTTTACAACCCAGTGGACTGTAGCCTGTCAGGCTCCTCTGACCATGGGGATTCTACAGGCAAGAATAATGGAGTGGGTTCCCATGCCCTCCTCCAGGGGATCTCCCCAACCCAGGGATCAAACCCAGTTCTCCCGCATTGCAGGTGAATTCTTTAAGGTCTGAGCCTCCAAGGAAGGCCAGGTAGTTGTAAATGCAGTGTGAAGACTGCAGTACAAGTCTCCTGACTTCTAATACTTCTTTTCTGCTAGCTATTCCATTAAGAATTGTTATCTACACTTTCATTTTGAAATGTGAAAGTGCTTTGACCGGGGGAGGCATGATTTGTCTGGGGTCAGTGATCCTTTAGTGACTTGCGCCAGGATCAGAACCTCATCTGTTGGCTTCCAGGCTGTTCTTCTATCCCTTCACATTATTGTGAACATTTTCTGGGAAAAAAATGGTGTAACTAGATAGAATTATGGCCTGTTCATTGTATTTCATTCTTTAAACTTCCTGAAACGATATCACTTTAGAAATGATCTCTTTGAGGTATCCAGATGGAGAATAATGAATTGTGATTCACTTAATGTCTTTGACTACTTTTCAAAATCCCAATCTGGATTATAAAATTCTTTTTATAAAATTAAACAGCAGTACCTTTTGTTTAATTTTATTCTTGAATGCTGATGATTACATCTTTGGTCACAGTATTTAATTATCTCCTCTGATCCAAGAAATGTGTGAATCAGAAAGAAAGAAAATTGGTAAAGAGGACTTGGTTTTAACCAGCACTTCAAAAGGAATCACTGAGTAGGAATCACTGTGATTTCTAGGGTCTCTTCAGGCTCTGTCAGAATATGGAAGATGATCAGGTGATCAGTCATCCTGGTTTGCCTGGGACTGAGTGGTTTCTTGGAATACAAGGCTTCCAGTGCTCAAGCCTGAAAAGTCCCAGGCAAATGGTCACCCTGACTGCTAAAATCATATGTGTTCAATGAATTGACCACTAACCATAACTCTGCATGCCTGGAGGTAATGATGCTCCTCTGGAAAGGGACTGGGGGACAAGAACAGGACAAGAACAGCTTCTCAGCAACACTTGAGCATGACAGGGCTTCATGACTTTGTAGAGAAATCTAACTATATAAACCCAAAGATATTAAACTATCAGAGGGTATCGAAAGACTAGCTTACTGACATATATAAACCAGTTTTGATTATTGTTGCTACTTTTCGCACTCATTGATGAAAATCGTGGAATCAGTCACTTAATCTAAGAAACACATAAACAAAGAGTGCTTTTAGCTCCAACTATAACAGAAGGTGTCTGCTCAACATGGAAAACTATCCACAGGCTACTGGAGAGCATCAGTTCTTAGACTCAACAGAATATCCAGTTGCCAACACGGGATCCACAGCAAGGCCAGGAGGTGATGCCAAGTTTCCAGACCCTGGATCTGAAGCCATCGGCCAAATGACACCTTCTTGAGATTTCTCTCAGGCCTCCTGCCATTTCTCCTTCCTCTGATAGTTCTGCTTTTGCAAATGTGGGCTGGCTGAGAAGACCTGCTCTTGATTTCCCAACTTTGGGGAAAGGAGTTTCTGGTGGTCCCATTATAACCCAAGTCTCTCAAAGGTCCCTTTGTTACTGGTGGAGTTAACTTTCCTGCCAAGGGGCTTCTCTAGCCACCACAGGTGTTGGCCACTCTCCCTACCCTGGAGGATGTTAAAGGTAAATACCAGAAGGATTCACACAGTCCAGCATTGGAACAGTTGCTACCATACTAGCCAGGGTTAAAAACCACAAATGACTAAAAACTTTGGAAAAAGCAACACAGAGGATTTTCAGATTTTCCTATAGAAATGCTCACTATCGAAAGCCTTATTCTGCTTTTTCAGTTACATCTGGTGACTGTTTATTTAAGAACTTGGTTAGAAAATTCAGTAGAAATATGCATCAGTAAATTGTATTGCCCATCACAGGCTGGCCAAACACAGTTAATGAATCTGCCTGGCTCTTATTTCTGAGTCTGAGTTAGCATCTGCAGGGGGCGGTCTCCCTGACCATCACGTGTCCTAAGGCATTCAGACACCTAACCCACTAGGGACTCCTAGCCCTGCCCACATCCTCCCAGTATCCTGCAGTTCTAGAGCCCTCACTGGCTTTGACGTTTTTCTCCTTAATCCTTAATTTGGCCTTCACTTTTTCTATTCCTTTGTTGAGTCCATTACTCAGGTCCACATCATTTCTTTTCCTGTCTCCTGTCTTCCCTTCTGCTCCTTCCTTGAGGCTTTCTCCCTTTCCAATGTATCCCCGTCAACCTCTCCCACTTTTCTTTGCTACCTGCCTCTCTCTTTTCAACTGTCCTTCTTTCTGTGCCCTGATTTTTCTTCCTCTTTTGGAACTTGTTTCTTGCTTTCCACTTGGAATTTCTTGAACTATTAAAAAAAAAAGAACAATTATTGCCGTGCTGCTTCATTTTTAGTAAACCTGATTTCGAAAGTGGAGACTTTATTTCCTTAGCATGCTGTGGCAGAGAGGTAGAGACATAAATTAACTAGAGCCGGCTGAGATGCGGAAGAGAGCCAATTTGTAGCTCTCTGCCAGAATGAATACAAAGCAGGTGGCGAGGGGTATGAATATACACCTCCATCCAGCTCAGCACACTCTGTGCTCACTGAATATCTACAGCTTGTGCGGGCCCAGAGAAAAATCAATTTCTCCTTATTGAATGTCAAATGAAGGCTGTCGAAGTCAGGTACTGATCCACTATTTAAAGAAGAGAACAAATTCAAAACTGGCCCAGAGCTTTCTGAAATTGCTGCGAAGTCCAGTTTCAAAAGCATGAGTACTTGACTCAGCCGAGGACACTCCTACAGGGGGACTGATGTCTGTGTGTTGGCAGAAGTGCCCTGGTATATTCCCCAGATCCCCTAACTTTCTGCTAACATAAAGGCTGAGCAACACAGGCCCACTGGCTAGAATAAAATTGCTTCAGGTTGGTAAGCGTTCAGTAGTTTCAGCAGGCTCAGATTCACACCTGCCAGTATTGCTTTTGATTACGAAGCACAACAGTTGGGCTGTCCAGGTAACGGTAATTATCTCTGTAATTAGATTCTGTCATGCACGGTGTACTCAGGCCTTGGGCTTTTGTGGAAACAGAAGAGGTACCTGGAGTATCTTTAGGGCACTTGGTCTCTTCTAGAGAGCAGGTCGCTAATAAGCTCTTCCTGCAACAACGAGAAGGCGGATTGCCTCTCCTTTCACACCTCCTTCCACCCCTTTCTGGTTCAGCAAATTTCAGTTGTGTTGCAGAATGAAAAACAAGGGAGAAAGCTGGAAAGGAGAAGGGATGGAAACTGTCCAGGAAGAAATCCAATTTCTGTCTTGGGTTCTGTGCATTTCAAAATGGAAATGCTATACTCATTAAAGTGCCCATTAAGCAAACAATGCAGGGAAACGAGGTGGGGTTTAGGGGGCTGGGAGGGAGAAGAGGCAGGTCAGGGAGAGGAGGGCATTGTTTGTAAAGGCAATTGCAAAATGTTCAATAAGGGGGAAGGAACGCCTGCAGATATTTCACTGGAGAGTGAAGGAGAGCATCATTTCAATACTGACAACCGGCAATAATGTCTCTATTGAAGTCACACAAAGGTCTATCTGTTTCTAACAAGACAATGGCAGGTCCAGTGATGGTATAAACTCCACGCCCTGAGATCTAGGCATCAAGAGGCAGAATGACTAAATACTTGATACATTGAGTAGATGTGAGGAAATATATCAGGTCTGTGAGAATAAACATGTTTACCCAGCAGTCAGAACAGTCACACAAGGAAGGACAAAGAAAAAACACAGCTTACTGTGTGCCAGGTACTGCATCTCCTCTCTCTCTATCCCAAACTCACACTGATGCAGGGGGTATTATTAGTCTTCATTCCCAGATGAGCAAAAAAGTTCAAGAAGATGTAAATAACCCAAGTTCATTTAGCTGCTCAACAGAAGAGTCAAAATTTGAGGGCAAATCCCACTGCAGATGGTGACTGCAGCCATGAAATTAAAAGACGCTTGCGCCTTGGAAGAAAAGCTATGGCCAACCTAGATGGAGTATTAAAAAGCAGAGGCATTACTTTGCCAGTAAAGGTCCGTCTGGTCAAGGCTATGGTTTTTCCAGTGGTCATGTATGGATGTGAGAGTTAGACTATAAAGAAAGCTGAGCGCCGAAGAATTGATGCTTTTGAACTGTGTTGTTGGAGAAGACTCTTGAGAGTCCCTTGGACTGCAAGGAGATCCAACCAGTCAAGCCTAAAGAAAATCAGTCCTGAATATTCATTGGAATATTCACTGGAAGGACTGATGCTGAAGCTGAAACTCCAATACTTTGGCCACCTGATGCAAAGAACAGACTCATTGGAAAAGACCCTGATGCTGGGAAAGATTGAAGGCGGGAGGAGAAGGTGATGACAGAGGATGAGATGGTTGAATGGCATCACTGACTCAGTGGACATGAGTTTGAGCAAGCTTTGGGAGTTGGTGATGGACAGGGAGGCCTGGCGTGCTGCAGTCCATGGGGTCACAAAGAATCGAACACGACTGAGAGACTGGACTGAACTGAACCCATCTGACTTATACCTGGTCATGCTGCCCTCCAAGAACACAGTCTCCATACCTTCCAGAAAAGAAACCAACACTAAAGAATCACCACCAACCACACGCCAGTTACTCTGGAACACACTCTCACATTCTTCATCTCCCACAATTTCAGTTCCTCCCACACACAGATGATTTGACAGACAAACAGTACGTGGTCTCTTCATTTTTTTTTTTTTTTTTTTATTAGTTGGAGGCTAATTACTTCACAACATTTCAGTCGGTTTTGTCATACATTGACATGAATCAGCCATGGAGTTACACGTATTCCCCATCCCAATCCCCCCTCCCACCTCCCTCTCCACCCGATTCCTCTGGGTCTTCCCAGTGCACCAGGCCCGAGCACGTGTCTCATGCATCCCACCTGGGCTGGTGATCTGTTTCACCATAGATAATATACATGCTGTTCTTTCAAAACATCCCACCCTCACCTTCTCCTACAGAGTTCAAAAGTCTGTTCTGTACTTCTGTGTCTCTTTTTCTGTTTTGCATATAGGGTTATCGTTACCATCTTTCTAAATTCCATATATATGTGTTAGTATGCTCTAATGTTCTTTATCTTTCTGGCTTACTTCACTCTGTATAGTGGGCTCCAGTTTCATCCATCTCATTAGAAGTGATTCAAACGAATTCTTTTTAACGGCTGAGTAATATTCCACGGTGTATATGTACCATAGCTTCCTTATCCATTCATCTGCTGATGGGCATCTAGGTTGCTTCCATGTCCTGGCTATTATAAACATGCTGCGATGAACATTGGGGTGCACGTGTCTCTTTCAGATCTGGTTTCCTCAGTGTGTATGCCCAGAAGTGGGATTGCTGGGTCATATGGAAGTTCTATTTCCAGTTTTTACAGAAATCTCCACACTGTTTTCTATAGTGGCTGTACTAGTTTGCATTCCCACCAACAGTGTAAGAGGGTTCCCTTTTCTCCACACCCTCTCCAGCATTTATTGCTTGTAGACTTTTGGATAGCAGCCATCCTGACTGGTGTAATGGTACCTCATTGTGGTTTTGATTTGCATTTCTCTGATAATGAGTGATGTTGAGCATCTTTTCTTGTGTTTGTTAGCCATCTGTATGTCTTCTTTGGAGAAATGTCTGTTTAGTGCTTTGGCCCATTTTTTGATTGGGTCACTTATTTTTCTGGAATTGAGCTGCAGGAGTTGCTTGTATATTTTTGAGATTAATCCTTTGTCTGTTTCTTCATTTGCTATTATTTTCTCCCAATCTGAGGGCTGTCTTTTCACCTTACTTATAGTTTCCTTTGTTGTGTAAAAGCTTTTAAGTTTCATTAGGTCCCATTTGTTTATTTTTTCTTTTACTTCCAATATTCTGGGAGGTGGGTCATAGAGGATCCTGCTGTGATTTATGTCGGAGAGTGTTTTGCCTATGTTCTCCTCTAGGAGTTTTATAGTTTCTGGTCTTACATTTAGATCTTTAATCCATTTTGAGTTTATTTTTGTGTATGGTGTTAGAAAGTGTTCTAGTTTCATTCTTTTACAAGTGGTTGACCAGTTTTCCCAGCACCACTTGTTAAAGAGGTTGTCTTTTTTCCATTGTATATCCTTGCCTCCTTTGTCAAAGATAAGGTGTCCATAGGTTCATGGATTTATCTCTGGGCTTTCTATTCTGTTCCATTGATCTATATTTCTGTCTTTGTGCCAGTACTGTACTGTCTTGATGGCTGTGGCTTTGTAGTACAGTCTGAAGTCAGGCAGGTTGATTCCTCCAGTTCCATTCTTCTTTCTCAAGATTACTTTGGCTATTCGAGGTTTTTTGTATTTCCATACAAATTGTGAAATTATTTGTTCTAGTTCTGTGAAAAATACCGTTGGTAGCTTGATAGGGATTGCATTGAATCTATAGATTGCTTTGGGTAGAATAGCCATTTTGACAATATTTATTCTTCCAATCCATGAACACAGTATGTTTCTCCATCTGTTTGTGTCCTCTTTGATTTCTTTCATCAGTGTTTTATAGTTTTCTATGTATAGGTCTTTTGTTTCTTTAGGTAGATATCCTCAAGAAGACAATTGAAATCTCTGCCACTGCAATTACACAACCCTGGTGCCTGGGGTTGGGAGTACTATGAGATCCCCAGCACTGGCACCCCACCTGAACAGGGAAATCTCATCTGAAAACCAGAGGAAAGGCTTTGGAAAGAAACGAGGTGGAGTCCACCAGAGATTTCTGGGCTACGCTCACACCGCCTTCCCAATGGGCACATCTCCTGCCCCTCTGAGCGGAGGCAAGCCTCTAGCACGAGGGACCCAGCTCTGCAGGATGGGTCTGATTTTCTACAGTCTAGAGAGTAACAGAGCAGGACGTGTTTTTAGGACTCATTAGCAGCCCAGGTGAGAAGCCACTGGGTGAGTCCCTTCCCTGGAACATTAGGCTTCCTTAGATGATTCCAGCCAACATTGCATTGGCACTTGTCTGCGTGTGCCAGGCACTGTTTTAAGCACTTCTGCATCTTAGCTTCTTGCACTGACGAGCTGGGGATGTTTATCCCAACTTCGGGCACAGAGATTGGGTAGCCTCAGCTTCGAATGTGCCACAGGGTCTGCCCCAGGACCAGCCCCCCTGCTGCCATGTGGAATCAGATTCTTCAGCCCTTTGGCAAATTGGGGACTCAGCCCAACCTCGTAGAACTTTGTTGTTATTGAGTGAACACAGGGCCTATATTGTCCCATCTGTTATTTGCTTTATATCCTACAACTGCTTCTCAGCACAGATTTTGTGTTTTCATCTTCCTTGCTCATTCTAAAGCATGTTCCAGTCCTGTTTGTGTTTCTCCCACCTTACAATACCACCCATTCTTTTACCCAACACCCCTCTCTAGCTACTGCTCTTTCTATCTCCTCCCTTTATAGACAGTCCTCTTGAGAGTTTCCTGTCTTGCCATCTCTGTTTCCTCACTTCTGGCTCGCTGTTCAGTCTACATTACCTCCACTGTTCCCCTGAAATTGCAGCCTTTCTGGGTGGTAACTCCCGTGGGTTTAAGGGTGTCTTCCTGGGACATCAGACCTGGTTGACCATCCATCTTTCTTGAAAGACTCACCCGTTGCCTCCTGTTAGGGTGATCCGTCTCCAGGTTTGCCCCGTCCCTGGCCGCCCCTTCCAGTCTTCTCTGTATATTCCTCTTCCTCCGCTCTCCTTGCTGTCCTCAGCCCTCCCCTCTCCTGGGTTCTCTAGCCCGTTCCTGGCCTCGCCCTTACCCTTCCTACTCCCCCAACTCTCGCAAGTAAATGGCGAGAGTCGCTAGTCCACTGCCTTCTCCAGTCCCACTGCCGCTCCTCTGGCTGAGCCCCTGTCCTGCTCGGCCGGGCCACCGGCCGCTCCGGCCTCACCTCTCCAATCCACACTGTCAAAGCTTCTGCTAGAGTGACCTTTGCAGCCACAAAAGGGGTGACCTCTCTCTTCTCCATGAGCCTTTGAATGACTCCCCTTTGCTATGAGACATCCCTACTCCTTATCAGAATGTACAGGCAAGGCCTGTTAGGATCCCCACAATTGCCTTTTGGGCTTCACTTTTCAGGGTCTCTCCTGCATCCTGTGTTCCAAACCATCACACTTCTCTCATTCCTTGCTGTGTCACACTCTCACGGTTTCCACTTGTCCCCACATATGGCCTTTATTACATGAAACACCCCACTCCCATGCTCATGTCTTCCAGCTGACTTCTAGGTAAGTGTTAGTGGCTTAAAGGTCAGCTGTTTTTCAAAGCCTTCCCAGACCTCCTGAACCTAGACCCAGTGTTCCTTCTCTGTGTCCCTACAGTGCCCTGGATGCCGGTCGGGTAGCTGTCTCTTTGGGTATCTATGTCTCCTAGTAAACATAAGCTCCAGAAGTAGGTACTGTTTGTATCTTGACTTTTGTTCGACTTTAACTCCTACCATAATGTTTACCCTGGAGAAGGAAATGGCAACCCACTTCAGTATTCTTGCCTGGGAGGTCCTGTGGACAGAGGAGTCTGGTGGGCTGATGTCCATGGGGTTGCAAAGAGTTGGACATGACTGAGCAACTGAGCACATAATGTTTACCAATGCGAAGAGCAGACTCATTGGAAAAGGCCCTGATGTTGGGAAAGATTAGAGGCAGGAGGAGAAGGGGACGACAGAGGATGAGATGATTGGATGGTATCATTGACTCAATGGACATGAGTTTGAGCAAACTCTGGGAGACAGTGAAGGACAGGGAAGCCTGTCCTTCAGGCATGCTGCAGCCCATGGGGTTGCAAAGAGTTGGTGATGACTTAGTGACGCAACAACAACAATAATAGTGTTTAGTGAAAACATTAAAAAATTTAAAGTAACATTAAATATTTTTGAATGAACAAGCATGCTTTATAGGAACTAGGAGGTGAGGAGAAAGTGAAGCAGCCTAGCCTGGTGAAGGGATGACCAGAAGGACAGAATTAAGGAAGTTTTGGAAGGTAATATTCCTGAGTACTCCTGCTCACATTGTCCAATATTTAAAATGAAGGATCTTTCTGGAGTTGAACAAAGACAAAGGGAATTGAAAGAGAAGACTCTTTCGTCCAGCCTGTCTTTCAGGAAGATGTCTGGGAGACTGCCCAGAGTCTAGGAGGAAAGAGACAAGGCACTAGTTTGTTTCGCGAGAGACTGAGAGGGAGCAGCAAAGGAAACCTGGAGGGTTCGAAGGCCCCTCCCTCATCCTGCTCAGGGTATTTACCAAAGTTAAGCCAGCTGTCTCTGTGCAACCCTTGGAAAGTGAGCAGCCTGTGCGGATGGGGTGAGGAGCTATGTCACTGGGTGCCTCTCCGCATGCCCGCAGCACTGAATGCCTTCACAAGTGCTCTGAAATGCAACTCAAGCTCTCGACTGACTGGTGAGTGATGAAACCTGGTCTGAAGTAATTTATCGTTTCAAGATGATGGCAGGAGGCAGACAGTTCTGGCTAGAAGTCGAGCGGATCCTTTTGAGCAAAGGATATAAAAAAAAAAAAAGAGAGAGATTCTGCATAGCAGCTGGCCCCCTGGAATGCTGGCCACAGACATTTGGTGTACACTTGTCATGTAGGGGTCCTGGGATGCCCCTATTGACCTAGAAGCCCCTGGAAGCCAGGATGGGGGTATCACCCTCCATTGGGAAGGTTATAATAATTCACGAGAGAGAATAGTTACTGAAGGGTAAAGTGGTAGGGAAAGCATCACAGAGATACTGGCATATGCGAGGCCTTGAAGATGTAACTTCTAGGAGAGAAAAAGAGAGGGCATTCCATGTAAGCATTTCCCCCATAATGTGGGAAAAGGCAAGGAGCAGGACATGAATGGGGTATGCCCAGGGAATACCGATTAGAATGGCTTGGCTGGAGAGGCGAGCTCCCGTCATAGAATATTGGAAGTGAAGACAGGACAAAAATACCCTGCAGTGCTCTACAGGTAAGATCAATGGCTCATTTACCCAGCTTCAAAAGGCTGAAAATAGCTATTTTTTATGTTGGAAAAGAAATCCAATAATTTGTATCACTTGCCACTATGAATCTGATGAAAAGCCTTTCCTGAAGACTGTAACAAATGGCCACGGGAGCCCTGCATTCAAGCTGCAGTATTGTAAGACATGGCCAGGAGAGTCAGATCATATTGATTTTGTTGGGCCTCTTGGGCTGTGTGTACAGAATCCCCAGGGTCCCTGCCTCGCTCACTGGGTTCCATTTTCTCCTGTTTTGTACAGATGTAGAGAGAGCCAACTCTAAGGAAGGCTGCCCTGGAGTGTGCAAAGTCCATCAAGGCACAGCAGTCCTTAAGAAGCTCGAGTGGAACAGAAAGAAGGTGCTCTAATGATTCAGGGCTACTTGTCAAAGAAAAGCAAGAATGAGGACATGAAAAGAAGAGATGATGTGGAGCAACTGGAACTGTCGTCCACAGCTGGCAGGAATGTCGTTCAGTCACTAAGTCGTGTCCAACTCCTTACGACCCCATGGACTGCAGCACACCAGGCTTCCCTGTCCTTTATTATCTCACAGAATTTGCTCAATTTCATGTCCATTGAGTCGCTGATGCCAACTGACTATCTCACCCTCTGCCACCCTCTTCTGCCTTCAACGTTTCCCAGCATCAGGGTCTCTTCCAATGAGTCAGCTCTTCGCATCAGGTGCGGATATAAAGAATGGGAAATGGTAAAACCATTTAGGAAAACAGTTAGGCGGTTTCTTCCAAAGTTAAACACAGCTCCACTCCTAGATATTTCCCTAATGAGGAAAACACATGTATCCACATAGAACATTTGTATAAGAATATATTGTAAAGAAACTATAACCTGATAAAAAATAAAATAAAAAGAATATACCTAGTAGCTTTATGCATAAATACAAAAAAAAAGCCCTAAAAAAAGCTAAATGTGCATTTAACAAGAAAATGGATAAACAAATTGTGTATGGAAAGTGCTCATCAGTAAAAAAGAATGAATCGCTGACAAATGCGACAACATGGATGAAGCTCAGACACATGGTAGTGCTTAAGTGTGACACAGTTCCTTGCGCTTATTCCATTTACACAAAGTTCAGGCACAGGCAAAACTGCGCTTGGATAATAGAAATCAGAATAGTGGTTGTCTCTGGGGATGGGGTGAGGTTGGGAGTTGTCTGGAAAGGAGAATGAAGAACGTATCTGGAAATGCTGTATCTTACCTTTGGGTGGTGGTTACCAAGGTAGTCACGATTACCGAAACTTATCAAAGTGAGTGCATTTTACTGTATGTCAATTCTATTTCAGTAAAAAAGGTATGAAACAAGAAAGGATCTGGGTAAAGGGCAGCATGGTTTCATGGAGATACTGCTTTGAGCAGGTTCGAGTGAAGCTGTGATGGGCGCGGTGCATGAGCGCTCCCAGCGGATGTCCTCACGTCTCAGTACAGCCGGAGGAGAGACCCTCAGTGAAAGGGAGAAAGAGCGAGGGCTGGGGCTTGAGGAGCATGGACAAAGCTCAGAACAGGATGCTACAGAGAATCAGGAAGGGGGTTTTCCTGAGACGAATGGACACATTTTGAGAGTTACGCATCATGGATTGCCAATGGAAATCATTGGCCAGGCTGGGGACCGGCAGGGCGTGGAGGATGAAAGCATATGGTGTTCACCGAGTGCATATACCAAGTGGGTCATGGCTAGAGGATAGGGGTGAGATAGCGCAGGGCCAATGGAGATCGCAGAACAGTCAAGGTTCTGGCTCTCAGGAAGATGAGGAGCAAGTCCAGGAGGCATGACATTTGACTGGTGGCTCAGACAGCCAAGAATCTGCCTGCAGTGCAGGAGACCCAGGTTTGATCCCTGGGTCAGGAAGATCCCCTGGAGGAGGAAACCCACTGCAGTATTCTTGCCTGGAGAATCCCATGGACACAGGAGCCTGGGGGGCTACAGTCCATGGGGTCACGAAGAGTCAGACACGGCTGAGCGACTAAGCACACAAGTCAGTGTTGATCAGCGAAGGTGGTTTTCCGATTCACTGTGTCTGAAGGAGAGCGGTTCTGAACGATGGCTGGGTGGCATGGTGATGACACAGCCTTGGAAGTTGGGAGTCAACAAGGATGATGGCAGAAGACACATAGAAAGGGAGACTGAGACAAAGGCTGAAGTCCTTGCAAATGCGGTGGCATGTCCCCAGTTATAAGTTCCTCTCTCTCCCCAGGTGAAGCGGAAGTTGACCTGAGTTTGGATTACAAAGTATTGCTTTAAATAATACGCAATTGACTATATTTAACTCTTTCTATTCTATGAAGATGAAAATGCTTCAGGGTATGTTTTAAAGTTGATTTTAATCAAGTCTCTATGAGTAACACAAAGTGGTTTTTATTCTCTTTTTACAAATAAGGGAAGGAGTCTTACTTCACACAAGGCTCCTCGCCACAGCCTTCCTTCTGATGGGGGTAGGATGTGGGTACACAAGAGTAATTGCTGAAATCACCGGACTATGCAGAAAGGGACTGCCCTTCAGAAAGGGCACAGAATGGCATCGGTTTCAATGTTTGAAAAGAACTGTACTGTATGTTTTGACACTTCAAAAGTAAAATTTATGGGAAGAAATAAGTTGTTCTGTTATTCATCTTTCCAGTTCTTTTATTGATCTTTTTATTGGAATAATTCCTTCAAGCCCTTAAAAAATCAAAATTCTTATTTAGAGACTCCCAGACTCGCACATCAAGAAATAAATTCCAAAGGCCAGTGGGGGCTTTTTGGTATATCATGAATCAGAAGGAAATGGCAGCAGAATTGTTTCTACTGCTTATTAACTGTGTAATCTCTTGACAAAATATTGCATCTCTGTGCTTCGAGTTCCTCACAGGGAAATTGTGCATGTAAAAGAGTTATACAAGGTTGGGATTTTTAATACTCTAAGAAAACTGAATAGTTAGTGAGCCCTTAAATAGAATTAGGAACAACAGGAAAGTCAACTTAGACCTGAAACTGCATTCTGGCAAGGTATTCTTAACCGGAGATCTTCTAGAAATGAGTGCTGATTAATAAGATGAGAACTACCATCCCCTCCCACCCCTATAGCTACTTCCTCATCACTGTCAGTACCCAGGTGCTCTGTCTTCCTGCCTGTTACCAAAGGAGAACCATTCGGGCTTATGTTGTTGTTCAGTTGCCCAATCATGTCTGACTCCTTGCGACCCCATGGACAGCAGCACGCCAGGCCTCCCCGTCTCTCACTGTCTCCCAAAGTTTGCCCAGGTCCATGTCCATTGCATCGGTGATGCCATCCATCCATCTCATCCTCTGGTGCCCTCTTCTGCTTCCGCCGTCAATCAAGGGGTGTGGGCTACAGGCCCATTCCCTCTGCTACCAAGTTATGGTATAGAACTCCAGCGTCAAGGGTTCTAAACCTGAACCTAGTTTCCCAGGTTCTTATGAAATGTGCATTTGCCAGTATCATGGAAAAAAACATTTTTATCTAATAGTTTGTTAGCTGTTTATAGAAATTTTACATATTGAAAATATACGCTGATTCCTTCTTAGATCTTATCCCAATCTCTTATATGCTGGGGTTGCCAAGGCTCAGCCTCAGAGCCTCTTCACTTCTCTATACCCACTCCCTTCTGATCCACCCAACCCATGGCAAGACTGCTGATGACTCCCAAATGGTTTCTCCAGCCCACACCTCTTTCTTAGTCTCATACTCTTTACTTGACATTTCCACTTGGATGCCTAACAGGCATCTCAAATGTGCACATGTACCAAAATAAACTCCTGTCTTCTTTCCCAAATCCATTCTAGTCACAGCCTTCCACATTCCACTTTATGCCAACCCCCTCTTCCAACTGCTTAGGCCAAAAACCTTGCAGCCTTTTGGAATCACCTTTTACTCTTGCAATCTGTCAGGAAACCATGCTGGCTTTACATTTAAAATATATCCAAAATATGACCATTTCTCACTACTTCTGCTGCCACACCCTGGTCCAAGCTCCAATCACCTCTTGTCTGGGCTACTGCAATTGCCTTCTCATAGGTCTCTCTTTTGGTCTATTCTCAATACAGACACCAGTGTGATACAATCCCAATATGACAGATCATGGCATTTTGCTCAAGATCCTGCCATGGTATCCCCATTTCACTCTGAGTAAAAGTGAAAATCATTAACATTCTTCAAAGTCCTATGTTCTCTAGACCATGATACCTTCGGACCACTCCTTCCCTTGCTCATTCAGCCTTAGCCACTCAAGTCTCTGAAGGTCCAGAAACGTGTCACGGGGATTCCTGAATCAGTATGTTGCTCCGGCTGTTCAGTGCGCTGGGAGGTTTCCCTCTCAGTTATCTGCTTAACTAGCATTTGCAGCTCTTTCAAGTCAGTGTGAATCTCACCTTCTCAGCAATACTGACCCTGACCACCCTGTTTAATATCACAACCTGTCTCCATCCACCTAATTCCCCACACTCTTCTCTACTTTTCTTTACCCCATACCACTTACTATCTTCTAACACTCTATATTTTATTGAATATTTCTCTTTCTTACATCATATGGAAATGTTATACATCTGTACTGTCTAGTACAGTAGCCACCCGCCATATGTGGCTATCGAGCACTTCAAATGTACTTAGAATTGAATTCTAAATTTTACTTAATTTTACTTAATTTAAATTTATATTTTGTTTAAGTAGCCACACATGGCTTGTGGCTAGCATCAGGAACAGCTCCAGAATCTGAGTACCATGAGACTGGGAACTTTGCTTCATTCACCAGCGTCACCCAAATACCCAGCAGAGTGCATGACACACAGTAGGTTCTCAATAAAAATGTGCTAATGAATGCATGATCAAAGTCCAAGGCCAACTTTTCCAAGATCCAGCAGTCTACCACTGGATAAGAGATAGAGGCAGAATCAGGAACTCATCAATAGGAAGCCCAGTTTCCCAGCATATCAAAAAAAATCCACAAGTCAAGGCAAGGGCTGTCTGTAAGTAAGGGCCCTGTAAGTAAAGTCTAGGCAAGGGTTTTCTGTAAGCAAGGGCCCTCTAAGTAAGCACAGTGCCTTGCACATGTAAATTAGGAAAACAAAGAGTCTCTCTTGCACAGAATCCAATCTCCAATCACTACCAATGTGTAACCAACTCGGCTCATTTGTGGCCATCATCAGAATTCAGGGCAGAGGCTCCCCACAGGCATGGTCTTGCAGAGAAAGGTTAATATGAATGTGTAACTCTACACCATCCCAACAGTGAGGAATACGAAGGCATGTATCAGCATCACTGATGAAAATGCTGAGGTCATGGAATACAAGGTTTTATGCAATTGCATCTTGGAAACCAAGCAGAAGTACTGAAGAGTTGTGGAAATTTATGTGAATTTGGTAGAATGAACATACCATGCAGGAAATTAAATAACCATTGTGTGAATGGTATTTTAAAAGCTATTTTGGAGATGAAGTAGAGAATCAGTCTTACAATACCAAATCAAGATTTTCAAACTGTTTCCTTCCAAAATCTTATTTTGAAGATCCCTAAGACGAGTGCTTTCAGTATTACTAAGGTAGTGAAGAAGTTAAAAGTGATTTACTAAGCCACAATAATGCTAAGGATTAGGCAATATTTTCCTTGTGTTATCTGACTAGCTCCTTAGGTTCCTATTAAAAGCAATAGATTTTTATGTCTCTAGTTTTTACTTTAAAATACTTCAGCATATGTTTATACACCCATGTTCATAGCAGCATTACTTATAGTAGCCAAAAGGTGGAACCAATTCAAATGTTCACTGAGTTAATATTTTGATAAACAAATAAATAAAACATGGTATATACATACAATAGAACATTATTCAACTTTAAAAAGAAATGAAATTCTGACACATGCTACAACATGGATGAACCCTGAACACATTATGCTAAGTAAAATAATGCAGGAAAAACATTGTATGATTCCACATATATGAGAAACGTAGAATGGTCAAATTCACAGAGACAAAGGGGAATGGTTATTTCTACTTTGGGAAAGGGAATTATCGTTAATATTGTTTTCTGGGTATAGAGCTCAAAGTTTTAGTTTGAGAAGATGAAAAAGTTCCAGTGATGGAGGGCATGGTGATGGGTAACAATGCAAATGTACTTAATGCCACAGAAGAGTACACTTAAAATTGGTTAAAAGGGTGATTCTGTTAAGTATGTTTTACTACTGAACAAAGACAGACAAAAATTATCAGCATGTGCCGTGTGATACCGTGTGGCCATCCCTCAAATTAAGCTATAACCGGGTGCTGGAATGTGCCGCATTCTAGTAAAAAAAGCACCGTGTGGGCTGGTCTTTCCAGTTAGCTCCCACAGGGGTCTGTTTTCTGTGTCTCAAGTCACAAGAAGTGCTGTGCCAATTATTATACTGAAAGTCAGAAATGGTTCTTTTAATTGATGAAATTAGTAATCTGTGATGCAGCATGGTAAATGTTAGAAAGGTGCTCTCATTATAGAAATTTAAATACTACATTATATTCAGATGTGGACTGGCAGAAATTATTTGAGACCATCCCCATACTTGCTCCATCTGAGCATAAGAATGATCTAGTAGTGAAGCTGTCAGCTAAGTAGGAAACTCTTACCTCGAAACTTCTTCAGGGGCTACCATGATTTACCAAGGAGAACTTAAGGGTCACAGATGGCCAAATCAGCCCAGTTCAGGTCACAGTCACACATACAGAGGCCAGAGGAAAGTTCTAGTGTCAAAGGACACAGGAAACCAAAATGTGAAGACTTGAATTATTAATCCTGGGAAAATAACAATGGATTGCTTAGTTTACTCCCCTCCCTGATTTTAGAGACAAAAAATTGGGACTCAGAAATATTGAGTGATCTTTGTTAAGTGTTGAGTGATCTTTCCAAGTGTGAATGAATTTCACCTGCAGAAACTGAAAGGGAGATATTTGATATCATTATTGAAGAGCTACCAGTTATTGAGCAATTAACATATGTGGGGCATACTATTAGGAGGTTCACCATGCGATTGCTAATTTTCACAAAATCCCTGCAAAGTGAACTACTGTCCTGTTTTCAGAGGAGGGACTGAAGTTCAGAGTGGTCATACCAGCAGATGTGGTCAGTGCCACATTCAGAGTCCCAACACACATAGCATTTCTCACCAGTTGTGGGCAACCTGAGCAGGCGGGGAGTCCTGAGGACAACACCTCTGGATCAGCACTTGGTCAATGAAGAAAGCTTCCCCCTCCCAGGTTAGGTATCTCTGAGGTAAATTCTATACTGTCTCCCAGAACCCAAAGTGCACCTGGGGCCCACAGGAGTAACCTGCCCAAGAGCATGCTACTTGTTAACTTTCTTCCATTCTTAGACTCATTTCCTCACTCCCCATCAGTGCTTCTGGGGTCACCTTTCAAATAAACTACCTGCCTCAAATCCCTGCCTCAGGGATGCTTTGGGGGCAATCGCGTAATTTTCCAAGGTAACCCAGCCAGCCGCCAGGTTGCAGAGTTGGATGGTGAACCCAAGTCTATCTATGTTTGAGGATCACACTGCTCTTCTACAAATTTAACTACATCTTCCTTCCTGAGTAAGTAGAGATAAGATAGAAAGAGACAATGGATGTTTCAGAAAAAGCTCTTGAGATTTCTAAATGATGTGTTTGGTTAGTATCTCAAGTACTCATGTCCTCTGAGTTTCTACCCACCACTTTGCATCATAGAGGCATGAAGCAAATTATCACAATGCTGTTCACAAATCTGATCCATGTGGGAAGTTGAAAAATGGCTCCCAAAGGTGTCCACAATGGCTCCCAAAGGTGTCCAAACCTGTGAATATTCTTTTATTTATTGGTTAATTTTATTTGTTTGGCTGGGTCAGGTCTTAGTTGCAGTTTGTGGGACTTTTGTTGTGGCCTGCAAACTACTCTCTGGTTGCAGCATGCAGGCTCCAGAGTGCAGGCTCAGTAGCTGCAGAACGTGGGCTGGGTTGCTCCATGGCATGTGGGATATTAGTTCCCCAACCAGGGATCAAATCCATGTTCCCTGCATTGGACAGTGGATGTTTAACTACTGGACCACCAGGCAAGTCCCTGAATGTCTATATGACAAAAGGGAAATTTGCAGATGTGACTAAATTAAGAATCTTGAGATGGGAAGATTATTCTGGATTATCTGGGTAGATGCAATGTAATCACAAGGGTCCTTATAAGAGGGATTTAGAAGGAGTCAGAGAAGGTGATAATGGAGTGAGGAAGGCAGAGGTCAGAATGATGCACTCTGAGAATGGAGGGAGGGGCCACAACGTATCAACACTGGGAGACAAAAAAGATAAGGAAATGGGTTTTCCCTCACACCCTCTAGAAGGAACCAGGCCTGCTAACACCTTAACTGTAGCCCCATGAAACTGACTCTGACTTGCAACCCCCAAGACTGTAAGAGAACAAATTTGTGTTGTTTTAAGCCAAGTTGTGGTGGTCTATTACACGGGTGACAGGGAACTGACACAGTCAGCTCAACATTACCAGTGATAATGATAATGTAATAATAGATAATATTTGGACTTCCCTGGTGGCTCAGTGGTAAAAAACTCACCTGCCAATGCAGGAAACTTAAGAGATGTGAGTTTGATCCCTGGGCCAGGAAGATCCCCTGGAGGAGTGCAAGGCAACCCACTCCAGTATTCTTGCGTGGAGAACCCCATGGGCAGAGGAGCCTGGTGGGCTACAGTCCATGGGGTCTCCAAGAACTGGACACAACTGAGCAACTAAACCACCACCAGACAATGTTTATTCCTAGTGATAATAGTTAAATAATAACAGATAATGTTTATTCAGCCCTGACTGTGTCTAGGCATAGTTCTGAGAACTTTATGAGACCATCTAATCTCTAGTCTTCATAAAAATAGTGAGGAACTATTTCTAACTGACTCATTTTAGAGATGAGGAAGCTGAGACTTAGGTTCAGAACTTGCCTCAAGTCACAAGCTATTACCTGAACTCAGGCCTTTCTGACCCCAAATCACATTTCTAATAAAATTTCCAAAATCTGAATCCTCAACACTGAGGGCGAAAGGAGGATGAAAGGACCTTGACTGTCAGTGTTGCACCGCAGCCGCCTTGGCCTTCCGTGGTATGATGAACAGAAGAGAAACAGTCAAGAAACAGCAGCATACACAACCTTCCTGTTGGACACAAATCGCTCTGGTCCTCACCTGATTCTCCCAGCATAGAACCTCTTTCCTGTTCCTCTCCATGTTTCTGGAAAAGGGCGGCTTAACCCAAACATACTGCTGGTTGGACAAGGGTAATTTAGTAATTAGGTGTTTTGCTTTCTAAGGTATTCTTATCTTCTGTCTTCTATCAGAATTGAGCTAACAAGAGATTCTCCAGTAGCTTTCTAGAAATCACGAGTAGTTTTGAAACTACTCAGAATGAAACACATTCTTTTTTACTTTTTTTTTTTTTTTCCAGTTTGAGTGCTTTTTCATTTGAAAAACAAACAAAAAGCTCAAGTGATCACATCTTAAAAGGGAGCAGGATTTGTCTGGTTCACATAGTTTGACCTTGTCTAAGTTTACAGTACTATATATGCTTCCAGAGCAGGAAATGGTCTCATTATAACTTTTCTCTCTTAAGCACTCAGTATAAGGTGAGCTATAAGTAAACCAAAGTGGGTTGGGGGTGGCGGAGTCATTAGTCCTATAAATAAATAAAGAAGAGCCAAATAAATGAAGAAAGCAAGATGTGGGAAGGGAAGCTGAGAGCTTACTTTTGTATCAGTACTAAATCTATGCATTTTAATCATATGCACTTATATACTTCTGGGCCATTAACAGTGACAAGGGGGGTTCTTTATTTGAAACTTTGTGGAGCCATCCCTCACTCCAGGAGAGTAAGTAGTTTTCCTTCTGTCTCTGTCAACTCTGACCTAGTGGGTGTTAGCCGCTCAGTCATGTCCGTCTCTTTGCAACCCCATGGACTGGGGCTGGCCAGGCTCTTCTGTCCATGGGATTCTCCAGGCAAGAATACTGGAGCAGGTTTCCATTCCTTCTCCAAGTGGTACAGGCTTCTAGAACCCTATATGGCAAAAAGAATTAATGGCCAAACCAAGACTCAGCTGGAAAGAATGTATGATTGATTAGTGATGTCTGCTTTGAACTAAGAATAAGAGAGGAGTTCTGTGCATTTGTGGAAAACTTCCACACAGCTAACTACGGGCAAAGCTTACTGTCCAAATTCGTTTCAAGACAATGCCATCATCTGAAACTGTCTCTACTCTATGAATATGTAGTTTTCACTTCTGCTTCTTCAATAGTTTCTTTCACTGACAACCACTGGATCTTACTTTTGCTTCTAGGCATACTCGGAAACAATGACTTTAATTTGAAAATGTATTTGAAAAGAAATTTAAATCAATGTTTGTCAAGTCCTCTAAAGATAAGGAATGCTATACATGCCCCAAAAACATCAGCAACAATCAAGCTTTGTTTAACATTCTTAAACAATACAAGTGTGCTTGGGTATTATTCTAATCAAGTTCCTTCACTGACTCAGTGAATCAATGGATCTTTACTTCCCACATATAACTTTGTGATATGAATATATCCAATTCATAGTAATTTAAATTAATTACACAAATTTAACTTTACAGCACTTTTAAAGTTTACTTAGGAATCTTAAAAGACTTTTCTCACTTGTCCTATTTTGAAATTATTCAATAAGAAGTCACTAGATTTCATCTTTTTACCTACTTCTTCCTAGGCACACATCCTAGGCTGTTCTATGAACCATTTTTCTCCCCACTCTAAGAGAATCCTCCACAATCAAAAGGTCACCCAACACATTATTTTCATCAATAATAACAAAAATAATACCATCTCTTAAATAGTTCAAGTTTACAACTTTTCACCTGCTGTATCTTCTTGATTTTTATTTAATATATCTTTTAGTATTATCCCCAAATTATAGATCTTAAATTAGGTTATTGAATAAATGGCCGAACTAGATAGAAACCCAAATGGTGTGACAAAGTCCACACTTGCATACCTGGTCTGCCTGGATTCTATCACGTCACCGTGTGATTTTCTGACCTGAGTTAAGCCCATTTCCCCACTGCACTGCGATTGTTCCCTCTTCTCTGCTTCTCTCTTCTTGTCTCCTGGCTCGGCCTGCCCATCTGACTTTCCTCCATCCACTCCCAAGTCTATAACTCTTCATGGCTCTGTTCAACTCTACGATCTTCATGGACTGCTGCTATTCGTGCTGAGCTCCTTCAACTCCCTCTATGCTTCTTCATCTCTGTTCATTTAACAAATATGAGGCCACGAAAGGAGCCGCTACATGCCAAGTCCTACTTAGGCACTAGGGATTCAGCAGTGCATAAGGCTGCTTCTCATGGAGTTCCAATTGGGGTTCCTGCCTCTAGGGTCCACCTCTGGGTTTTAAGCGTCTTGACAACAGTAACCATGCTTGCGTCTTCTCTATGCCTATGAAAGAGCAATGTAACTTCAGTGCTGTCCAGCTTATCACTGACAAAGTGGTGTCCTGGTGGTGTGAGTATATAGCCAGCTAATGTCAGAGGACTGGACAAGCAACCTCACTTGAGATACCAGCTCACTCTGTTCTCTAATAATTTTCTAACTCTGGGGAATCTACAACACTGTTGGGTAAGAGACTGTAGAAAGTCTTGAGGAGGATATTGCCTGGAGATGCTTCCTTGTCTGTGCTAAAGCAAAATCCAAAATATTCATTCTTCAGAGATGTGTCTGGGAAGTTCCACCAAACTTGGGAACAACAGTTTAAGAGGTTTTGAATCATTATGCCTCATTAGCATGTTCTTCCCTCCTTTGATCTTTCCTTTGAGGATAACTAGAATTACTCTTACAACATTTCAGGGATGGTGAAAACTTAGCACTATGAGAAACTACTTGCTCAGAAAAAAAAATAACCCATATTTTGATTTATTATAACCAAAATGAACAAGGGTGGAATTGAACCTACCAACCAAATAAACAACAAAAAACACCACTTTCCCCTCTCAAGTATGATAGGAAGTGATCAAAGAAGTTGTTTTAGGACTTCTTCCAGAGAATTTTTCTTAGGAAATTTGGCATCTAGAATGTTTTTAAAACTTGATTTAAAAAGATACTTGCTTGCTGTGTTAAATTAAGCTTATATTTAACAGCCTAAGGCAGTCTCCTCCACAAAATTTCCCTCTGAATTTCGTAGACACACACACACCGACACCCACACACAGCCACACCCATGCCTTCCTTGAGGAATCATGAGACTTCAGTGGCTCTCTGTGGGAACTGATTTGCGTAAAGTCTCCTTTTTCCTTATGGGAGGACATGAGAAGGGGAACTTGCAGTCCTGCCAACTCTTCTATCTGCCTCAGAGCAAGCTTCCTCCAGAGGCCTGTGATGCCAGCCTAGGATATCCCGAGCCACACAGAGAGGTATGAGAGCTCACCTTGTACCTGCCAACAGAGTGGATTTGTGCCCTGCCTCAGGACACAGTTGTTGAAACAGAATCTTAGCTATACGCAAGGGTATGGCACTGGCTTATGCTCCCTACACTTATCTCTCAAAATTAATCCTAGGGATGTTTGTAGAAGGTTTTGAACCTTTTGAAACAGAGAACCTCTGGAAGAATAAGTAGGCTTTCTGTAAAGAGCTGTTGTCTAGAGCTGATGTGGAGAGGGGACTATGCCTCCTCTCTGAAGGACCTATGTCCTTGAAGGAGAATGTCTCTGGAGAAAGCCTTCTGGAGTTGATGTTAGAACATGACACGGTAAGGTCCCCAACAGACTGAGCATCTTAAGAGCAGACACTGTCTTGTTCGTGATGGACTCACCGTGACCTAGGACAGGGGCCGACTCATGGTGGAACCTCAGTGTGTTTGAGTGAACTAAATCGGAAGCAGCTGCAGAAAACTATGATCAAGGAAAAAGTAGGGAGAGCAAAGTTGAGAAGACTGTATTATTTGTGTATTCCCAATGTTCTTCACCAACCTATGGATATCCGAGAGTGGGGGAAGGCAACTTTGGGAAACTTTCAAAATATGCATAATAACCAGAATGAAGAAGAGGATAAGGACTGTGATAGAGACAATACTACATGTTCACCAAGCCACTTTATTTCTCTCCTGAACACAGGAAGGCTACATTTCCCAGGTTCCCAGACAATACTACATGTTCACCAAGCCACTTTATTTCTCTCCTGAACACAGGAAGGCTACATTTCCCAGGTTCCTTATATCTAGACAGGGCTATGTAACCTGCTCTGAGCAATGGGATGTAGGGCAGAGGTGGTATGTGCTACTTCCAGAACTTTTCTAGTGGTCCAGTGGTTAAAACGCTGTGCTGCCCCTGCAGAGGGTGTAGGTTAGATCCCTGATTGAGGAACTAAGATCCCACAAGCCTTGCAGTGTGGCCAAAAAAAAAAACCCAAAAACTGTATTAGTCCCAGGGCCTGGCTCCAAACTCCTGTCCTGTCATCTTCCAAGTCCTTCCTTCCTTCCTCCCCTCTCCCCTTCTTTCCCTTCCTCATCCCCTCTCCCTGAATAGATGCAAAGGTTTCAGTGGAAGACTTCAAAGGTTTGAGGTCACAGCGAGGCCAGCAGAGGGGAGGAGTCTGAGAACCTGAAGACTGGGTGGTGCACAGCATCTCCTCCCAAACACTCACCCCCACTGGACTGTGACCTGGGTAAGAACAAAGCGTTTATTTGTTAAGTCCCTGAGCTGGGGCTGTTTGTCGTAGCTGCCAGCATTACAGCTCTGACTGATAAAAGGCCACCGAATTCTGTGTCGGTTATAGGGACCTGGCATCCACTGGTTCCTGACAGAGGGTAGGACTAGAAAATGGGGATTACAGTCATGTGCGTATGTGTACACTGAATCACAAATGCAACTTCTTAAGCATTTTCCATATGCAAGGCATCAAATAGCAAGCAAGGCATTTCAAAATGACTCTTTGTGTATTCATACATTAAAAGGAGTGAGTCTAAGGCTGACATATTCACCAAGTAGTCATGTAAAGAGCTGACTGCTACTGGCTTCAGGTAGCAATATTCATTGGAAGGACTGATGCTGATTCTGAAGCTCCAATACTTTGGCCACCTGATTTGAAGAACTGACCCCTTGGAAAAGACCCTGATGCTGGGAAAGATTGAAGGTGGGAGGAGAAGGGGACAGCAGAGGATGAGATGGTTGGATGGCATCACTGACTCGATGGACATGAGTTTGAGCAAGCTCTGAAAAATGGTGGAGGACAGGGAAGCCTGGTGTGGTGCAGTCCATGATGTCACAGAGTCAGACAGGACTTAGTGACTGAATAACAAAAGCGTCAGGTTTCCTATGACTGTTACCTATTTTCCCTAAGAAAATGCATCAAAAAAAATAGTTCTGTGTTAAACAAAAAAGTGATCAGTTTCACTGAGCAAAAATCCTTGCAATCTCCTGAGAAATCCAGAGTAGAAGAGTCAGGCTACTGTGCTGCTTTCTAGGAACCAGCAACTTTTCAAGACTAGAAGCACAAAGTTCAGTTTTGAGGCCTTGGGATAGCTCAATTCTCTCCTGGGATGTTAAGATACCATTAAAAAAAAAGCTCCCCTTATTGTCCAGGGAAGTAGGTACACTTAGACCAATTAATGAGCGAGTGCACTGTGTTCTGGGAAGGAAGTATGTGTCAGTTTAAAGCTTTGGGGTGTACTTCCTAGCTCCCAGAGACCCCTGCATGGCAGCGACCAGGGGGTTCTGAACCAGGAGTGACTGTCTTCTACCCTTCCTTTCTCTGGAGGGAGAAAGACTGCTGAAGCCTCCTGCTTTTGTTTTACTCCTCTGCCATAAAGTCACGTAATAAAAGGTGGTTGTTCTTTTCCCTTCAACCACTCTTTAAATGCCATCTACTCTGCACCCTGATCATCTTCACCCACTAGGACCCAACTTTTCAGGAGCATATCAGATGCCATCTCTTCTAAAAAAAAGGCTCTCCTGAGTTTTCCTCAACCAGGTTTAAGCTTTCTCATTACTTAATTTTCATATCATTTGTAACTTCTACCATTTATAATATTTTTCCTAGTTGTTGTGGTATGGCTGTATATTATTTACATGTCTAGGTGATAAACTTGAGAGAAGTATATTTTATTCAAAGACCTATTTTGTTGGTGTGACAATAATTGCAGTTTTGGATCCTGAATTTTAAATCATTATAACTAGACTCAAACACATCTTTATTAATCAAAATAGGAACCATTACAATAAACACATTTTTGCCAATGAGAAATAAGTTTGTGCATTCTTGTAATGTAAAAATCCATGCTTCAAGATTCAGTGAACCCTTGGGAAGCATTTTCTACCTCCTGCTGGTTGTGGAAGCATTTTCCTTGCAAAACGTTACTGAGATGCTTTAAGAGGTGGTAGTCAGTTGGCAAGAGGTCAGGTGAATATGGCTGATGAGGCAAAACTTGGTAGCCCAATTCATTCAACTTTTGAAGCATTGGCGGTGTGACATGCAGTCCAGCGTAGTCATGGAGAAAAACTGGGCCTTTTCTGTTGACCAAGTCTGGATGCAGGTGTTGCAATTTCTGGTGCATCTCATCAATTTGTTGAGGGTACTTCTCAGATGTAATGGTTTCACCAGGATTCAGAAAGCTGCAGCGGATCAGACCAGCAGCAGACCACCAAACAGTGACTATGACCCTCTTTTTGGTGCAAGTTTGACTTTGGGAAGTGCTTTGGAGCTTCTTCTGCACTCCAAACCACTGAGCTGGTCATCACTGGCAGCTTTATAAAATCCACTTTTGGTCGCACGTCAGAATCCGATCAAGAAATTGTTCATTGTTGTTGTGTAGAATAAGAGAAGACAACACTTCAAAATGATGATTTTTTTTTTTTTTTTTGATTTGCAGTTAGTTCATGAGACACCCACTTACAGAGATTTTCACTTTTCCTATTTGCTTCAAATGCCTAATGACTGTAGAATGGTCAACACTGAGTTCTTCGGCAACTTCTTGTGTAGTTGTAAGAAGATCAATGTCGATGATTGCTCTCAGCTGGTTGTTGTCAACTTCTGCTGGCTGGCCACTGTGCTCCTCACCTTCAAGGCTCGCATCTCCTTTGCAAAACTTCTTGAACCACCATTGCACTGCACATTTGTTAGCAGTTCCTGGGCCAAATGCATTGTTGATGTTGAGAGTTGTCTCTACTGCTTTACCACCCATTTTGAATTTAAGCAAGAAAATCTCTTGAATCTGCCTTTTTTCTAACATCATTTCCCTAGACTAAAAATAAATATAAAATAAACAGCAAGTGCAAGCCATTAGCAGAAAACATAAGGCGAGAAATGCGCATTAAAATGATGTATAACATAGCCACATTTATTTAAGGAAGGATCCTGATATCAAACAGCTAACTTCAACAATGCAAAACTGCAATTACTTTTGCACCAACCTAATAATTCAATTAGAAATTGGATATATAACGAACATTTGAGTTGAGTTTCCAGGCTTTCTCTCTCACAGAGTAATAGGATGGACTAAGGTTAGTATCAGGACATGGGAGATATTTCTCCTCTCTTTTTGGGCTCTGGACAACTATTCCATGTGTTCAAATCCCCACTTCACTATTTATAAGTTGTATCATTTGACTAAGGTACTTTCTTCTCTCATCTTAAGTTCCTTCACCCATAAAATGAAATTACCAATATACATAAAACACTTAGAAAGTGCCTAGCATATAGTAAGAACTCAATAAATGTAATGATTATCAGCATCACAAGAATTTCACTAGAAAACTATGGATGGTCTTTGTTATTTTAAACAGGGATAGCAAACTCAAATGCCTTTAGGGTCCAGGTAGGTAGTGTGAGTGAGTGAAATAAAAGTAGAATGGATGAGTATAGTGAGATGCTTGAAGTTCAGAAGTAGGTGGTGAGGAGAACAAGTAGCTGATTCCAACGTACATATAATAGTATGATTAAAGCTGTGTTGCAGGTTTACCATGAAAAGACTACACAGGAGGGGCACCAAACAGCCTTACATACTAAACGGAGGTATAATAACAACGGCAGCAACTATAATAATTGCCAACATTTCCTGAATGAGCATGTAAAGAAGCTATCTGAGCTGAGCCTAAAATTAGAAATTAGCTGAGAGGATTAGAAAGGAAGACAGTTAGAAGAAGAAGCAGTATATACAAGGAGAAATTGTGAAATAATTTAGTGTTTTTAAGGAACTCTGTGGGCTTCCCAGGTGGCTCAGTGCCTGCAATGTGGAAGACTTGGGTTCGATCCCTGGGTTGGGAAGAACCCCTGAAGAAGGAAATGGCCACCCACACCAGTACCTTGCCTAGAAAATTCCATGGATGGAGGAGCCTGGTAGGCTACAGTACATGGGGTCGCAAAGAGTTGGACATGACTGAGCGACTTCACTTCACTTAAGGAACTTTGAGCAGGATATTATGGCCAGAGTGGAGGTCCACATGAAAAACTGGTAAGAGCCCAGGCTAGAGAATTTGACCAGTGTCAGGTCATGAAAGACCTTATACTTCTTGCTCTACAGTTTGCCTAGAAAGCAATGGGAAGCGACATTTTAGGAAAACAGGTAGAAACAATGTGGTAATAAGGAATTTGAGTGCTGTAACTCAAAGCACAATAAACAGAGAAGAGGCTACATTTAGAAGGTGGAACTGGTGTATCTCTGGGACTGACTGAATGGACAGGGCTGACTGGGGAAGAGAGGGCCACGTCAGTACAAAGCCTGCAGGTCTGAGTGACTAGAATGACTCTCTGCTCTTCCTGGAGATGGGCTGCGGTGAGAGTGAGAAAAGTTCAGCTTCCGACATGTGGAGTTAAGAACCTACAGGGCACTGAAAGGCTTCCCAGGTGGCTCAGATGGGATCGGGATGGGGAACACAGGTAAATCCATGGCTGATTCATGTCAATGTATGGCAAAAACCACTACAATATTGCAAAGTAATTAGCCTCCAACTAATACAAATAAATGAAAAAAAAAAAAAAAAGGACTCCATCTGCCAACACGGGAGACCTGGGTCTAATCCCTGGTTTGAGAAGATCCCCTGGAGGAGGGCATGGCAACCCACTCC
The DNA here is from genome assembly GCF_033118175.1 of Dama dama. Classification (NCBI taxonomy): domain Eukaryota; kingdom Metazoa; phylum Chordata; class Mammalia; order Artiodactyla; family Cervidae; genus Dama; species Dama dama. The sequence goes on from NC_083701.1 coordinate 64,998,118, forward strand.
AGTATTCTTGCCTGGAGAATCCCCAAGGACAGAGGAGCTTGGTGGGCTACACCCCATGGGGTCGCAGAGTCGGACACGACTGAGCGGCTAAGCACACAGGGCGCCCACGCGGTGACAGAGGCTCCATGGGTCTCAGCACCTGGAGATACAGTCGGGGGTCCACGGGGTCACCTTCTGGGAACAGTGAGTTGGATAAGAGTTTAAGCATGACGCCTTATACAAACTAACGCTGAAGAAGCCAGTGCAAGGAGAGAAACTTGAAAATGAAGAGGGAAAAGGAGGTGCGAAACTGGGGAAGAGAAGTGCAAAGAAGCTAAGGCAGTAAAGAGCTGCAAGATGTGGACAGGGGTTTGACAGTGCCGGTGCTTCAGAGGAATCAAGTTTAAAAAGGACTAACATGGGCCCATTTGATTTGGGCAAAAGGAAGATCTTTGAGTCCTGGGAAGGGCGCTCTTGGTGGACTGCTTCAGGTGGAACTCAGTCTGTAGTGTGAAAAGGAATGAACGGGAGGACATGAGCTGGGATGCAAAGAAAAGAAAGAGCTGGAAGGTCATGGAGTCATGTAAACATGTTTTTTTTTTTTTTTTCTTAATGCTAAAGACTTGAGAATATTTTATATTTTGAAGGGAAACCTTTCAGGGAAGAAAGAGGACTGAGGCTATAGAATTTGCTGTTGTTGTTTAGTTGCTAATCATGTCTGACTCTCTGAGACCCCATGGATTGCAGCCCGCCAGACTCCTCTGTCCATGGGATTCTCCAGGCAAGACTACTGGAGTGGGTTGCTATGCCACCCTTCAGAGGACCTTCCCGACCCAGGGATTGAACCTGCGACTCCAGCTTGGCAGGAGAATTCTTTATCACTGAGCCACCTGGGAAATCAAAGCTTCCAAATAGAAACTCTAATTTTCAGTTTGAGGTGCTTGAGGGCATACAAGGATACAGGACCCAGAATGTAGCCCAAGATAAGAAGAGAGACACATACCCTACTGTATCCAAAAGGGAGAATGAGAAAGGATGGATATTGGATGGCTCTTTGCTGAGAGAGGAAGCAAATGCAGTGCAGGAGAATGTCAGTGGAGATGGTTTGGGGGAGGAAGTGACTGAGGACATGTTGCCGAAGCATGAGGCCTCATCAAGGGTTCAGGTAAGGTCGGAGGCCTTGAGTCTGCAGGGGCACCAAGTTAGTGTGTACGTGACTTTCTCAAGCAGCCCTTGGTTGTTCAGAGGCAAAGAAGGCACACGAAGGAATTGATCCAGGGTGTCCAGACATCCGGAGAAAAGCTCATGCCCATGAACTGTTTAGTGGTTTCCTCAGCCCAAGATTTCATTATGAGTCAGAACAATTTGCAAACCTGCAAATCATCTGAGATTTCCCCAAAGCTGTGCTGAATACTAATTCATCTAGATAGACAGGGTAACCTTCGAGGGAACTGGAGCCTTCAAACTCCATTTTCTCTTGACACTTGAGAAATGAATGGAGAATTATGTGTCCAATTCTTAATCCTTGGAGAGCCAAGCACAAAATGTTTCATAAGAGTTATCAGAGAAGAATTTTGTTCTTTGTGGAATGCTCAATTTGAAACAAGAGAGAAAAAAAAAAAGAAGAGCAAGGAGATTTTCACATACTCCAACAAGAGTAGAAGGAGGAGCTTACCAAGGGCATTCCCTACCTTTATTCATAAAGCCTCAGGCCTTATGATGTCACAGGCTCTAGATATTGGCTATGACAAGGCTTTGAAGTGGAAGGAAAAGAAATCACAGGCCATTTGTTTCCCTTAGAGATTTCAAATTCTGATTGGTGGTTTAACCTCTCAGTAGGTTAGTCCTTACAAAGAATCCAGAAAAGAAGAGGGACCACTGTCCTGTGGCCAGGGTCCTAAACACTGAGTGAGCGTTCAGCCTCTGTAGTCATCTATACCACTCACCTGGCACCACTGGGTCCTTTCCCACATCTCTAGAGGAAGGATGCCTCTCCACTGAGTGTTTCCACAGAAGTGTCTTTTGGAAAGGAATGCATCCCTCACACCCTGACTCTCTACTATGTTTGTATGAAAATGAACATTTCATAGGCTTCAAACTGTATGATGCTAATGATAACCACAGTCAGCAAGAGACTTCTGACAGATTTCAAAGGCAATGGGAATTAAAACGGGCTTCCCTGATAGCTCAGATGGCAAAGAAGCTGCCTGCAATGCAGGAGACCCCGGTTTGATTCCTGGGTCATGAAGATCTGCTGGAAAAGGGAGAGGCTACCCACTCCAGTATTCTTGGGCTTCCCTTCTGGCTCAGCTGGTAAAGAATCTGCCTGCCATGCGGGAGACATTGCAAATAGTTTTTCACTGAGTCTTCATCATACTTATGTTCTCCTTAGTTAAGAAAATCTCCTGAAACATTAGATGCTTTTTCCCATAATTTTAGAAGCCCATAATTTCAGTATTATGTGTCAATGCCAGGTGGAATATGTATGTATAGATATGTATACACACATAAACAAGTAATAAAATGGGAGGAATCATATGCCTTGTTGGTTATTGGTTCTAGAGGTATTTAGGATAACTGCAACTTGTCTGGGTGGCAAGGAGTTCAGATGGACTTGGTATTTTCCATCCACCCACCCGTCTGTCCATTCATCTGTGCCAAGCTTGAGTAGACTTTGGCCTCAATTGTCTCTCTCCTTGCCCCTCCTTATCATTTTCCTACTGATCTACTGCTTCATGGGGAGGAACCTCTCCTCACTCAGTCCCTCAGTATCCCTAATGCCTAAGTTCCTAAATGGTAGGGGCAGACAACTTGAGATCAGATAAACCAATCACAAACAATGGCAAAGCTGAAGATTAATTAAAAAAAAAAACCCAATATCTACAAAGAGAACTTGAAACATTCACAACAAAATAAATCATGCTGCTCTAAAACTGATTTTTATACTACAAGGACATTTGATCAGAACAAGAAGAAAGTAGCCCTTGACATTCAGAAACTGATGTGACACTTACAGGTAGGTGGCAGGGCTGTTAGAAGCCAGGCCATCTCCTTCTCCGGCTGGACACATCAAGAAACTCACAGAACACCAGCGTCAGAAAGGCCATTCTGTGACTGACAAAATGAGTCAAAAACAAGCCACTTCATTGTTCTGTGTAAGTCCAGACCAGAACAAAGTTACTGTGCAAGCCACAAAATACTAAACATCCCCTTTTCTGAGTAATATGAGTGACTGTTCCTTCTTTACTCATGTTAGTCTGCATTTGGTCTGCTTCCAACACGAGACTGAAGATACCCAGTCATTGAACCGTCCCTCTTCCAGAAGGCAACCAAGTTAGAGGAAAGCCCTGCTTCCTTCAGTTCAGTTTAGTTCAGTCGCTCAGTCGTGTCCGACTCTTTACGACCCCACGGACTGCAGCATGCCAGGCCTCCCTGTCCGGCACCAACTCCCAGAGTTTACTCAAACTTCCTTGGACCTTCCCAAACCCTCTCCTCACCAAACCCTGAATCTCCCAAGTCCTTTCTAACATCCTTTGACTGAGATGCCTCAAGGGTCCTCATGGGATGTGCCCTCCCTCATTGCAATGAGTGCTAAACTCGCCTGGTTCCATCACAGGCATCTCCCTGGGTCGACAAAGCAGACGTGACAGAACTCTCGCAGCACATTGCTCTGAAGTGAAGTTCACACAGTGTCTGGAAAGGAAGAAGTGGGTAAAACGAGAGAGGCTCCTCTAGTGAGGACGCAAGGAGGCTTCCTTGCAAAAATTCCAATTCCAAAGAGCCACTCGAGAGCTTTCCCTCACTCGGCCCCATCTCTTTTGCATGAAGTCCTATATACAGGCACCCACACGCTGACTCGTGATTGGGAAGGCTTTGTGGTTTAACCTGACTTTTTATCACACACTGTCTCAGGCTAGCTCAGCAGCTGTTTGCTATTTTTGGTGAGTCAAATATGGTTGACTTCCTAGCTTCTGAGCACGGGAAATGTAAAATTTCCAAGGGCACCAGTCAGAGGGTGGTTTAGAAACGTGACACGTAATCTGGCATCTCAATACCTTTATAGAAATGAATTGAGACAGGACGAAGGGAAACGTTGAAAGTTATGGGCAAAGTCTCTGCGGAAGTAGTTTTACAAACCATCATCTAAAACTGAGGGACAATATTATAAAACATAAGGAAAAGGATAGGTTTTTCACAGGTGTTTGGTTTCTGGAAATCTGTTACTTATGTAACTGCACCACCACATAGGCATTAGCTTCTTTTCACAAGTTGTGCTTCAACATTTGTCAGAGCCCTGGTATTAGGTAGGTAGGAGGCAAAGTTAATTATCTCCACTCATCTACTAGAAAACTGAGTCATGATAATAACTCGCTCAACGCTGCCAAAGCTTCATCAACAGGGCCCTGGAACTCACCCAGGTCCTCCCACCCCAGGGCACTCGCAGTAGCCACTAAATTGCTTTCAGCAAAGTAGCCTTTGGTACTGAACCTGATGATGTCAATAAACCCAGGAAAACACTGCCTAGGTCACCTAATCCTCAGGTGGCTACAGCAGATACTTGCTAGTTCTGGATGTGTGAGCAAAATGTCAGAAACCATCTTCTTCATCAAAGGATGGTTCCCAGACAGCCTATGTTCTACTTATTAATCATCAGGAGAACTTGAGAAAAATGAAGATTCCAGGTCCCACCACAGACTTACAGTTGTGTTTCAGACATGACACTCAGGAATATGCACTTTCAGTAAGCTTTCCGAGAGCTTCCTAGTTGCATTGTTTGAATATGACTGGTGCAGGGTAAGCACGTGTTTGCAAAAACCACTCAAAGTTAAAGGATCAACACCTCGAACCCCTATCCTCTACTTGTTAGGAATAGTGCTGAAAAGGAAAAAGTGGCAAATGTTTAATTCAGGAGTCACCAAACAAAAATGTCAGAAGGGGCCCTCTTAGTTTTTATTGACTACAAAATAAAGAGATCTCCAGCATAAAGGGATCCAGAGGGTTTTCAGATCCTCTTACAACAAAACTGCTGTTCTTATACTCATGGGGCAGGCAGGTAATCCCTGTATTAATAGCAAGAACTAGCGACTATTTTGATGTTAGCAGAATCTGCGGCTTTAGGTCTGGTCTTGATTGAAATGGGGCCTTAGGATATATTCTGGATCATTAAAATTGCTTCTAGGCCTGTGCTTTTAGGAAAGAAGCAAATATACAGCAAGGGGAGGCAGAAGCAATGTAATTTTCTTATTAGCAATGGCTGCCTAGGAATCTTAGGAGTGCAACATTATAGATTATTATATTTTTTAATAGAAGGCTCACCTATAAAAGTTATTTCAAGCATAGCTTGGACTTTATATTTTTTATAGCTATGCTTTAGGCAACCTATTTATTTTCTTCCTGTATATGTAGTTAGTTTTAATCAAGTTTTTTAAGCTATCTATGGCTAAAAGTAATCAAGTGTGATGAAAATAATGCGACAAACCACTCTGTTACCCTAAAGCAGCATTTTTGAAACCAAGCCCTAGGTCTGAAAGCAGAGATCTCTCCTGACTAATAAAAGCAACACAAGGGAGTGAGGGGCCTGTGTTAACAGAGCTGAGACCATCATCAGCCTGTCTAGCATTTCAGTCTCAATTATTCTCATTTTCATGGCTGAAACCAGTTAAGTTTCAGTTCTTCAACAACTATATAACATTTAAAAACTCACAGCAAAATCACATTCTGGTTTTTAAAATGCCATTCTAGGTAACAGTTTAAACTAAGGTAATCAACTTGTATAAAATTTCTCTTTATAAAAGTTTCATTTGGGATCTGAATGCAGTACACAAAACCAGAAAACAGGTATTAAGTGAAGTCAATGAGCCTTTTAGCTTCCTTTTCCCAAATGGTCATCTTGAACACAGATGTTTGAAATGTGCTACAGATGTATACATCAAGGTATATAGCCATTTATAAAATTAAAATTCCATTGATCAAAGGCGAAATATTTACATTTTTTACCCTAATTTCAGCTTGGCAAATAGTTGGGTGAAAATTAACTATACTTACCTGAAATTTATTACCACTCCTTTCATCACTACCATTTCCTTTTTGCCATCAGTAATTTTAGGGCAAACACAAAGTATGAAATATTATTAAAGAACTAAGTACTTTCTCTTTTAAAATCATACTGTGAAGAAAATAGGTGAAAAAAAAGGTAATTTTCTTCCTTTTTCTCTCTTTAACTTCTGTTTGGATGTAAAATGTTTAATAACTGGAAGTCAAATATCCTTTGATGAGAAAAGAAACTTCTGATATTATCTTATAAACTGTGATTGCATCTCACCAGAACAAAATAATAACTATTTCAGTTTAAAATTTGATAAAGTGCTCTAAATGTATAACTTCTTTCTCAATTGGGTTCTGCAAATAGGTATTTTTAAAACCAGCTACAGACTATGAATATAAAATATCCCATGTTAGCAATAACCTTTTGTGTTTTTTAGTGAGATCTTTTCAAATTAATCTTTCAACACTGATATTGAGAAATCCCAGTTCTTGTCAGTTCTCAAATTTAATGACAGCCTTTTGCATTTGTGATGCTGAGGATTAGAATGAGGTAATGAATGCACAAACTTGGCCAATTTAGCTTACCTCCCGTCCACAAAATTAATGCAACTGGATTCCTAGAGGAAAAGCTTTTAAAATTTAAAATTCTGTTTTGGATTTCTTAATTTACTATTCAAGATGTAATGCTAATTACCATTATAACAAAAGATTAAAATAAAGAGAAGAGCCTGCTACTTTGCGGGGTGGTGAGGACTTGCTGAGAAAGGACTGTTCGTTAGGCAGGGCTGAAAGCTCGTTAGGCTGAGGGTGACCTCAGCTCTCTGGGCCAGGAGAGGTGGACTCCGGAGGCAGCTGCCTGCTCAAGCCAGGGGCCAGAGGCTATCTTGATTCCCTCTCATTCTTTCACAGTGCAAGGCCATTCCTTCTGTCCCATGTAATTTGCAGCCATTATCATAGATATTAGATGTGGAAAGACTTGGCAAGTTACCTAATTTCCCAGCCCTTCACACAGAGGGCCCCTGTTGAATATGTATGAGGCAGTTGTTAGCACGCGCCTGTGCCTGTTAGCAGTCATGGTCATTTACCACCACCTGGGGGGCAAACAACAGCCAAAGAGCTTTAACATATAACCATAAGCGGAAAAATAAAGAATGAAGGAATGCCGTATTTAAGACATTTGACTAATTGTCAAGCAATGAGGTTCATTAAAAGCTTTCACAAGAAGCTTCCATAAAAGCTTCCATAAGAAACCAGGTTCCTCTTATGTTTGGGGCTAATAGTTAGGAGGGCTGGAAACAATACACAGTGGTAGCTTTCTTTTTGTGCAGAGACATCTCAAATTGGGGTCTTCCCATTCCAGTTCAAGAACCAGCCTGAAGGATTCTTAATTTAGGTGCCATACATTTAATGAGTATGAGACAGCACAGCATATACGTAACATAAGATGACAGTCTTCGTGTTCCCTGGGACAACGTGAGTCTTGAGACATTTTAAGCTGGCTACAAAGTAGAAACTAGAGACTGGATGCAGCATTATTTGATCTATGGGATAATTTAGACTCAAATCCAGATCAATCAAGCCTCAAGTTGATTTGTAGGTTAGAAGCTGGGTGTGTGTCTTTGGCAAGTCAGGCTGCACTGCTTGCAAACCCTAAGTGAACTAAGAAGCTGCCACTCTGCTGTTTTCAACAATATCCCAGGGATGCAAAAACAGCAGAGAAGGAAACAGGCTTTGCAGTCATGCAGAGCTGATGTCAGATTGTGCTACACCTCGTACCAGTCAGGGGAATGCTCCTAGGCAGTCCTGGCTTGCTTCCTCATCTGTAGAACAGAAACAGCAGTATCTTCTCATGGATATTAAGAGGAGAAGATAAAAAAATGAATGTAATATCTTGCAGATCTTCAATAAATATTAGCTTGCTTTTCCCCTCTGAGAATTCTATAGTTGCATTTGAATAATACATTATTTAGGTGTACAGCAAAAATCACAGGTAAATTTGCATGACTTATAATGCAATCAAACTTTCAAACTGTTTCTAACCCACTGAACAGCAGAACAAGTTTTTGAAGTGCCAAGCAATTAGAATTGCTTCCTTCACAAATCCTTGTGTTTAATAGCAAACCGGTGCAAAATTTAATGCTAGAGAAGAGGCATGCTTGTGCATCCTGTTTTCCCCACTTGAAAGATGTGGTAACTTGGATGTAACAGCTTTCTCTCTTCTGTAGAATTCTCAAAACTCCTTGAGCTGTTCCTCTTCAACAAGCACTAAAGAATCTGTGGGTCACTTCCACCCTTCTCCAATATGGTGGTAATTCATTTAGATATTAGGGATAGTTAAGCATTACAACATACTTAATATTTAAAAATTAAGAAACACTGTTATCCACCATGGATGAAATTACCACTGGCTTTAATCTCAGTCTGAACTTCTTTCTCTTCTAATTCTCTTTCAGCCATTAAATAACTCTTTGAGGTAGCTCTTCTACTCTAATTCATTTTATTGCTCATAATATTAATAAGAGGTACAACGTCCAAAAGTACCTATGTCTTAAATGAAAACAAAATTAGTATTCCTATAGTCATGCATACCCAATGCTAAATAGTTGAGTGAAAGCAGGAAAAAAGGTCAATACTTTGGACTTTGCCAAATATTCCAGGTGCTAGACTTAGAGAGATAAAATACCTAGATGGATGACTTGTAAATTCAGCTTCACTTTTCTAGGTTCTAGATACTTCTTGAATAATACAGTTTATAGAATGAAAAAGGCCATATGCTCTCAGGTCAATTAGAGGTCCGAAAGAAAGAAAACATAACTCCAGGGGAATCCCAGTGATTTCTAATCACATGGAACACATATTGAAAAATTTGATCCAAATCTTGACTAAGAATATAAAGGAAATAAGAATTATGTAGTATTCAAAGAACAGATAAAATCCAAGAAAAGCCAGGAAATGTGCTATTTAACAAAAGAATGAATAAAAAATAAAAGAAGCGGTATACAAGAAAAGTGGGTGGTTATGTAGAAAAAGGTCTTTATACTTATTATATGGCATGGTTCTTTTTTGGTGCAGATACACATACACACACACACACACACACACACACACACCCCATAATAAGGGAAAGCAAAAGGGAATGATTAGTTCCTTTACAAGACACATGAACATGTTATCATGCAAAATTAAACCCTTTAGTTCCAGGACAGTTAAAAAGCACACACTTGTAAACGTCCCTGAGGGCCCATGACCCGAGGCGCAGGGAAGCACATGCCATGATATGAACGGCACTGTGTGTGCCCCCATAATCGTCAACAGATGTGGCATGCCAGCAGACTAGAAATACAGCTTCCACTTAACAAATGCTTTTTTGGTGACTGACAGGCTGAGAGTCTTAGAAAAATGAAGGTTTGATGAATGAGGCACCCTGCTTAATTGTGCTAAACTGCTTAGTTCCAGTTTTCATAAACAGATTCAACAGTTGAAAATAGGAACCGTCTTCTGGCCACTCTCAAGAAGAAAAGAAGGGGAGGGATAGGAAGGAAATGAAAGACAGAAGCGCAAGCTCATGTTGCCATGGGATACCTAAGCTGTATAAATCAGGCATTTATATGGTTGTATTAGCAGAAATTGAGATAAAATTGTACCAAGACCAGACGGTAAAAAATATTAAGAAAATACATCTCTTCATGGCCGAGATATCCTCATCAATTTGCTCCCTACGTTTTAGTGATGTTGAAGTACCGTTCTTCTGAACAATTTAAAATCCATAGCTGACCTTTATTCATATTTGTTTGATATAGGCAATTCTGTGCTATTTAATCTCTTGCTCCTAAAAGGTAGATGTAATCTCAGTTCTCCTTCATTTAAAACACCTCTGTTTTATTATCAAAAGCAATTTTCACTTCTGGAAAAATATGGGCTTTAGGTTAAGAAGTCAACACTAGAAGAAGCTTAGAAATGTAATTCTCCCATTTTTTAGGTCAGAGAAGATGCACACTGTATATATTTTTTGCTGCATACTATCTGAATATCAATTGTCTTGTGATGAGGCTCCTTGCCAGCAGAGGATACCTACTCTGTTCACAGTACAGAATCCAGAACTCGATGTTGCCCAAGAGAGTCAGAGTGCCATCTGTGTCCTTGGCCATGAGCCAGTTGGCTTTTACACACTCACTTATATAATCCTCCCACCAACTTTTATCAACCCATAATCAATTTACTTTGGCTGAATAGAAACATTAAAGAGGCCTCAAAATCCCAGAAGTATCATTTGACATAGAAGAGCTACTAACGGTATTAACATGTGGCTTTTTCCTTCTTTGCTTCCTTCTCCACAGCGTTCACCATGTTGTAATGAAGGGAGTCAGGTGCTTTCCTAGATAATGCTGTTGAACCAGTTAAGTACCAGGGTCGCTTGCGGTGAATGTCAGCAGTTTTCATCCCTCATTTGCACAACCACAAAGTAAGCATGCTAAAACCCCAAGGTCAGTGAATACCAATAATACTCATGCATCTTTTGCAATATTTCCTAGAATATTCAGGTCATCCTCTCTCCGGGGTCTAAACACATAAGAGCATGTTCACAGCAAGGCCTCTACAGTAATTCTTTAAAGTATAAAACTATCCCCCAAACACTGAAACCATTTATTGAAGATCAACTGTGTAGAGTGTAATTGACTTTCAAATACATCATCACTTATCAAATGCATTTCATTCTCACAATAGTCCTGTGCAGTATTATTGCCCTCACCTCGCAGATCAGGAATCTGAAGCTCACAGAAGTTAAATGACTTGTCAAAGGTACAGAGATGAAAAGCTACGAAGCCTGTTTGCTCTTCTACGACACTTGCTACCTCTCTAACACAAATGTTAGATAAGTGGTTAGAACAATGCAAACGTTAAGAGAGTATGGCTGCGTCTTTTGGGACATTCTTCCTCATTGCCTTCTTCTTGGATAAATACTGAGAGCATTTGCAGCATTTGCGTTTCTATAAATAAGTCTGCTAAGTTTTCCCATTTGTGGAAGAAAGGTGAGACGGTGGGGGTGGCAATGGCGGCAGAGAGCACTTCTGGTGTTAGATCACGTGGGTTGCTGGGAGTGAGGTATCAGTTTATCTAGTTTTGCATCTACCTGGTTACCTGAGTGTCTCAGGTAAGCTGAGCCAGAAAAGGTGAAGGGATGCTTTTTTTTTGCCCTAAACTCATCTTCTGTCATGAACAGCTGAGAGATTAGGTGTTATAAATTCAGGATATATTTTTATATATATATATATATATTTTTTTTTTTAATTGCTTCTGGGACTTCATTGTTGTCCTTCTATCTGCTAATAGATCTTAGATAGCAGAGGTTTTCTGTGTTTTACATATTTTGAATCAGGTCTTAACAGTGAAAATAAAGGCGGTTTCTGTGTTTGTCTACCTGCACATCACTGATTCTCCCCACTTTAAGGATGGTGCATCTTGGCCACAGGGATGAGCAAAGGGGCCAGGCTGGGCCACTGCGATTTTCCCAGCTGAGTTGGAGGTGATGAGTTACTAGACTCTTTGTGCTAAAAAGGCTGTAAAGATCGAAGCCTTTGAGCTTTAAGCCGCCTAAGGTCATTGATTAGCACCTATGGAGACAGTTGGCTTGAGAGAATGAAGGCAGCATGAAAGAAGGTGGAATAAGCACCAGAGAGAGGATACAAGTGCTAAGAGCATCCAAAGGCCTGAGTCCGTGAGACCAGATCCAGCCCTCCTCTTCCTGTGGTGTGCTGAGTCTCCATTTCTGTCTCAGGTCTTCGGAGTTGGATTTCTGTCACTCAGCACTGCAGGAGTCTGGACTAATACAGAGATTATGCTGTAATAACTGAAATAGTAACAGTGGCTTCTTGAGAGTTAACTTTGTGTCAAGCATTGCTCTTGGATTGTCTTTATTTTTTTCCATATACTCTCATGGGATGGTATCATTATCACCATTTTATTTATGAAGAAGTTGAAGTTTCAAGAGGTGAAATGACTTTCTTAAGGTCACACAGCTAGAGAGAAAAGCAAGATTTTGAATCCATTTCTACATGGCTCCTAAGAGCTCCATGCTCTTAAGGCCTAGGCTATGCTTTACTTCAAAATGGTTCTCAAGTCCGGCTGCATATCGGAACCTCCGGGTGGCTTCTGGAGCCAGTGTTCTCCAGCCCTCTCTCTAGGCCCCAAGTCTCCACAAGTAGAGCGGGCACCTATCAACGTGGAACACAATGGTGTTCTTGGTCAATGGTTCTCCCTGAACTCGTGGAACTATTGTGGCCCTGCAGCCAGACCAATAAAATCTCAACCTTTCGGGGTAGGGCCCAAGTGCTGACATGTTTTTAAAAGCCTCCAGGTGATTTTAAAGTTCAATTGGGTTTGTGAACCACAGCTATAACCTGAACACATATCTGGGTCTACACCAACACAAAATTAAAAATTAAAGCAACTGAAGTTAACATGCCAAATGACTACAATTATGTCAGATAATTGGATATCTCAGGTAAAATCCTCTGTCAGGAATAGTGAGTGTGGAATTACTGACCCTTCCATTTGCGCTTTGCACTATAGCATTGACTAAAGATATTAAAATGATATCTATGAGGATCTTCATGCTTTAAATATGGTATCATTAATACTTAATGAAACACTTCTGCCAAAAATGTGGATTTTTGTAAATATGTGTCCAGAAACATTTTCAGGTAGGTTTAAATTGTTCATAACTGGATAGTTTTGGGTGATGAAAGCCCTGATGAAAGCCATGCCCATCTTTACATACAATTCTGTTCTCTTAACTGTCAGGAGGTTATTGCAGCCATTGCAACAAGAAAGAAAGACAGAGAGAGAGAGAGAGAGAGAAGGAAGGAAGGGAGGGGGAGGGAGGAGCGAAGAGGGTGGGGAAGATGGAAGAGAGAGAGGAGGAGGAGAAGGAGGGACAGAGGAAGAGAGGAAGGAGGGGAAGGGAAGGGAAGGGAAGAGAAAAGAGGAAGGAAGGAGGAAGAAAAGAAGAAAGAATACTGAGGATGCACTTCATAACTGGTCCTATTACAGGCAACAGCTCATCACATCACAAAGATCCACAACTAATAGATTTCATAGAGCTCACCCATTTTTGACCTATGCAGTACAAACTGGAAGGACAATTAAGATAGCAAGTGTCATACTGGAAAAGAAAGTTTAGTTACCTAGAATTAGGCAATCTCACACTTTCTTATAAGAATGAGATAATAGAGAGACTTAATTCACTGTTAGAAATACCCATGAGGGGAATATAGAAAAATATCAGGTTAAGTAGCCATTTTTGAACTTTAATACTGAGACCGAAAAAAAAAAAAAAAAAAAAAAAAGGAAGGATCTTAAGCCAATGAAATTACATAATCTAAGCAATCTATCATACATAATTGAGATAGAATTTACTTCTATAGTCAGAAGACTTCACTCAATCAGAAACTCAATTTTACCAATATCTCTTGCATTGTGATGTTTTTCTGTTTCCATAATCCTATACTTATTAAAGTAATTAAATTGATAAGCATATTTTTAGAAGAGCTCAAAAGAAATCGATGAGCTGTCACTGTACTCAAAGATTTGTTTGACTCAAAGGAGATTCAACAGGCAGATTATGTCCAATTATAGTCAGACTTCATTGTTAACATCTAAGAACTCCTGCTACCACTGCCAATCACGGCGCAATGTTTTACGGGACTACTCTCTTTGTCTTTCCAATAGGATAGTCCGTCAAGTAGCAAAACATCCAAAACAGTGCAATTTTAGCAAGAAATTGCTAGAGGACATGCAGACCAACCCATGAGATGTGCTGGTTTTTGTTCTGAGTCTCTCAAGGACAATGCTGTGGGTTAGATGGTGCCTTCTCAGGGGCGGGAATTGAGCCCCATCTCGTCTCCCTCCTGTTCTAAACTTTCAAAACTTTTTGGCTATCCCAAATTCCTAAATGACAGTCAGGGTCCAACTGGGGTCCCAAGAGACCTTTTTAGTTTTTAGCTCTATTTCCCTATATTAAACTAAACTGTGGCCAAATCAGTTGTTGTTGTTAGTCGCTAAGTCACGTCTGACTCTTTACAACCCCATGGACTGCAGCATGCCAGGCTACCTCTGTCTTCCACTATCTCCTGAAGTTTGTACAAATTCATGTCCATTGAGTCAGTAATGCTATCTAACCATCTCTTCTACCACTGACCCCTTCTCCTTTTGCCTTCAGTCCTTCCTAGCATCAGGGTCTTTTCCAATGAATTGGCTCTTTGCATCAGGTGGCCAAAGTATTGGAGCTTCAGCTTTAGCATCAGTCCTTTCAATGAATATTCAGGGTTGATTTCCTTTAGAATTGACTGGTTTGATCTCCTTGCTGTCCAATGGACTCTCAAAAGTCTTCTCCAGCACCACAACTCAAAAATATCAATTCTTAGGGGCTCAGCCTTCTTTATGGTCCAACTCTCATATCCATATATATCACTGGAAAAACCACTGCTTCAACTATGTGGACCCTTATCAGCAAAGTGATATCTCTGTTTTTTAATACACTGTGTATATTTGTCAATAGCTTTTCTTCAAAGGAGCAAGTATCTTCTAAATTCATTGATGCAGTCATCATCAGCAGGGATTTTACAGCTGAAGAAAAGAATTTCTGTCACTATTTCCACTTTCCCCCCATCTATTTGCCATGAAGTGATGGGACCAGATGCCAGGATCTTAGTTTTTTGAATGTTGAGTTTCAAGCCAGCTTTTCTACTCTTCTGTTTCATCCTCATCAAGAGGCTCTTTAGTTCCTCTTCAATTTCTGCTATTAGAGTGGTATCATCTGCATATCTGAGGTTGTTGATATCTCTCCCAATAATCTTGATTCCAGCTTGTGATTCATCCAGCCCAGCATTTTGCATGATGTACTCTGCATATAAGTTAAATAAGCAGGGTGACAATATACAGCCATGATATACTCCTTTCTCAGTTTTGAACTAGTTGTTCCATGTCTGGTTCTAACTGTTGCTTCTTGACGTGTATACAGGTTTCTCAGGAGACACAGGTAAGGTGGTCTGGTATTCCCAACTCTTAAGAGAATTTCCCACAGTTTCTTGTGATCCACACAGTCAAAGGCTTTAGCACAATCACTGAAGCAGGAATATATGTTTTTCTGGAATTCCCTCGCTTTTTCTATGCTCCAGTGGATGTTGACAATTTTCTCTCTGGCTCCTCTTCAAAACCCAGTTTGTACCTCTGGAAGTTCTTAATTCACAAACTGCTGAAACCTAGCTTGAAGGATTTTGAGCATAACTTTGCTAGCATGTGAAATGAGTACAACTCATATGGTAGTCTCAACATTCTTTGGCATTGCTCTTCTTTGGGATTGGAACGAAAAATTTTTTTCAGTCCTGTGGCCACTGCTAAGTTTTCCTAATTTGTTGACATAGTGAACACAGCACTTGAACAGCATCATCTTTTAGGATTTTAAATAACTCAGCTGGATTTCCGTCACCTCCACTAATTTTGGTCATAGTAATGCTTTCTAAGGCCCACTTAACTTTACACTCCAGGATGTCCAGCTCAAGGTGAGTGACCACACCAACGTGGTTTTCTGGACCAATAAGACCTTTTTTTTTGTACAGTTCTGTGTATTCTGGCCACCTCTTCTTAATCTTTTCTGCCTCTATTAGGTCATTACCATTTCTGTCCTTTATCATGCCCATTTTTGCATGAAATGATCCCTTGATATATTTAAGTTTCTTGAAGCGATTTCTAGTATTCCCCAGTCTATTGTTTTCATCTATTTCTTTGCATTGTTTATTTAAGCAGGCCTTCTTATCTCCCCTTGCCACTCTCTGGAACTCTGCATTCAGTTGGGTATATCTTTCCCTTTTTCCCTTGCCTTTTGCTTCTCTTCTTTCCTCAGTTATTTGCAAAGCCTCCTCAGACAACCACTTTGTCTTCTTGAATTTCTTTTTCTTTGGGATGGTTTTGGTCACTGCCTCCTGTACAATGCTACAAATCTCTGCTCATAATTCTTCAGGCACTCTTTCTACCAGATCTAATCCATTGAATCTACTCATCACTTCCACTGCATAATCACAAAGAATTTGATTTAGGTCATACCTGGATGGTCTAGTGGTTTTCCCTACTTTCTTCAATTTAAGCTTGAATTTTGCAATAAGGAGCTGATGATCTGAACCACAGTCAGCTCCAAGTCTTGTTTTTACTGACTGTATAGAGCTTCTCCAACTTTGGCTGCAAAGAACATATCAATCTAATTTTGGTATTGATCATTTGGTGATGTCCCTGCGTAGAGTCATCTTTTGGGTTGTTGAAAAAGGGTTTGGGCTGTAACCAGCATTTTCTCTTGACAAAACTCTGTTAGACTTTGCCCTGCTTCATTTTTTATTGGAAGGCCAAACTTGCCTGTGATTCCATGTACCTCTGGACTACTTACTTTTGCATTCCAACTCTCTATGATGAAAAGGACATCTTTTTTTGGTGTTAGTTCTAGAAGGTCTTGTAGGTCTTCATAGAACTGGTCAACTTCAGCTTCTTCAGCATTAGTGATTGGGGCATAGACGTGGATTACTCTGATGTTGACTGGTTTGCCTTTGAAACGAACTGAAATTATTCTGCTGTTTTTGAGATTTCACCCAAGTACTGTATTTTGGACTCTACTGTTGACTATGAGGGCTACTCCATTTCTTCTAAGGAATTCTTGCCCACAATAGTAGTTACAATAGTCATTTGAATTAAATTCTCTGATTTTCATCCATTTAAGATATCAGTGTTCACTCTTGCCGTCTCCTGCTTGACCATATCTGGTTTAACTTGATTCAGTTTACCTAACATTCCAGATTCCTATGCAATATTGTTCTTTAGAGCATCAGATTTTGCTTTCACCACCAGACACATCCACAACTGAGTATTGTTTCTTCTTTCAACCGGTCCCTTCATTCTTACTAGAGCTGCTAGTAATCGCCCTCTGCTCCTCCCCCAGTAGCATCTTGGACACATTCCTATCTGGGGGGCTCATCTTTCAGTGTCATATCTTTTTGCCTTTTTATATTATCCATGTGGTTCTCCAGGCAAGAATACTGGAATGGGTTGCCATTTCCTTCCCCAGTGAAGCACGTTTTGTCAGAACTCTTCACTATGACCCATTTGTCCTGGGTGGGCCCTGCATAGTATGGTTCATAGCTTCATTAAGTTATGCAAGACCCTTTGCCATGACAAGGCTCTGATCCCTGAGTACTAGTAGTGTTAGCTGATCAGTCATGTCTAACTCTTTGCCACCCCATGGACTGTAGCCCACTAGGCTCTTCTGTCATGGAATTCTCTAGGCAAGAATACTGGAGTGGGTTGCCATCTGTCTCCAGGGGATCTTCCTGATCCAGGGATCGAACCCAGGTCTCCCACATTGCAGGCAGATTTGTTACCATCTGAACCACCAGGGAAGCCTGTGATCCCTGAAGGGGTGGCCAAATCAGACTACTCATCATTTCAAGAACCCACTGAACTTTTTCACCTCTAGTCCTGTGTATCCTCATCTTTTCCTGTGGAATGTACTCCCTCTCCATCCCACAAAATTCTATTCTTCCTGGAAAATCAGGGGAATTGTCACTTCTCTTGTGACACCCCTGCTATAATTCTCTGTATTGCCCTTATCACTCTCTAATGTTTTGTTTTGTTTTTCATTCTGGATATCTTTGTTACAGTTTGTCTCTTCCTACTGCCTTCTCCATACCTCTCACTACAATGTAAGCTGCACAAGGGCAGATAGCTGGTCTTTTTTCACGCTCTAGCCTCAGTGTCCAGAGTGCCTGGTTTATAGTAGGCACTCAAGACAGGCTTGCTGATGGAATGAAACTGCTGGACTATGTAAATAAGGGTTATAGTCACAAACCAGGGAGTGTCCTTTTCATGTTCCCAGTGGTGTGAAGTCTACTCACCATGCAGCATCACTCTCTCACACATCACTAGCGCTAAGTTTTTTTTTTTTTTTTTTTTTTTTTTTACCACAAAAGAGGCATCTTTTCATTAGGGACAGCAGGGGACATAGAACTACTATATTGCACTATTCCATCTGGGACTGGAAAACATTGAGCCCTGGGCCCAGAGGCTGAACCTTCAATTTACTGTACATTCTTATTTGTGCCCTGATCTTCTCCTTTCTTGGAAAATTTTAGAAGAAAGGCCTTTGGAAATGTAGAGATGAAACATTTTAATTTAGTTCTGCTTAATGCCATATAAAGTATCAGAAAGAAGCAAAATGGAAAATATGAGAAATTCTGAGTAATCTGCATATTTGGTACTACCCTATGGAGTCTGAACTATTCTTAAAAAATGAAAGAAATTAAAATGTGATTTTAAAAACAATACATAACAGGACAGCTTGATGAAGCAAAGTTATTACTATAGTAATCACAACTTATGGCATTTCAGGTTACAAACCTCTCGTACAACATCTCACTCTTCCTACAAACCTAGACGCTACTGATTCATCATTTGATTCAGGCCATTTTGTCAAGGGCCAGGCACTCCTTGGGTGCTGGAAATGATGAGGAATTTGCAATCACGGCTCTAAAAGGGTAACTGCCATGAGGAGGTGAAGAGAGGGTTATGAGCACACATCCAAGGTTTACTCACCTAGACAGCTAGGGATTAAAGAAGGTTTGTGAGAAGAGAACAGGCTGCTGAATCATGGATGAGTAGGAATTAGGTGGTGAAGAAGACAGAATGAGGCAGGCCCAATGGCAAGGAAAATGAGAGTACAGGGTGCACCGAATCTCAGTGAACGAGACTTGTATGAATAAGAGATGGACAGAGAGAAATGGGATGGCCATGAGAGGGGAGGCTGCATAGCAGGCCAGGGTGAAACCAGAAGGGCCTTGAATTTCAGGCTAAGCAAAGACCTGACATGGAGAACAATGGGGGAGACAACGAAGGGTTTTAAGCAAGGAGGAGAGATGATTAAATATGCTGCTACTCTTCGCTGCTCACAAGTGGGAACCCTCATCTTCTTCCTAAAGAATCCCAGTTATTCTCGCGCATCAGGAGGCTACATTTTCAGGGGAGACTGGGCTCCATCCTAGACTCAGGAAGTAAAACTTAATCAATATAATCCAGTTTTGGTAATTCCACTCTATTACCACAAACATGTTATAATTTTGGCCAATGAAAATGAGGAACATTTGCTTTGAAGCTTCTGGATGAAGCCTCACTATTATAAAAGGCCAACCATTATGGACATTCTGTTTTCCATTACTGTCCATTGTGGAATAACTGCAGCCATCTTGGGACCATGAGGGGACAAGCCTTAAGACAGAATTCATGCTGATGATGGCACAGTGGAAAGATGTAAAGAACCAAGATCTTTGGTATGACTGATGACTAAATTAAGCATTCTGTAACCACCTACTCCTACTTTTTTAAAGTAAATTAAAAAATCCCCTTACTACTGTTCCAAGCTGCAGCTTCTGTGTTATTTTGCAGCCAAGGGCAACCCAACTGATAGCCTGATTTTTAATCTAGAAAGTTCACTTTGGAAGAAGTGAGCCAATTAGATGGAAGGGAACAAAGAATGCAGGCTGAGACGCTAGCAGCAGGCTGCAACAGGAAAATCAGTGAGTACTGCTGAGATAAGGTTTGTGGGGTAGAGAGGAGGGAATGGGCTTTAAAAATAAGGGGAATTTGGAGTAAACAGGACTTGAGAGCATTTGGTTCTGTGTCCTGGATGAATGTGTGGTTTCTGGAAGGTGGTCCTGGTCAATGAGAGAGAGGACAGAGAAGGAGGAGGAACATATGTGGGGGCCTAGCGGTGACCATACCCATTTTACACATGAGATAATCCAGTCTCACTCACTAGACTGTAGAGACTGTGGATCTTGTCTGTCTCCTTTACTGTTAATTCCCAAGTGCCTTATAGCAGGATAAGAATAGTCTGGGTTTCTCTGGTGGTCCCATGGTTAAGAATCTGCCTTACAGTGCAGGGGACACCAGTTCAACTCCTGATCGGGTAAGATTCCAGATGCTGCGGAGCAACTAAACCCATGCACCACAACGACTTTGCCGATGGGCTGCAACTACTGAAGCCTGTGCACCCTAGAGCCTGTGCTCTGTAATGAGAAGAGAAGAGAAGAGAAGAGAAGAGAAGAGAAGAGAAGAGAAGAGAAGAGAAGAGAAGAGAAGAGAAGAGAAGAGAAGAGAAGAGAAGAGAAAAGTCACTGCAATGAGAAGCCAGTACATCGTGACTAGAGAGTAGCTCCCACTTGTCACAACTAGGGAAAGCCTGCACGCAGCAATGAAGACCCAGTGCAGCCAAAAATAATAAATAAATAAATAAAAAATTTAAAAAGTTATACAAAAAGAATGCTCAATAATAACTGTGCGAGGCTGAGAAAAATTACATCATTTGCCCAAGATGGCACAGGCGGTTCAAAGTTGTGAGCCCAGAACACACTCTCTAATCCTTCCCAGCACACTGTCTGCTACTTGCCAAGATCATCAGCAAAAGACTGCTTCTCAGATTCTGAAGCAGAGGAAGAAACTCTTATTGGAAGATGGGCAGTCATGGTGGGCTCCCTCCCTCAGGTCACCTTAACAGAGTATTTAACTTTTTCATTAATGTATATTTTATAGAAGAGTTTCTAAAGAAAATTGTTCAAGAAGGATGCATTTATGGACATCTGAGCACCATGAATTATATCTTATTACTGACATGTTCAGGATGAAATAGATTCCTGTCACTCTGACTCAGACCTTATAACTGGAAAATCAGGCAAAAATTTAAGATTGAAAGCCTCTCTGCTATCTGGAATCAATAGAGACTAACCTAAATGCATCTTAGACACTTCTGATGCTCTTACATTATCTTTCAAAGAGAGTCAGAGAACATTTTAGGTATAAGAATCACTAATGTACTAGAAAATACTAATCAACATCTTCTCTCAGTCTTTACGCTTTTAAGGTAAATAATCATAATTACTCTAACCTCCTTAATTTATGTCATCCTTCCATCTGTATGTCTTTTTTCCCCCCAGCATCTTTTAATTTAGCCACACTTTTAAGCTGAAGGACCCAAAGCTTGTTGAGAAAACAATTACTTCTACATTTTTTTTCTCTTGTGATATTTACAAGAATTTAAATGTTTCCCAAAGTTAAACTAAGAGCTAAAGAGGATGCAAAGAAATAGAAACCCTTGACCTCAAAGAACTGATCATTGAGTATAGGAGGCAGGATGAAGGGAAATTCCTAGTAACCCAAGGACAATGTTAGTGTGTGACTTGAGTGCCATACTTGGGGCTACAGAAGTGTTTTAGAAATTCAGAAAAGCAATAGAGCACCAGGCTGTGTTAAAGAAGGATTCCCAGACACAGATGAATATGGAGTGAGCCTAAAGAGCATTTAGGATTTGGAGGAGAAAATAGGAAGAAGTATGGCAGAGGGAGGAAGTGGGTGGTGGCAAGAGTATGAAGATGTCTAGAACAGACAGTTTATGTGAGAAATACATCTAAGATTTTTTTTTAAACTTTCCTCCCATCCAAAGCCTTATATTTATGTTGATAGTTATCCTGTTCCTCATGGACATCACCTAGAAGGATGAAGGATATCCTATCTCCTCTCCAAAGATTATCGTTTCATAAATTTATCCATTTGACTTCTACAGTTAATGAAAATCATGTTGAATTTTAATCCTATCTGTGCTCTTAATTAGTATTTTGATACAGAGTATACAAAAACCACTAAAAAAGTGGGGCTCAGTCATCACACTACAGAAACGTGATAGGCCAACGACTTGAAAGGGCTCAATAAGTATTTATTAGTTCAATGGAAGGAAGGAAAGAAAAAGAGAAAGAAGAAAGGATGAATGGAGTTTGGAAATATTTCTCACTAATTTTTCAAAAGTGAGCTGAACAGTTATTTAAATCATAGCTAAATTAGTATTTTGAGTCCTATTTTTAGCTTTAACTCACTGTAACTTGCCATGTCTTCAAGAATTCTGAGTACACAACTAGTGTATTTTAATTTTCTTTTTCAGATTAACTATGGTTCTTCATCTTTTTTCTAAAGTTCCTAAAATTTTCGATGGGTAACAAGAGTTATAAACAGTTCCATTATTTCTTCCAGGAAGAGCTCAAACCTGAAATACCAGAAGATAGCTCAATAATAATAGGGGAAAACAGCAATAATTTGGTTCCATCTTACAATACTCTAAACGGAATGAAAAAGAATTCCAGGAAACATAAGTTGCAGTTTAAATGAGCTACCAAGTTTACACAAACCTTCCTGATAGAGAGAGGAGTGGAACAAAGAATGTGAGAAGAAATAAGTAGTTATTTACAATAACAAACTCCTTTCCCCAGGGGTAAATTATTCTGGAGCAGGAATGAACTGAAATCCTTTGCATAAGCAAGAGCCGAGCAAGATAAACATTTCAGACACTGTCATAGATCTGGAAGACCATCTCAGCATTCCAGACGCCCCGTGTTGTTGCATAGT
This sequence comes from Dama dama, assembly GCF_033118175.1. Classification (NCBI taxonomy): domain Eukaryota; kingdom Metazoa; phylum Chordata; class Mammalia; order Artiodactyla; family Cervidae; genus Dama; species Dama dama. The sequence goes on from NC_083701.1 coordinate 65,020,624, forward strand.
GTGGGAAAGGGGCCACCAGCCTTGAAACCAAAGTGGCCTGTTCTCAGGGTGACTTCCGCACTTAAGAGCCAGATAGACTTGGGCAAGTCATTCAGTCCCTCTGAGTCTGCTTCTTCATCTTCAGAACAGGAGTAACTGTACCTAACTCTTAGGATGGTCATCTAGAGCAAAAAGACAGTGTATGCAAAAAGCCTCACTGGGTGTCTGACAGCTAGCAGGAGTTGAGTAAATTATATTGTTTTTGTTCAGTTGCTAAGTCATTCAGTCACTAAGTTCTGTCCCACTCTTTGCGACCCGATGAACTGCAGCACACCAGGCCTCTCTGTCCTTCACTATATCCTTGGGTTAGCTCAAATTCATGTCCACTGAGTTGTGAATCTATATGACCATTTAGATAGATTGAGGCTATCTAACCATCTTCATTCTCTGCTGCCTCCTTCTTTTGGCTTCAATCTTTCCCAGCATCAGGGTCTTTTCCAATGAGTCAGCTCTTCGCATTAGGTGGCCAAAGTACTGGAGTTTCAGCTTCAGCATCTGTTCTTCCAATGAATATTCAGGGTTGATGTCATTTATGACTGGTTGATCTCCTTGCAGTCCAAGGGACCCGAGAGTCTTCTCCAGCACCGCTGTTGAAAAGCATCAATTCTTTGGCACTCAGCCTTCTTTATGGTCCAACTCTCATATCTATACATGACTACTAGAAAAACCATAGCTTTGACGAGATGGACCTTTGTTGGCAAAGTGATGTCTCTGCTTTTTAATATGCTGTCTAGGGGCTTCCCTGGTGGCTCAGATGGTAAAGAATCTGCCTGTAATGCAGGAAATCCAATCAGTCCTAAAGTTTGATCCCTGGTTTGGGAAGATCCCCTGGAGAAGGGAATGGCTACCCATTCCAGTATTCTTGCCTGGAGAATCCCATGGACAGAGGAGCCTGGCAGGCTACAGCACATGGGGTTGCAAAGAGTTGAACACAGCTGAGCAATTAACACTTTCACTTTCTTTTTCGGGTTTGTCACAGCTTTCCTTCCAAGGAGCAAGCATCTTAATTTCATGGCTGCAGTCACCATCAGCAGTGACTGTGGAGCCCAAGATAATAAAATCTGTCACTTTTACTTTTTCCCTTTCTATTTGTCGTGAAGTGATGGGACTGGATGCCATGATCTTAGTTTTTTAAATGTTGAGTATATTATAACTCACATTAGTTCTTAAGCAATCACAATGGGGTTCAAATTCCCCACTACTCTGTGGCAATAGGGGAAGCCCTCCTTACCTTTGTGAAGACAATCAAATCAACTTGTTAATTCCAAATAGAACCATTCTTATGGAATATCTACATAGAAGGAATAAAGCTAGAGCTGATTCTCAAGTATCCAGTGCAACAAAAGCAGAAGCTACCTGGCAGGAGGGAGCACATGTGTTTTTGTTCTTCTGTCTTTGGCTTCAGCTCCTCCCCGCCCCTTTAACCACCTCCAGTCTTCACTCTAATTCACCCACAACCTGTCAAGTTTTTTCTCACTTCTTACCACCCAGAAAATTTGCTGGGCTTTTCTGAAATTTTAAGAAGATTCTTTCTGGAAAATTTAAGGGTCAAGAAAAATCTAAAATTCAAGCAAAAACATTTTATACAATTCAAAGGGCAAACGCCCTTCCCCTAGACCTTGATCATGATTAAAAGCACATATATGTAGAGAGTCCCGGTTCTGTACAGACGAACCACAGCACTGAAAATGGAAATGTTGTCTTAAGGTATTTCAAAATATGGTTAAAATATACACAAACCACTGGAGAGAATTTAGGTCCTTGTCTTACAATAAAGAAAAGCTCCTTCTCTTTTTAGTTATAAAAGACTATTACCAACCTTAACATCTAAAATATGCTTTAATCTGTAATATCTAAAGAATGAACTTTAAAAAAAACCTTAAATCCATACAGTATGCTATTGTTAAAGCCTATTTTGCAGACTGAAAAAAAAAAAAAAGGCTAGAGTGTGGTGGATCTAGAGAGACTTTAAAAAAATTTTGTGAAATATTTTGTAGCTATAAAAATGGTTCTGGAAACTGTAATTTTTAAGACTATTCAAAAGTTAGACTTACTATTTGCATAATACAAGTACAGAATAATATGCAAATAGATTTCTTAACAGTGTTTTTGGTTATGGATATAATGGTGTTGAGGGAACAACTTCTGATCACAGAGGTCTAATATCATCAATAACCCTCTCCCACGGCCAGTCTCAGCAAATTTATGAAGGAAATTTGTTTGTCTTCTTTCTTGTCCTGTAATCATCCCATGCCTAGTCCTACTACATAATTTCATACCTGCCCAGGACTTGTCTTAAAAATATCAACCTGATGAACCTGATCAGGATAAACTAGTTTATGTCCAACCTCTTAAAGCAGTCTTTTCATTAGGAAAAAATGATTAACAAAATGTTCCCACCCTCAAAGAATAAATCTCTAGTAGCAAAATTTCAGATACTTTGATTTTGGGTAGGGAATTATTTGGGTCAGAGAAGTTTCTGCAGCACAGGACTAGAACTAGAAGGATATCAGTAGTAGTAAATATCAATAACCTCAGATATGAAGATGACACCACCCTTATGGCAGAAAGTGAAGAAGAAATAAAGAGCCTCTTGATGAAAGTGAAAGAGGAGAGTGAAAAAGTTAGCTTAAAGCTGACCATTCAGAAAACTAAGATCATGGCATCTGGTCCCATCACTTCATGGCAAATAGATGGAGAAACAGTGGAAACAGTGGTCGACTTTATTTTTTTGGGCTCCAAAATCACTTCAGATGGTGACTGCAGCCATGAAATTAAAAGACGCTTACTCCTTGGAAGGAAAGTTATGACCAACCTAGACAGCATATTAAAAAGCAGAGATATTACTTTGCCAACAAAGGTCCCTCTAGTCAAGGCCATCTAGTCAGTAGCCATGTATGGATGTGAGAGTTGGACTGTAAAGAAAGCGGACCACCAAAGAACTGTGATGCTTTTGAACTGTGGTGTTGGAGAAGACTCTTGAGAGTCCCTTGGACTGCAAGGAGATCGACCCAGTCCATCCTAAAGGAGATCAGTCCTGGGTGTTCATTGGAACGACTGATGTTAAAGCTGAAACTCCAATACTTTGGACACCTGATGTGAAGAGCTGACTCATTTGAAAAGACCCTGATGCTGGGAAAGATTGAAGGCAGGAGGCGAAGGGGACGACAGAGGATGAGATGGTTGGATGGCATCACCGACTCAATGGAGATGAGTGTGAGTAAACTCTGGGAGTTGGTGATGGACAGGGAGGCCTGCCGTGCTGCAGTCCATGGGGTCGCAAAGAGTCGGACACGACTGAGTGACTGAACTGAACTGAGTTGTCTTCTACTCTGTTTCATAAACTTTGGTCAGGAGATCATTTGAGCTACAATCACCTTATACCTGTTTTTAAAAACACCAAACCAATTTCTAGGCCTAATCCCTAAGTCATTAAATCAGAATTTCTTGGAGAGAGGAACTTGTACTTTAGAAAGAGCAGACAGATGGATAAAAAAATATAAAGGAGTATTATTATCCCAATATTGGAAATCATCAGATTATATCTTGTAGACAAAAGTTAAGGGTTTTCGTGTATTAATTGACCTACCAGTATCTGTTGTGGCATGTTAGAACAGAAACTTTGTTTTAAATCACTGGCAGTATGTAAAGAACCCCAACCTCATCTTCTGCTCTTACCAGGCACTCCATCTTGGATCCAGAAGTTAATGTCCGTCCCATCTCCAGCCTTCAGGACCTGTGTGATGTTGATGGGCTGCAGCAGGCTCATGACCTCCTCCATGATGATCCTGGCTGAGTTAGAGCCAGTGAACTTCAGCCCAGAGGGTAAGAAGGTCCCCAGGTCAGACTCCATCACAAGGCTGTAGTTGGAGCTATTTGCCTAAACAAAAGAGATAAGTGTTTGGTTCATATCTGCTGCAACTCTGCTTTCTCTTTGGGAGTTACTGAAAAAACAACAATCAGAGACTTTATCTCCTCACTAGTTGTTGCCAAAACACATCAGGCTTTGCTCAACTTGGGGTCTGGTCTGGTCTGCATGTTACTAACAGTTCTGAGATGCAAACTTACTCATCCTGGGATCTGCCAAATTTGAGTTGACTTGGAAAGATTTTCCTTAAGTTCAATGAAAATAAATATAAAGCTCCATATTTAAATTACTTAATTATTGCTATTATCAATAACATTCTTTCAATTCATTTTCTTAACAGCTTAACTTGTACCAGATACAATTCCTTTTCTACAGTGGGGATCTCCAGATAGCCTTAGCCATGTTCAGGCCCCCCAAAAAAGTATGCTCTGCGGGCCTATTTCGCTCTACCTCTTTGCTCTTGATGGACATTCTGTCTTATTTTAATTGTGGATTCTGCAAAGGCTTAAAGGCATCAAACCGACAGGTTTGTCTTGGGTTTCTGGTTCTGATGCTGTGCCATCTGTTGAGCCCCCGGGGAGGGAGGTAATAGAACGCCAGCGAAATGCTGTTCTCTCTGGGGTACAACTGTAGAACTCTAAACCCCAGCGGCTCTGCCAGGCCGCTAGTGTGTAAACTTTTCCCAAATAAAGCCTGGTGAGAAAGCACAGTGATTTCGTGTAGCCAATATTGTCACAGCAAGAGCCTAGAAGAGGCGCTCACCAGATTGCACAGCTCAGTTGCCACCCGGCCCAAAGACTTGTAAGTTTAAGGCTCTTTCAAGTTTAAACTGGCCTGGCCATCTATTTCCCAGGAGCCATTCTTTTCTTCAAGACTGACCAGATACTACCTTGATCGAGTTATTCTCAAGCTGGCATCGTCATTACTCACGTAGTTAAAATCAATAATAACATTTTTACATCGCTTTCAGAGAGCTTTCATGTTTGCAATCTCCTCTGATCTTCTTCCATAACCCATAAAGTAGACAGGGCAGTTTTATCATTGATAGTGGTTTATAGAAAAGGAACTGAGGATCAGAGAGGTTAAGGGACTTGTTCAAAGTCACACAGTTGGCAAATGAGAGAGCTGGGTCTGAAATACTATGCTTTCCAAAACTCCACACTGCTATAGCTAGCATGGAGTTACACCTATTCTGAATTAGAATGATTTTTCACTTGCATAACAATTTCAGGGTTGCATAACTATTTTTTTTTCTTTTGTAAAACAGATACTTTTTATAATGATTTCTTATTGCTGTGGATGGGCATTGTTGTTACAACAGCAAGAACAGTGGTGGGTTCTAAAGAAGGACATTTCTAACATTTATAGGACTGAACTTTGTGGTCCTGAACTTTGTGACCCATTCTGCTGTCATTGATGATGAGAAGGTTGACAAAGCAGAAGTCTGTTGGTATTTCCACTTTTACTTCTAAGGAATTTCTGTCTTCATGGTGATTTTCAGAGAAAGACCCAAGATAATTATGATTTAAAAAAACCCAAGAAAACAATTTTCTCTGCTCTCAGCTGTGGCTACTGCAAGAAGGTAGCATCATTCGAGTTAATAACATGCAAAAATATTTGCATTAATATCTTATATTCAGGGCTATTCAGCTAGAACACTGGTGCTAGGTCAACAAGTTGACATGAATTTGGCAGGGTTAACCCTGTCCTCTTATGTGCCCACAGCTTCCACCCCAAATTCTTTTCCTCCCCGATAAAAATGAGAAAAGAAATAGCACAATATATCTTCAAATAAAGACAGAGTTGGGTCATGTCTGTGAGGGTTCCCATACTTCTCACAAACTCCCATCCTTCCAATAAGAATATTACCCAATTTGCTCCTGACTATATGCTTTTTAGTTGAAAGTAGAGCTAGGTAGTGATTTGGGCATCAGCCCGGTGAGGCGTGCCCAGCCCTGGACCCACTCAACTCTACTCCCGGCTCAGCAACCAACCTACTGGACGGCCGAGAGGAGTGTCTGGCCTCTCTCTCTGTCCCCAAGTCATGATGCCTTGACCTTTAGCGTCTCCATCTGTAGGCTGGAACAAATGCTTTTTTCTAGGCTTGCTGCTGCTGCTAAGTCGCTTCAGTTGTGTCCGACTCTGTGTGACCCATAGACGGCAGCCCACCAGGCTCCGCCGTCCCTGGGGTTCTCCAGGCAAGAACACTGGAGTGGGTTGCCGTTTCCTTCTAGACAGTGGTAAAGAACACACCCGCCAGTGCAGGAGATGTTAGAGGTGCTGGCTCAATCCCTGGGTTGAGAAGATCTCCTAGAGGAGCCCAGTAATCCTCTCTAGTATTCTTGCTTGGAGAACCCCATGCACAGACGAGCCTGGTAGGCTACAGTGAATGGGGTCACAAAGAGTCAGACACAGCTGAAGCGACTGAGCGTGCACCCAGGCTTGAACAATGAGCCTGGGCACATGGAACTTTGAGGGTCTTCAAAGAAAAGATCTTTGTGGACCACAGTGAAAGTGGTTGTGTGAGTTGAACTTGTCCAAGCTCCTTAAAAAATATGCATGAAAGGCTTCTTGACCCTCTACACCTACAAATGAACAAGGGCCAGGGTATCCCACCGTTTGTGAATGGTACCATGCAATGCCAGGATGCTGATAGGAATGTTGAGAATAATTTGAATAAGGGCACTTTCAAAGGTGTCAGATGCTATGTGGCAATAGGTTTAGCACAGTGATAACAAGTATGCGCCCTGGGACTATTCAGTCTGAGTTTAATCCTCAGACTGACCAGTCATGAGCTCTGTGACACTGGGCAGTCTGGGACTTCTGTTTCCTCTGCCTTGAAATGGGGATAATGATGGCACCCCAGGTCACTGTGTTGTAGGAAAGAGGGCATTGTAGAGCCCGGCACATAACGAGCACTTCATCAATAGTTGCTGTTACTGATCTTACCACTAAAGATCCATACCTCTCAGGTTTTCAAGAAAGGACTCCATATAAACCCTTCTGTTAGCTGCATATAATGATAACAGGTATCATTTTTGCAGTGCTTCCAACGTGCCAGACACTGTGTGAAATGCCTTATAGCTTATCCCAGGTAATGCTTATAGTCATTCTATAAGTGCTATTATATTTCTCATTTCACAGACAAAGCAACTGAGGTCTGGTCAGGTTAACTAGCTTCCCCAGGCTTACCTAGCTAGTGAGTGGAGTGGTCAGAATTCAAGCCCAGAGGTCTGCCTCCCCAAGCCTGTCTGCTCATGCTTACTTTCAATTGTCAGGCCACGGGTCCTTCCTTTTAATTCAAAAATACAAAGACTGTAGTCCAACAAATGTACAGAGTTTAAAATATTCTTGCATGATCACAATACAAAATCTGTTTGGATAGAACTTATTGTCCCTGCTAACACAGTAATTTGATTAGGCAAAGAGAAGATTGAAAACAAAAACAAAAACAAAACCCTTGCTCCACCATTTCCTACCAACTAGGAATAAAAAGCCTAAGATAATAAAATGTCTTTCTCAACCCGAATTAGACCGGATGTGCAGATTTCAGTAACTCAGAATTCTGTCGTGGGTAGAGGCGTGCTAGATTTCTAATCATGTAGAATTTTATTAGCTGCTGCTAACATGATGGCAGCAGTCTATTGTTGTCCATTTATATATAAACATTTCCATATGTTTTCAACGAGGAACTGAGAAACAAAGCACCCACCATCCGGGACACTGCTTTTCCTCCTCGTTGATGGCATCACTGTCTAATCGTTAGCACATGGCCAAAGAGCTGGGAAAACAAACTGTCTCTGCACAGAGAAACCGGGATGAAGATGCCGGGTCATAGGGCTGTTACAACCGCTGCTTCTCAGGCATGTGTTGTCACAAATATCCGTGCCCCTCACTATGCTACGGGCTGTGGGGACACACTCAGGGTCGATTTGGAAAGCTGATTATAGCTAGTGAGAGTGCAGCAGCCCCATGCTGGTTTCATGCGACCCATTTCTGCCCACAAAGCAAAATATCCGCTCTCCTACTCACAGGGTGTAGGGAGAAACCTCCCTTCTGGAGACTGAATGCGTTATTGCTAAGATAACCAGCACCGATTGAGGCAAACGTATGGATGGGGAGGCTGAGAAGCTCAGTGACAAGCTCAGATACAACGTGTAAACTCCTCGCCCTGCTCTCTTAATGAGGAGAAACACCTCTTTCTTAGGAGTCATGGAAACTGTCTTTCGTTGCCCTGTAATGGACATAATGCAACGCAGAGAAAAGCTCCTGGCTAACCTCCTAGGTTGGAGTTGCTGGAGTAGTTAATATCTGCTTAGGGTTGAAGAGTCATACGTTTGTTTTGTGCTAGAATCACATCCTATCACTTCTTTTCTTTTTTTAAGGGTCAGCTTACTCTGCCAAAGAACAATTTGGTAACCATTAGCATTCTTTGGGTGCAACGCAAGATTAAAAAGTAGAACAGTGTTTAAAATACATATTGCATATTTTCAAAAGCTTACTTCCTAACATAAACACAGGGTGATGTTTGTGTTCTTTGCTTTTATAAAACTCCAGATAATTCTTTTTCAGAAACATAGACCCAAGCTCGACATCTTCTCTCCTCCCAAACTTGGCATCTTTTTTTGTTTTAAAGCTTTTATTTTCTCATAGCCTAGGCAACCTGTCTTTAGTTTTGAATGAAAATCACAATCCCCAAAATCAAATGATGAGAAAAAGAGACTCCTAATTATTTGAATTAATCATTTAGCCTCCTTAGTTCAATCTTCAAAGAAGTAAACGCAGCCCCCTACCCCCAACACAGAGCAATCAAGTCTTGGTACCATGTCCCTGTTCCGGTAAAAGTTAATATTTTACAGATGATGGTGGTGACGCTGTTTGGTCAGGTGGTAAGCTCAAAACAAGTTCTCAGAAGGAATCATCCTATGAGACCATGCACTGAGTTGCTACAGTCATCTTCTCCAGTGCAGCCAGTGACCCTGACATTCCCATTTCAAAGGCTATAACTGGGGTAGGGGAGTGCTGCATGGAGCTTTAGGTCAAACACCTGTCATGATGGGGTGATAGGAAAAGAGGTTTCTTCCTGCTGGGCAAAACCAAGAAGAGGTTTTCCTTTCTGGTCATGTCTACCCCGAGGTTCAGATTTTTATTTCTGGCAGTCTCCAGCATTCAGTTCTGAACAACCTTGGTGACCCAGCAGGGAGGGTCAGGAGAGAGAGGATGACAAGGTGGAGCAGCGTATGTTATTTCTATTTGACAGGTAAACTGGCTGTGGCTCAGGAGAACGGGCAGTCTTGGGTAAGTTACACTGGTACTAAAATTCCAGACACCTGCTGTGGTTTAGCCACCATGCTGCCTGGAGCTGGCACGGAATAAACGGCTTCCGGAGACCCCTTTCCAGCCCCATCATTCTCTGTGTGTGCATAGGAGGTTTCTCTTGTGAGTCAGACCTGTGTTTTCAGGCGATCTGATTTTCACAGTGTTGCTCCAAGCACTCTAGATCTCAGCGAATTCTCTTGAGCTGGTTAAGGCCCACGGATAGCCCTTAAACTTATGGAAAACACACGATCCCTCTTATAAATGTCACTATGGTAATGACAGTGAGTCAGAAGGCTGAAAGATATGGCATAAACATAGGCTAAAAGAAATAAGAATTTTATTTATATTATACTGGAACTATGACTGTATTCACATTTCTTTGAGAAATAAAAATGACCCAGTACCCAGAGTATTTGGTAGACAGGCTTAAGAGCTTACACGGCAGCTTGCTGTCTATCTCAGCTTTTAATTTTATTCCTGCATGTTGAGGCAACATAATCAATAGTTGAAATCAGTGGGACTCATAGTCTCCACAATTAAATTTTGATTCCTTTAATATAATACATTGCCCAAGTGTTTTGCACTGCTAGTTTCATACACATTTCAATAAGCAGCTGTAAAGAGAAATCTCCAACACAGCTGGCTTTGTGAAAGCAGCTGCTTCTGTCTCTTTCATCCTCCATCCCTCTCTCAACCTCCTCCCTCGTGTGGATTTTCCCTGCCTGTCTCCTCTTGTACCTGCCATGCTGCCCTCAAAGTGTAAGAACTAAATTGTTTAAGAGAGGATCCCTTCCTTCATCTGACCTTTCTTCTCTGACACTGTTACATGCTTAATAGGCACAGGGATGTGTTTCTTGTTTTTGACAGTAGGGTCTTATCAGCCAAGACAGAGCTTTTGAGTTGACTTCAAACCAGTCCCCTTCTCTTGGCTGGAAAGCCCACGGCAGCTTCTTTAAATCCCTATTCAAGGTTACAACTGATAAGGAGTTCCTTTTCTTATGTGTAGACAGGTTATTTCTTTAAAATAATAGTGCTTATTTTCATGTCCTGCAAGAATAGGCTACTTTATAATCTGGAACTGAAATATTTATTCGATCCAATGACATATCATATTAAAGCACTGTTAATCACTAATTTTCCTTTTTCCACAGCCAGTAGATAAGCACTTAGAGCATGTTTGGATTATGATAATATCCTTAAATGCTTTATTTGATCAAGCACTCTTTACTAATATTAGTAAAGATGCTAAACACAGCTTTAAAAGTAATTTTATTTTCTTAAACATGCCTTCTTTTCTCTCAGAAGCACAATGGTGGGTCTGAAACCTCATGAAAGACAACTGTACCCAAATATGAGCTTCAAGGCTCTGGCTGTACTCAAGGCTTCACACTCTGCCTCTTCCCTCACCTTCCATTTCTAACATACCAGACCCCTACACCTAATGCATTGCACTGTTAGACTTTATTCAATTTGTTTTTTATACCCACCTTGCTCCTGAAAGAATTCAAGTCTTCCTATAAGACACTAATTGACAGAATTGATGCTTTTGAACTGTGGCATTGGAGAAGACTCTTGAGAGCCCCTTGGACTTCAAGGAGATCCAACCAGTCCATCCTAAAGGAAATCAGTTCTGAATATTCATTGGAAGGACTGATGCTGAAGCTGAAACTCTAATACTTTGGCTACCTGATGCGAAGAACTGACTCATTTGAGAAGACCATGATGCTGGAAAAGATCGAAGGTGGGAGGAGAAGGGGATGACAGAGGATGAGACGGTTGGATGGCATCACTGACTCTATGGACATGAACTTGAGTAAGCTTCGGGACTTGGTGACGGACAGGGAAGCCTGCTCTGCTGCAGTCCACGGGGTCGCATAGAGTCGGACACAACTGAGCGACTGACTTAGAACTTACAAGACACTAATACCATATTTTAAAAGTACTGTAAACTCGAGAATCAAAAAAATGCCCTGAAGGCAAGGATTGAATCTATGTGGATCTCCACCACACCTCTAGCTTAAATAACAGAGCTCAGTACATGGTGGGTGCTCAAGAAATATGTGAGGAGAAATAAGGTCACAACTGGGAAAATCTGACATGATACCCCAACAGCAACTTGGAGATGTAACTTAGCTAGTGCTGCCAAGGTAAGAGGAAAAAACAGTGTGCTATGAAGCTCTCATTACTTAGCAAAAGAAAGGATATAACCAGCTCCTTGGAAAACTTATTTCAGCTCCAGATTATCCTCTTTTAACAATTTTGCCAGCAATCAATTCTGAGAGGAACTGCCACATGGTTCTTTCCATGAGGAACACTGAACAAAATTATGAAAGGGTCTCCAATAGTAGTTTTTATAAAAGAGGCAGAAACTCCTTTCATAACACTGTTTCCTAAATATTTATCCTCAATTAAATCCAAAAGCAAAATATTAAGTCACACTTCAGGAAAGCTGTTTCTTTAGGAAGCAGACTGTATTTATTTAACAGTTACTGGGACAGAAACCTAATTAGATGACCATACATCCCTGTTTGCTCTGGGCAGTCTGTCTGTCATGGTATGACTATTAACTGTGCCTCCTTTTTCTATCCAACTCTCAAATATCAATTATCCCTCCTAGAATTTTTGTAGAAGTTAGTGAAAATTCCAAAATTGAGATCACTTAGCATTAAATTCAGAGAAGGCAATGGCAACCCACTCCAGTACTCTTGCCTGGAAAATCCCATGGGCAGAGGAGCCTGGTGGGCTGCAGTCCATGGCATCGCAAAGAGTCAGACACGACTTCACTTTCACTTTCACTTTTCACTTTCATGCATTGGAGAAGGAAATGGCAACCCACTCCAGTGTTCTTGCCTGGAGAATCCCAGGGATGGTGGAGCCTGGTGGGTTGTCGTCTATGGGGTTGCACAGAGTTGGACATGACTGAAGCGACTTAGCAGCAGCAGCATTAAACTGCAAATATTTGGTGGAGCTGAACTGGTCACTTGCTGATTTCTGAAAACACTTTCTTCCCTTGGCTTCTGGGGCCTTAGACTCTTTGCTCTCCTCACGCATCACTGGATGTGCCTCCTCATTTTCCTTGGCTGGCTTTCTCATCCTTCTGATCTTTAGACGTTGAGGTGGACAAAAATAGTCAAGAGGGCTTTTTTTCCTAGTCTCTTTTTAGAATAGTGTTTGGACCCTGATGGCAGGGACTTCTCTATTATATTTAGTACTTATGACTGATTATTTAATGGCTATAAACCCTCCTATTCCCTGTATATATTGCCTTTTCCAATGTGAATGTGATATTCCTTTCATCAGGAGGTGTAAATCTCCCCCCATGCTCATGAATGTAGGCTGGTCCCACGCCTTTCTTTGACCAAGAGAATCTGGCAGAAGTGACCATTGTGACTTCAGAGTATGGGCCAAAAGAAGGCTTATAGCTGCCACCTTGACCTGTTGCTGCCCTAAGACTGACATGTAAAGAAGCCTGGGGTACCACATGGGAAGATCAGCCTAGATGACAGCCTGTCCAGTCCTAACTTCTGTAAGTTGGACCATCTTTGATCACCCAGCCCAGGCAAGCTGTCATGTGACTGCAACCTGAGTGACCAGGTAAGATGTAGGATACTCAGTTAAGTTTGAAGTTTTTAGTATAAGAACATCCTATGTGATATTTGGAAGCATCTAAGAGCCTCTTGATGAAAGTGAAAGAGGAGAGTAAAAAGTTGGCTTAAAGCTCAACATTCAGGAAACTAAGATCATGCTATCCAGTCCCATTACTTTATGGCAAATAGATGGGGAAACAGTGGAAACAGTGAGAGACTTTATTTTTGGGGACTCCAAAATCAATGCAGATGGTGCCTGCAGCCTTGAAATTAAAAGACGCTTACTATTTCCCCTAAAATCAGTAACAAGACAAGGGTGCCCACTCTCACCACTACTATTCAACATAGTTTTGGAAGTTTTGGCCACAGGAATCAGAGCAGAAAAAGAAGTAAAAGGAATCCAGATAGGAAAAGAAGAAGTGAAACTCTCTGTTTGCAGATGACATGATCCTCTACATAGAAAACCCGAAAGACTCTTCCAGAAAATTACTAGAGCTAATCAACGAATATAGTAAAGTTGTAGGATATAAAATTAACACACAGAAATCCCTTGCATTCCTATACACTAAGAGAATGAGAAAACAGAAAGAGAAATTAAGGAAACAATACCATTCACCATTGCAACAAAAAGAATAAAATACTTAGGAGTATATCTACCTAAAGAAACAAAAGACCTACACATAGAAAACTATAAAACATTGATGAAAGAAATCAAAGAGGACACAAACAGATGGAGAAATATACCGTGTTCATGGATTGAAAGAATCAATATTGTCAAAATGACTATACTCCCCAAAGCAGTCTATAGATTCAATGCAATCCCTATCAAGCTACCAATGGTAATTTTCACAGAACTAGAACAAATAATTTCACAATTTGTATGGAAATACAAAAAACCTCGAATAGCCAAAGTAATCTTGAGAAAGAAGAATGGAACTGGAGGAATCAACCTGCCTGACTTCAGACTGTACTACAAAGCCACAGTCATCAAGACAGTACGCTACTGGCACAAAGACAGAAATATAGATCAATGGAACAGAGTAGAAAGCCCAGAGATAAATCCACGAACCTATGGACACCTTATCTTTGACAAAGGAGGCAAAGATATACAATGGAAAAAAGACAACCTCTTTAACAAGTGGTGCTGGGAAAACTGGTCAACCACTTGTAAAAGAATGAAACTAGAACACTTTCTAACACCATACACAAAAATAAACTCAAAATGGATTAAAGATCTAAATGTAAGACCAGAAACTATAAAACTCCTAGAGGAGAACATAGGCAAAACACTCTCCGACATGAATCACAGCAGGATCCTCTATGACCCACCTCCCAGAATATTGGAAATAAAAGCAAAAATAAACAAATGGGACCTAACTAAACTTAAAAGCTTTTGCACAACAAAGGAAACTATAAGCAAGGTGAAAAGACAGCCCTCAGATTGGGAGAAAATAATAGCAAATGAAGCAACAGACAAAGGATTATTCTCAAGAATATACAAGCAACTCCTGCAGCTCAATTCCAGAAAAATAAATGACCCAATCAAAAAATGGGCCAAAGCACTAAACAGACATTTCTCCAAAGAAGACATACAGATGGCTAACAAACACATGAAAAGATGCTCAATATCACTCATTATCAGAGAAATGCAAATCAAAACCACAATGAGGTACCATTACACGCCAGTCAGGATGGCTGCTATCCAAAAGTCTACAAGCAATAAATGCTGGAGAGGGTGTGGAGAAAAGGGAACCCTCTTACACCGTTGGTGGGAATGCAAACTAGTACAGCCACTATGGAGAACAGTGTGGAGATTTCTTAAAAAACTGGAAATAGAACTGCCATATGACCCAGCAATCCCACTTCTGGGCATACACACTGAGGAAACCAGATCTGAAAGAGACACGTGCACCCCAATGTTCATCGCAGCACTGTTTATAATAGCCAGGACATGGAAGCAACCTAGATGCCCATCAGCAGATGAATGGATAAGGAAGCTGTGGTACATATACACCATGGAATATTACTCAGCCATTAAAAAGAATTCATTTGAATCAGTTCTAATGAGATGGATGAAACTGGAGCCCATTATACAGAGTGAAGTAAGCCAGAAAGATAAAGAACATTACAGCATACTAACATATATATATGGAATTTAGAAAGATGGTAATGAGAACCCTATATGCAAAACAGAAAAAGAGACACAGATGTACAGAACAGACTTTTGGTCTCTGTGGGAGAAGGCGAGGGTGGGATGTTTCCAGAGAACAGCATCAAATCATGTATATTTTCAAGGGTGAAACAGATCACCAGCCCAGGTTGGATACATGAGACAAGTGCTCAGGGCTGGTGCACTGGGAAGACCCAGAGGAATCAGGTGGAGAGGGAGGTGGGAGGGGGGATCGGGATGGGGAATACATGTAAATCCATGGCTGATTCATGTCAATATATGGCAAAAACCACTACAATATTGTAAAATAATTAGCCTCCAACTAATAAAAATAAATGGAAAAAAATAAATAAATTAAAAAAAAAAATACGCTTAGCCCTTGGAAGGAAAGTTATGGCCAACCTAGACAGCACATTAAAAAGTAGAGACATTACTTTGCCAGCAAAGGTCCATCTAGTCAAGGCTAGGTTTTTTCAGTAGTCATGTATGGATGTTAGAGTTGGACTATAAAGAAAACTGAGTGCTGAAGAATTGATGCTTTTGAACTGTGGTGTTGGAGAAGACTCTTGAGAGTCCCTTGGACTGCAAGGCGATCCAACCAGTCCATCCTAAAGGAGATCAGTCCCGAGTATTCATTAGAAGGACTGATGTGGAAGCTGAAATTCCAATCCTTTGGCCACCTAACGCAAAGAACTGACTTATTTGAGAAGACCATGATGCTGGGAAAGACTGAAGGCAGGAGGAGAAGGGGACGACAGAGGATGAGATGGCCGGATGGCATCACTGACTCAATGGACATGAGTTTGGGTAAACTCCAGGAGTTGGTGATGGACAGGGAGGCCTGGCGTGTTGCAGTCCATGGGGCCACAAAGAGTCGGACACAACTGAGTGACTGAACTGAACTGAGGCTCCCTAACTACAGGGAACTCCTTAACAACAGGGTACCTGAAACTCCAAGAACATGTAACAGATTCTCAATAAATATTTGTTGAATGAGTAGATATTCTATATTATTGATTCAAAGAAGATTCATATGTTTATATATAATTTGGATATGTGGAAAAGTTTGAATTTTTATCATTAAAACATTAAAAAGTCTAGTTGTAATCTTGAGCATGTGTTAGACCATCCCTCCTCTGCTGACATGGGTTTAGGAACAAATGTAAAAAACATTCTCAAAAAGCACCTTCAGATATGCTGCAATGCCCAATTACTTGCTTAGGTGAATTTCCAGAATTCTTCACCAAAAGAATGGAAGAAATGATTTTGGCCAGGAAGAATATGGGGGCAAGATTTACTAATTATTTGGTTTTATGATTAAAGTAGCCTCCAGCTGTCCATAGATGATTGAATTGAACCTCAAAGAAGGCCAACAAAACCATCTCAACCAAACAAAATCAACTGACTTGTTGAATGGAATGGCAGAGCTTCTAATGCCTCAAGGGGCCGGTGGCTCTAAGGACCTTGGGGGAAGGAAAGGAGAGATGGAAACTGAATCAGGAGTAGGGAGAGAACAGCCCAGACAGAGTGACTTCCAATGAGTCTCAAAAGGATGGGATGGAGGAGACCTGTGGAGAATGCTAACCCAAGAGACTTGTTTAGTCACTAAGTTGTTTCCCACTCTTTGAGATCCCATGGACTGTAGCCCACCAGGCTCCTCTGTCTATGGGATTTTCTAGGCAAGAATACTGGAGTTGGTAGCCATTTCCTACTCCGGGGAACTTCCTCACCCAGGGATCGAACCCACGTCTCCTGCATTGGCAGGTGATTCTTTATGGCTGAGTCACCAGGGAAGCCCATAGCCCTGGGAACTAGAGGCTCTTATATCTGTTGGAGGGCAAAGATAGCAGTCCTTCTGTTGAAAGCATGGAAGCTGGGCTTCCAATGGGCAGGAGGCAGATGTACCGAGACAAGGAAAGTAGTAATGTTGATACAGATGGAGCATTTATATGGAGAAAACTCCATAACCATGACTACCTTTAGACTTCTCCCTTGAACTCTAGTCTTTTTTATTGAGCTGTGTATTTGACCTCTTCATGTGGATGTCTGATAGCTCAAACTTAACATGTCCAAAACAGAGCTCTTTATCACCTCCTCAGATCCTTCTAACCAATTCCTCCCATTTGAGTTGCTCAGGCTTCCAACTGTGGGGTCACACTTGTTGCCTTTCTCTCACACTCTATATACAATTCACCATCAGATCCTGTTGGCTCTTTCCTTAAAATATCCCCGGAGGCTAACCAACTTCTCACTCCATCCACTGGTCCATGTTATTGTTATTTCTCACCTGGATTATTCAGCCTTGTTCAGTTCTAGTCCAGCTTCAGTCTTTGTGAACCCAGGGACTGCAAACATGCCAGATTCCTCTGTCCTCCACTATCTTCCAGTATTTGCAAAAATTCATGTCCATTGAGTCCCCGATGCTATTAAACCATCTTATCCTCTGCTGCCCACTTCTCTTTTTGTCTTCAATCTTTTTTTTTTTTTTTTTTCATTTATTTTTATTAGTTGGAGGCTAATTACTTCACAACATTTCAGTGGGTCTTGTCATACATTGACATGAATCAGCCATGGAGTTACATGTATTCCCCATCCGGATCCCCCCTCCCACCTCCCTCTCCACCCGATTCCTCTGGGTCTTCCCAGTGCACCAGGCCCGAGCACTTGTCTCATGCATCCCACCTGGGCTGGTGATCTGTTTCATTATAGATAATATACATGCTGTTCTTTCGAAACATCCCATCCTCGCCTTCTCCCACAGAGTTCAAAAGTCTGTTCTGTACATCTGTGTTTCTTTCTCTGTTTTGCATATAGGGTTCTCATTACCATCTTTCTAAATTCCATATATATATGTTAGTATGCTGTAATGTTCTTTATCTTTCTGGCTTACTTCACTCTGTATAATGGGCTCCAGTTTCATCCATCTCATTAGAACTGATTCAAATGAATTTTTTTTAACAGCTGAGTAATATTTCATGGTGTATATGTACCACAGCTTCCTTATCCATTCGTCTGCTGATGGGCATCTAGGTTGCTTCCATGTCCTGGCTATTATAAACAGTGCTGCGATGAACATTGGGGTGCACGTGTCTCTTTCAGATCTGGTTTCCTCAGTGTGTATGCCCAGAAGTGGGATTGCTGGGTCATATGGCAGTTCTATTTCCAGTTTTTTAAGAAATCTCCACACTGTTCTCCATAGTGGCTGTACTAGTTTGCATTCCCACCAACGGTGTAAGAGGGTTCCCTTTTCTCCACACCCTCTCCAGCATTTATTGCTTGTAGACTTTTGGATAGCAGCCATCCTGACTGGCATATAATGGTACCTCATTGTAGTTTTGATTTGCATTTCTCTGATAATGAGTGATATTGAGCATCTTTTCATGTGTTTGTTAGCCATCTGTATGTCTTCTTTGGAGAAATGTCTGTTTAGTGCTTTGGCCCATTTTTTGATTGGGTCATTTATTTTTCTGGAATTGAGCTGCAGGAGTTGCTTATATATTCTTGAGAATAATCCTTTGTCTGTTGCTTCATTTGCTATTATTTTCTCCCAATCTGAGGGCTGTCTTTTCACCTTACTTATAGTTTCCTTTGTTGTGCAAAAGCTTTTAAGTTTAGTTAGGTCCCATTTGTTTATTTTTGCTTTTATTTCCAATATTCTGGGAAGTGGGTCATAGAGGATCCTGCTGTGATTCATGTCGGAGAGTGTTTTGCCTATGTTCTCCTCTAGGAGTTTTATAGTTTCTGGTCTTACATTTAGATCTTTAATCCATTTTGAGTTTATTTTTGTGTATGGTGTTAGAAAGTGTTCTAGTTTCATTCTTTTACAAGTGGTTGACCAGTTTTCCCAGCACCACTTGTTAAAGAGGTTGTCTTTTTTCCATTGTATATCTTTGCCTCCTTTGTCAAAGATAAGGTGTCCATAGGTTCATGGATTTATCTCTGGGCTTTCTACTCTGTTCCATTGATCTATATTTCTGTCTTTGTGCCAGTAGCATACTGTCTTGATGACTGTGGCTTTGTAGTACAGTCTGAAGTCAGGCAGGTTGATTCCTCCAGTTCCATTCTTCTTTCTCAAGATTACTTTGGCTATTCGAGGTTTTTTGTATTTCCATACAAATTGTGAAATTATTTGTTCTAATTCTGTGAAAATTACCATTGGTAGCTTGATAGGGATTGCATTGAATCTATAGACTGCTTTGGGGAGTATAGTCATTTTGACAATATTGATTCTTTCAATCCATGAACACGGTATATTTCTCCATCTGTTTGTGTCCTCTTTGATTTCTTTCATCAATGTTTTATAGTTTTCTATGTGTAGGTCTTTTGTTTCTTTAGGTAGATATACTCCTAAGTATTTTATTCTTTTTGTTGCAATGGTGAATGGTATTGTTTCCTTAATTTCTCTTTCTGTTTTCTCATTCTCTTAGTGTATAGGAATGCAAGGGATTTCTGTGTGTTAATTTTATATCCTGCAACTTTACTATATTCATTGATTAGCTCTAGTAATTTTCTGGAAGAGTCTTTAGGGTTTTCTATGTAGAGGATCATGTCATCTGCAAACAGCGAGAGTTTCTTTGTCTTCAATCTTTCCCAGCATGAGGGTCTTTTCCAGTGAGTTTGCTCTTCCCATCAGGTGACCAAAGTACTGGAGCTTCAGCTTCAGCATCAGTCCTACTAATGAATATTTAGGGTCAATTTCCTTCAGGATTGACAGGTTTGATCTCCTTGCAGTCTAAGGGACTCTCAAGAGTCTTCTCCAGAACCACAATTCAAAAGCACCAATTCTTCAGCATTCAACCTTCTTTCTGGCCTAACTACCACATCTGTACCTGACTACTGGAAAAACCATAGCATTGACTATACGGACCTTTGTTGGCAAAGTGATGTCTCTGCTTTTTAATATGCTGTCTAGGTTCTATCAGAGCTTTCCTTCCAAGGAACAAGTGTCTTAATTTCTTGGCTGCAGTCACCGTCCAAAGTGATTCTGGAGCCAAATTAAATAAAATCTGTCACTTCTTCCACTTTTCCCCCTTCTATTTGTTATGAAGTGATGGGACCAGACCATAAGCCATTCAGTTTTTTGAATGCTGAGTTTCAAGTCAGATATTCACTCTCCTCTTTCACCCTCATCAAGAGGCTCTTTAGTTTCTCTTCACTCCCTACCACTAGGGTGGTATCATTGAGGGTGTTGATGTTACTCCTAGCACTCTTGATTCTAGCTTGTGATTCATCCAGTCTGGTCTTTTGCATGATGCTCTCTGCATATAAGTCGTACTTCTTTTCCAATTTTGAACCAGTCAATTGTTCCATGTCTGGAACTTTCTGTTTCTTGACTTGCATATAGGTTTCTCAGGAGACAGGTAAGGTGGTCTGGTACTCGCATCTCTTAAAGAATTTTCCACAGTTGTGATCCACACAGTCAAAGGCTTTAGCTTAGTCAATGAAGCAGAAGTAGATGTTTTTCTGGAACTTCCTTGCTTTCTCCAGGATCCTACACGTGTTGGAAATTTGATCTCTGGTTTCTCTGACTTTTCAAAACCCAGCAGGTACATCTGGAATTTGTCAGTTCATGTACCACTGAAGCCTAGCTTGAAGGATTTTGCGTATAACCTTGCTAGCATGAGAAATGAGTACGATCGTATGGTAGTCTCAAAATTCTTTAGCATTGCCCTTCTTTGGGATTGGAATGAAATTTTTTTTCTAGCTCTGTGGCCACTGCTGAGTTTTCCTAATTTGTTGACATATTGAGTGAAGCATTTGAACAGCATCATCTTTTAGGATTTGAAATAGCTCAGCTGGAATTCTGTTACCTCCACTAGTGCTGTTTGTAGTAATGCTTCCTAAGGCCTACTTGACTTTACCTCCAACATGTCCATCTCTAGGTGAGTGATCACATCATTGTGGTTATCTGGGTCATTACGATCTTTTTTGTAAAGTTCTTCTGTGTATTCTTGCCACCTCTTCTTAATTTGTTTTGCTTCTGTTAGGTCCTTACCGTTTCTGTCCTTTATCATACCCATCCTTGCATGAAATGTTCCCTAGATATCTGCAGTTTTCTTGAAGAGATCTCTAGTCTTTCCCAGTCTATTGTTTTTCTCTATTTCTTTGCATTGTTCATTTAAGCAGGCCTTCTTATCTCCCCTTGCTATTCTCTAGAACTCTGCATTCAGCTGTCTAATCTTTCCCTTTCTCCCTTGCCTTTCACTTCTCTTCTTTCCCCAGGTATTTGTAAAGCCTCCTCAGACAACAACTTTGCCTTTTTGCATTTCTTTTTCTTTGGGATGGTTTTGGTCACTGCCTCCTGTACAATGTTACAAACCTCCCTTCATAGTTCTTCAGGCACTCTCTCGACTAGATCTAATCCCTTGAATCTATTTGTCATCTCCACTGTATAATCATAAGGGATTTGATTTAGGTCATACCTGAATGGTCTAGTTGTTTTCCCTGTGTATGTGTTCATGCTAAGTTGCTTCAGTTCTATCTGACTGTTTGTGACCCTATGGATTATAGCCCACCAGGGTCCCCTGTTCATGGGGATTCTACTTTATTCAATTTAACCTTGAGTTTTGCAATAAGGAGCTCATGATTTGAGCCATAGTCAGTTCCGGGTCTTGTTTTTACTGACTGTATAGAGCTTCTCCATCTCTGGCTGCAAAGAACATAATCTGATTTTGATATTGACCATTTGGTCAATTTGGTCATTGACATTTGGTGATGTCCATGTGTAGATTCATCTCTTGGGTTGTTGAAAAGTGTGTTTGCTGTGACCAGCATGTTCTCCTGACAAAACTCTGTTAGACTTTGCCCTGCTTCATTTTGTACTGGAAGGCCAAAATATGATTCTGGGTACCTCTTGACTTCCTACTTTTGCATTCCAACCCCCTATGATTAAAAGGACATCTTTTTTGCTGTTCACTCTAGAAGATGTTGTAGGTCTTCACAGAACTGGTCAATTTCAGCTTCTTAGGCATTGGTGGTTGGGGTGTAGCACTGGATTACTGTTATGTTGAATGGCTTGCCTTGGAAATGAATCAATATCATTCTACAGTTTTTGATGTTACACCCAAGTACTGCATTTTGGACTCTTTGGTTGACTCTCACGGCTATTCCATTTCTTCTAAGAGATTCTTGTCCACAGTAATAGTTATAATGGTCACCTGAATTAAAATCCCCCATTCCTATCCATTTTAGTCCACTGATTCCTAAGATGTTGATATTCACTCTTGCCATCTCCTGCTTGACCACATCCAATTTACCTTGATTTATGGACCTAACATTCCAGGCTTCTTTGCCACATGGCTCTTTACAGTATTGGGCATATCCATAGTTGAGCATCATTTCCACTTTGGCCCAGAGGCTTCATTCTTTCTGAAGCTATTAGTAATTGCCCTCCACTTTTCTCCAGCAGCCTGTTGAACACCTTCTGACCAGGGGCTCATCTTCCAGTGTCATATCTCTTTGCCTTTTCATACTGTCCACGGGGTTCTCTAGTCAAGAATACTGGAGTCGTTTGCCACTTCTTTCTCTAGTGGACCACGCTTTGCCAGGACTCTTCACTATGACCCATCTGTTTTGGGTGGCCCTGCACAGCATGGCTGATAGCTTGAGTTATGCAAGCCCCTTCACCATGCCAAGGCTGTGATCCATGAAAGGGTATATTTTATAAAGCTCTTCAAATATATAAAGTTTTACAACATCTGTTATAAGGGCTAAAAATAAATCCTTCTTAGAAGGCTATATAAACTGATAGCAATAAAAACTGCTCTTCAATTACCTAACTGCAAGTGAAAGTTCTAAGATTCCTTCAATAATGGAATACTAAGATACTCTTATTCACAAAGCTGTGCAGCCAAAGTAATCTCTCTCTCAGGTGAAAACAGTGCTAGAAGACATCCTTAGCAGAATCTATGTCATGGTCATTTCACCATCAAAGATGAGAAACCCTAATGTGCAAGATATGTCAGAGTAAAATGGCCACCATGAACAGGAAGAGGAAGAATGAGCAATTACCAGCTGAACTGCCAAGGGGGCATGTACATAGCATTTTTAAAATATTAAATAATTTTTAAAAGAAATCTTAAGGTTTGTTATGCTAGAGTTAGTACAACATGAGGCCAATAATACACAGTGTAATCGGTAAGACTCAATTACAGAAACTAATAAATGCATCCTGGGACTACTTAGAGCTCTAACAATTGCCTTGCATACTTCGTAAGTTTTAAAGTATTAAGACAAAATGAAGGAAAAATAATAAACAGATGAGGCAATTTAGCTTTGAGAAGAGTTAAGATAATTTAATAGGTATAGTTTAGATAAAAAGAGGCTAAGGAATTACAGCAATTACAGAAAAAAATCCAAATAAGTATCTATATTGAGCTAGGGGAGGTGTAGAAAAACAATTTCCCTCATTTGAGAATAGTAATAAGCAACAGCAGTAATCACCTAAAGGTAGAAGAGGAAAACAGCCATGGTAGAAAATAGCATCAAATACATCAGAAATAATGATCATTCTAAAAAGCCACCTGAGGACCACTCAGGGGGAGACTGAACACTAAAAATGCTTGGAGGAAAGTTGAATAAAAACATTCAGGCACAGAGACCTTGTCCCAAATTTATCTTTGGTTATCTTCAATTATCACCAAGGATATCATTGGTGTTTGAAGAAGGTGCAAATGATTTTAATCCTGATGGGGTCATCTGTCTCAGAGAGGGGTGGATGCTATTGAGTTCCCATCTCAATAGTGATTGCCACTGGGGAGTTAGAGGAGGTGATGCCCAGATGCTAATATCACTTGACACCCTTCTTGGCTATTAGGTGAAAAATAATTAGGCACGTTACTGAATATTCTGGGCCTCAGTTTATTCAGTTGTATGATGGGGATAATAATAGTTATTTTGCCAATTTAGTCAAACCAAGAGTTCTTAACCTAGAATCCCTTGGGAGTTCATAAATTTGGAGGTGGTCCCACTTGAATGGGAAAAAGGTACATTTTTATTTTCAATATCCTGTAACTGAAATTTAGAATTTCCTTCAGTTATGAATGAAAGTAACAAATCACAGTAGTATTAGCAGAAACTGCCACTTTGTCACCAGTAGACATCATAGATATTTTCATATCATGTTAATAATGCTTATGCTCACCACTTCTTTGAAATTACAATAATAGATAATACTGCAAGGTCTTATTTTATGCATTTAAAAATATAAAAATATCACATATTTAGTTTAAAATTTTGGTAGCTGTATTTTAATAAAATTCATGTCCTTGTAATACTATGCATTTTATTTTATGCTTTAAAAAATAGTACTTGAAAAGATGTCCATAGTCTTCACCAGATTGCCAAAGTGGTCAGTGAAACAAGCAATAGTTACCAACCTCCACTGGGGAAGTGATAGCTTTACTCTCAAGGTGATGATGATGATGGCAATCACTCCTCCTGTTATTATTATTAAAATCATTAGAATTCAATGGCCCTGGACATCTGGATTGGAGTCGTGTTTCTGTAACATAAAATTGAATGAGCTTGGCAGGCCATTTAATCTCACTGAGCTTTGTGTCCTCTTCAGCAAAGGAATGATTAATTTAACAAGGTTTTTCTGAGGATTATATGAATTTGTTATATGTATTTAATGATATATTATATATCAAACTATTCAGTTCTCTTAAGACTTGTCACTGTTAGTGTCACTAACAAGTGTCCAATACATAGAACAGTCATATAAATGATCACCCAAACCAATGACTCCTTTAAAAGCATAAGGTCAATAATTATGGCAGGACAATGGGTGGAAAGTGGACTATCTAAGGTAAATCAGGAACCAAGAAGCTACTTGAATATTAGCTTTCTGATTTTTATTTTTTGGTACTTCCTATTTCTACCACTGTAAAATTCAACAGATAAACACCAAATTTCCTTGATTATAAGAATCAAATTTTTCTCCTATTTTAGCATTTTGGAAATTGGAATGCACCTTGTTATTGATTGTTGGAGCTTCCCTGGTGGCTCAGATGGCAAAGAGTCTGCCTGCCATGCAGGAGACCCAGTTCAATCCCTGGGTTGGGAAGAGCCCCTGGAGAAGGGAACGGCAACCCGCTCCAGTATTCTTGCTTGGAGAATTCCAAGGTCAGAGGAGCCTGGTGGGCTACAGTCTGTGGGGATCACAAAGAGTCAGACACTACTGAGTGACTAAGTTTGTTATTGATACATTCTATAAGATACTTGCCAAATTCCAGACAAATAAACAAATTATGCCATTTATTAGTTGTCATTGTCTATGCACAAATATCATCACACACAAAGGGTCTCTGAGATTTCATTTTATGCTTTAGTTATTTGCATTAGTATCAACACAGATTCCTAAATTTTAAATTCCAGCCCCTCATTATTGACTAAAATTCCTCATAATTTTCATATATACAGAAGATTGATTTCCATGTATGATGCAAAACAATGAAAGGCAGTAGAAATTGCCAGATGTTCAGACTAAATCCTAGAGTGTTCAGGGTTAGTGAAGACGGGTGTCACCAAACATGCATCATGGAGGCCTCTACTCAGGTATGGAACAATTTATTGACAACTTCCTTAGACTTTCAAAAGAAG
The DNA here is from genome assembly GCF_033118175.1 of Dama dama. Classification (NCBI taxonomy): domain Eukaryota; kingdom Metazoa; phylum Chordata; class Mammalia; order Artiodactyla; family Cervidae; genus Dama; species Dama dama. Next base: position 65,046,209 of record NC_083701.1, read on the forward strand.
TTGTATGACTTTCAGAATATTAAAATTCTTAAATGGAAGAAAAAAACAACCTTAGCCCAGTTGAAAATACAGAGGAAAGCCTATATTCAGTATGCCTCATAATTGTGTCAACCATAAGAGGCCATCCGTAGCCCCTCATCAAGATGAGTAGCACAGGTTACACGTGGCCTCTCACCAGACTTGAGGCCTCATTGCTCAGGGCCAAAATGTATCCAGAGCCATCCTTAGACTTGGCGAGAACTACAAAAGTGTGAGATACTATACTCTATCGTCAGTGTTTAAAAACTGTACATTTAATGTAGTTTCACTTTTCCTGAGGGGTTTCCCAGGTAGTGCCGTAAAGAATCTGCCTGCCAATGCAAAACAGGTGGGTTTGATCCCTGGGTTAGGAAGATCCTGTGGAGGAGGAAATGGCAACACACTCCAGTATTCTTGCCTACAGAATCCCATGGACAGAGGAGCCTGGCGGGCTACAGTCCGTGGGGTTACAATGAGTTGGAAAGGACTAAGAACACACACGTACATATTTTTTTTTCCTGAAAAAGCTTTATTATTTCTAATTGTACTCCTTAAAATTGATAACCCTTAAATCAAATAAATGGAGAATCAAATCTCTTTCAATCAACCCCACCAAGTCCCTCTCCAGTTTTCTCTCCCCTCTCGCAGGCCCCACCATTATTTTACAGCTTAAATTTGAGACTACAGTATTTGATATCCTGCTGTTCTAGCTGAAGAGGTGTGAGTGGTTGAGGGTTTTTTTGCTGTTGCTTTATGTAAAAGGACCTCTCTTCCACCACTATTCGTACATCAACTGCTGGAGCCGTGTTTTGAAAAAGAGGAATAATCCAGATTCTTGCAGCTGTTGGTAGCCATGTGCCTTTACATTCCTTGGGTTTCACTGTCAGTAATAATTTACTCACATAAACCTCACTACCCTACTTCAATGATATTTGCTAAAATAAGGTAGTACTATATACATAAATATAGAAGGCACTTTTTACTTAATCACAGTAGTCATGAGAAAAGTGCATTTCATTCCACTTGAAAATTTTAAGTGAACATTCATAATTGCTGGTTCTTATGAAAACCACATTAAGTTATTACTTCACATGTGTCACTTCAATATAATGAAATAATTAGCTGAGAAATTATATTTGCATTCTCAATATTTTTGTACAATAGGAATGTCATTAATCAGGCATTAACACAGCTTAAGAGAACTGGAAGTAGAAACCTTATATACCAGTGATTATTTTTTCCATCTTCATTTGCTCCATTCTTATCTCAGTGATTCAGAAAAAAAGAGGTTTAAATAGAGCCTTTCAATGGAAACCATCACTACTGTGTCCCATGTCAAGGTAATTGCCTAAACGAGTGTGGAGATAAAAATCACATGGGTGGTCAGTATTTCTGCCAAACTCTAGTGCAAGCCAATAGACTTAGTATTTTAGATTCCAAAGATGTGATACACTCTTGAACGTATCCTTCCTTTCACTTTCCTTTCCACTCCTGTTGTATTAGACTTCGGCAGACTGAACTACTCAAGAGAGGCAGCTCTTGGTCGGCACCTTTCAGTGAAGAAGAGCAAACACCGATCTATTCTGGCAGGCACAATCTGCCTCATGTTCAGAGAACAGTTCGCCAAAAGCACTAACAAACCGAGGTCTCAATTATGGAGAAAAGAACATATTGAAGGTATGTTATTTTATCTCCCCACCAAGGAAAGAATAAATTAGATCCCCCTTACTTAAAAGCAAAACAAATGAACAAACAAACAGAACAAGTGCTAAAGAATTTGTTCTTTGAGTTTAGTTTATAAATAATGTTTAAATTCCTCTTTCACAATGCACAATTCATCCCCCACCCCACAATTTGTCTTTCCTTCCTTAGTGTTTTATGCAGAGATTACTACGGCAGGGAAGGCTTAAGGTACACTAACTTTTGGAGACCTAATGAAGATCTCATGGCTAACTTCTATTATAAGTGCTCCTCTGCTATTCTAAGTTATATCCGTAAACTAAGACATTGCTAAGTGGACACGGCCTGCAATATGATTATTATCTGGTAATGCTAAAAAAAAATACTGACACAGTGAAATCTCTGTCATTGGAAATCTGTAAAAATAACACAAGCAGGGATCCATCCTGGTGTATCCTCCTGACTTAGTGTACCAGGCATAGCTATCTTGGAGCAAGTAAGCTGAACTCCATTTGTGGAGAGTCTCAGTATATTTTCCTAGGTGTCTAAGCTCAATACATATATAAAAGATATAAACAGATAAATATATATGCTATATCCATCTCTCAAGGATCAGAGTTTTCATCTCAGTTTCCTTTCTTTCAAGATTAGAGGCAGATTCCACATATATGTGCTAAAATACGATATTTGTTTCTTTCAGACTTTACTCTGTATGGCAGATTCTAGGTCCATTCACATCTCTATAAATGACCCAGTTTTGTTTATCTTTATGGTTGAGTAATATCCCACTGCATATGTGCACCACATCTTCCCTATCACTCCTCCGGGGATGGACATTTGTTTCCAGGTCCTGGCTATTGTAAACAGCGCTGCAATGAACACTGGGGTGCACGTGTTGTTTTGAATTATGATTTTCTCTGGGTATATGCTTAGGAGTGGGATTTCTGGGTCACACGGTAGTTCTATTTTTCGTTTTTTAAGGAAACGCCATACTGTTCTCCACAGTTGCTGTACTTACATTCCTACCAACAGTGCAAGAGTTGTCTTTTCTCCATGTCCTCTCCAGCATTTTACTGTTTTTATATTTTATGGTGATGAAAATTCTGACCAGTATGAGGTGATATCTCACTGCAGTTTTGATTTGCATTTCTATAATAGTTAGTGATGTCAAGCATCTTTTCATGTGTTTGTTGGCCATCTGTATGTCTTCTTTGGAGAAATGTTTGGAAAATGTCCTAAGGTGGTACCCAGGACAGCCTCTGATCTGAAGTCAGTATTTTAAACAGTGAAATGATTTTAAGTTTTATTAGTGTGAAGAGTTTCATATCATTAAGAGTTCTCTTTGTATGCATTTTTAAAATCTGTTGTCTAGCTAAAACATTACTTAGAAAATGCCTCAAACTTAAAGCAAATTACAATGAATACTAAATTTTTTTTTATATTATTGTAACAAGATTTAGGGAATTAACCTCAGGAACAAATAAATATACTTATTTTTATAGTCTTCAGAGAAAGGGTGAATATAAAACATTGAGAATTATTGGTGACAGCTAATGTTATTGGTGACAGCTAATGTCTGCATGATTATACAGTATCCCTTGACCTTTGTACTCCAAAATACAGTAAAATATGATTCTGTGCTATATGTGTTAAACTAAGCATTTAGAAGTGACTTCTCCATTCACCCATTCATGTGTTGTTGCATCCAGCATTGCTGTTGTTGTTCAGTCGCTAAGTCGTGTCCGACTCTTTATGACCCCAAGGACTGTAGCACGCCAGCCTTCCCTATCCTTCACTATCTCCTTGAGTTTGCTCAGATTCAGGTTCATTGAGTCAGTGATGCTATATAACCATCTCATCCTCTGCTGCCCTCTTCTCCGTTTGCCTTCAGCCTTTCCCAGCATCAGGGTCTTTCCCAATGAATCGACTCTTTGCATCAGGTGGTCAAAGTACTGGAGCTTCAGCTTCAGCATCAGTCTTTCCAATAGATATTCAGGGTTGATTTCCTTTAGAATTGCCTGGTTTGATCTCCTTGCAGTCCAGGGGACTCTCCAGAGTCTTCTCCAGTTTGAAAGCATCAATTATTTGGCGCTCAGCCTTCTTTATGGTCTAGCTCTCACATCAGTACATGACTACTGGAAAAACCATAGCTACATGGACCTTTGTTGGCAAAGTGATGTCTCTGCTTTTTAATACACTGTCTAGGTTTTGTCATAGCTTTTCTTCCAAGGAGCAAGTGTCTTTTAATTTCACGGTTGCAATTACCATCAGCAGTGCTTCTGGAGCCCAAGAAAATAAAATCTGTCACTTCTTCCACTTCTCCCCCTTCTGTTTGCCATGAAGTGATGGGACCAGATGCTATATTCTTCATTTTTTGAGTGTTGAATAGTAAGCCAGCTTTTTCACTCTCCTCTTTCACCCTCATCAAAAGTGTTCCTCTTTTTTCTGCTATTAGAGTGGTATCACCTGCATATCTGAGGTTGCTGATATTTCTCCTGGCAATCTTGATTCTAGCTTATGATTCAAGCAGCCTGGCATTTCATATGATATACTCTACATATAAGTTAAATAAACAGGGTGACAATATACAGCCTTGTCATACTCCTTACAGGAAAGACTAGAGATCTCTTCAAGAAAATTGGAGACACAAAGGGAACATTTCATGCAAGGATGGGCATGATAAAGGACAGAAATGTTAAGGACTCAACAGAAGTAGAAGAGATTAAGAAAAGATGGCAAGAATACATAGAACTATACAAAAACTGTCTTAAAGACCCAGATAACCATGATGGTGTGGTCACTCACCTAGAGCCAGACATCCTGGAGTGAGAAGTCAAGTAGGCCTTCTGAAGCACTATTACGAACAAAGCTAGTGGAGGTGATGGAATTCCAGCTGAGCTATTTCAAATCCTAAAAGATGATGCTGTTAAAGTGCTGCAGTCATTATGTCAGAAAGTTTGGAAAAGTCAGCAGTGGCCACAGGACTGGAAAAGGTCAGTTTGCATTCCAATCCCAAAGAACGGCAATGCCAAAGAATGTTCAAACCACTGTACAATTTTGCTCATTTCACGTGTTAGCAAGGTTATATTCAAAATCCTTCAAGCTAGGCTTCAGCAGTACATGAGCTGAGAACATTCAGATGTATAAGCTATGTTTAGAAAAGGCAGAGGAACCAGAGATCAAATTCCCAACTTTTGTTGGATCAAAGAGCCAGCAAGGGAATTCCAGAAAAACATCTACTTATGCTTCACTGACTACACTAAAGCTTTTGTGTCCAGCACGCCTAAATAAATTGGTTATGTATATGCTTCAGATTATAACAAGCAGATAAACGTACACATAAATGTATGTAAACCCTATATATAAGTATATAGAGAAATACATGGTCAGAGAAATCATTACGGCTCAAGTCTGGAGACAGAAAAGCTAGATTCAGGTTCAGGCTCTGTAGGGCATATCTGTGCTGTGTAACATGGTTTTTTTTTTTTTTTTTTTTTAATCTCTTGAGCCTTATTTTTTCAAATATCAAATAAGGAAAGCAGTACATGGCCTGGCAACTACCAGGGTCATTACTATTACCAGTGTCTATGAAAAAGTTTTCAGATTTATAAATGATCATATAGATGCAAATGATTATAATAACATCTTGTAAATAGTAAGAACATAGTACATATTTGTTTGGGAAATGGGATCTCTCAAAAAGTCTTGATTGCTTCTTTTCTCTCTATAAGTCTAATCAAAAAATCTCTAGTGTTGCATTTCCAGATCTATTAAAAGGAACAAAGTATTTTCTCTTATATGGAAAAATTGAACAATTTTCACAAAGCACTTTTCCCTCTGTCTACTATTGCATTCTTTTCCCTTTGACCTTTCCTATTCAATTCAAAGGATAAAACAGTTTCATTGTCTTCCATTTAGTTCTGTGGGGCATAATAAAGTCTTCCAGAGCTTTGTAGGGGAAAATACCATCCAGTCCTGCCCGTGCCAGGCTTGGAGGTGCGCCATACCACCCCCAGGTGTGAGTGAGTGAGTACCTGCAGGGTTTCCTGAAATGCAAATTTACAAATATTTAACATAGGATCATCTGTACTTTCATGAGGATGAGTTTCATTAAATGAAACTATAGAAATTTCTAAAAGTAAATTACAGTCTTGTTTTAACTACTAATGAATATTCTGTCTAGCCTCAAAATAACTCATGTTATGAAACCAATTTAAACCTCCACTGAAAGGTCTTGCTAAGCTTTTAAAATTTGAATTGTTGTCTATATATATTGTGCTGTGAGGGGTATAAAAGCTCAAGCTCTTGAGCAATTGATTCTGAGAATTCTCCTTTAAGAGAACTCTGAAACCAAAGCAGTTTAGGCAAACTGCTGGTTGCTAGGGGTAACCTCAGCTTCCAGAATGAATAATTTTAAATGCAGTACAAGCATTTGATAAGACGATGTAAGAGTGAGATCTTCTGAAAGAAAATAAGGAATGAGAGCTCTAATCATTTGGTTTGGAAAAAATTATACCTTTATGCTTTTAACAGAAATAGATGAGTCAGAAGGAATTATAGCTGTGTCCTAACTGATAAGCAAGCTAGAAAGCCAGACCACAATCTATTCTATCACGGGACAAGTGGTATCTTGAAGACAACACAGGACTTGGATTAACACTTATAGGAATGACCTACTGGGATGAATTCCAGCAGGAAAGACAAAGGACTGCAGGCAATACTCAGGCTGTGCTCTCAGCTGTGTCCTATGCTTCTGCTTCTCAGTTCCCTGTTTGATCTCTAGTCCTGAAAGTAACGCAGTTTCAGTACTACCTATGCGACTTCTGGACACTCCTTCTCAGAGTACCAAGTAAACTCACCATCCAGTATCTGCTTTCTAGCACTGACCTTGCTGGCAGCCCTGCTAGCTTGATTCTGCCTATTCATTCCTCAAACCGTCACTGACAGACCATTTTTCAATGGTTATGTATTATTCTAGCAGAAGTACACAAAAACCGCAGCAGCCAGGGTAGTGGACAAACTTCTAGAAGGACGTGTTGGTGTTGCTCAGTCACTCAGTCGTGTTCACCTCTTTGTGACTCCATGCGCTGCAGCACGCCAGGCTTCCTTGACCTTCCCTATCTTTTGGAGTTTGCACCAACTCCTGTCTGTTGAGTCTGTAATACCGTCCAACCATCTCATCCTCTTTCACCCCCTTCTCCACCTGCCCTCAATCTTTCCCAGCATCAGGGGCTTTTCCAATAAGTCTGCTCTTCACATTAGGTGGCCAAACTATTGGAGCTTCAGCTTCAGCATCAGTCCTTCCATTGAATATTCAGGGTTGATTTCCTTTAGGATTGACTGGTTTGATCTCCTTGCAGTCCAAGGCACTCTTAAGAGTTTTCTCCAACACCACCAGTTCAAAAACATCAATTCTTTGGTGCTCAGCTTTCTTTATGGTCCAGCTATCACATTCATACATGACTACTGGAAAAACCAAAGCTTTGACTAGATGGACTTTTGTCAACAAAGTTATGTCCCTGATTTTTAATATGCTGTCTACGTTTGTCCTAGCTTCTAGAAGGGCTGCTGCTGCTGCTGCTGCTAAGTCACTTCAATCGTGTCCGACTCTGTGCGACCCCATAGACGGCAGCCCACCAGGCTCCTCTGTCCCTGGGGTTCTCCAGGCAAGAGCACTGGAGTGGGTTGCCATTTTTTTCTCCAATGCAGGAAAGTGAAAAGTGAAAGGGAAGTCGCTCAGTCGTGTCCAACTCTTAGTGACCCCATGGACTGCAGCCTACCAGGCTCCTCTGTCCAAGGGATTTTCCAGGCAAGAGTACTGGAGTGGGGTGCCATTGTCTTCCCTGCTAGAAGGGCTATTGATTACCAAAAGACATGAGGTTCTTGGGGTCTCCTGGGAAGAGCCTCTCTCTCACATAATAATTCAGATTTAAAAAGACACAGCAGGCAAATCTATGGATAAAACTAGGATGTGGTTAAACAGTGAGTGACAATTGTTATGGATTAGTAGAAAATTGCCAAGATATTATACATTAGAGTGTTCATTTCTTTCAAAGATGCTTCTACATTTTAAAAATGCCATTTAAAATATATTTTCAAATGTTATCATATTTAGTTGTCTTAATAAAAACTTCTGCTCTTCTTTAGGAAATATTGAGGAAGTATGTTAACCCTGTCATCCAATCAGCTTACTATACCTGTTGTGTGCCTCACTGGGCTATGACTAATGAGACAGACTGACCTGGCAATGGTGTATTCTGTTGGCCAAATATCTAAGGGGAAAAAACTGCAACCTCTTGAGTGCTGAGCATACAAATAACAGTCATATTAAAATCTAAATGTTAGCTGAAGACACTCTAAATGTTAGCATACCATCATGTGTTACAAACCTCTTTCTCCAAAAGGTGTGATTATGAAATTGAAAAAAGATTTGGAAGAAAGATCTCTAAACTTCTTCCCAATAACAGGAAGAACCATGTAATAGGCCATACTCTGGTCAGCACATCATATCTGACTGCCTCCTTCTCCTCCCTTCCTTCTGCCCTTTCTTCTCCCCTCTTCTCTCTTCTTCCTCCTCTCCTTTTTCTCCTTCTCCTTCTTATATTTTATTGGAAAAGTCTGGCTCATTTGTCTAGTATTGTCCATGACTACTTTGGACGTATAAAGAGTGAGTTGAATAGAGAGGTCATATGGCCTGGAAACCTAAAATATTTACTACTTGATCCTTAAGAAAAGCTGACCAACCCTCACTTTAGAAGACAAAGGGAAGATGACATTCCTAGGTGAATTAAAATAGTGCTGGTGTTTCAAAAGTGGTTTGTTGACTCTGTAACTTGTGCATGGGATGTGACAATTTAATCCCAAAGGCTCTTGTGATGCATAAGTCACTAGGAGCCTAAGCATGACACCTCACTTCAGATTTGTGTATCCTTGTGTGCCAACCTGATTTCTTAGGAAGTTCAAGCACTAAATATGCTATCGGTCCTTCCGGGTCAGATTATGACCTGGTTAGCAATAGAGGCAGAAGCTGTTTGTGCCTACTAGACAACCTCTAGTAAGCTAGTAAAACAGGTTGGATATAAACTGAAGTCAGTCATGGTTTTACAAATGGAGAACAAATGAGGTAAGATGCCAACCACAGGAATTCACAATAAACCTTGGGGCTTTGGCATAGTGTTCTTGGAACCAACTTTGAAAGGTGGTTGCCTTATTTGGATTAGTAATGGTAGTAGAGAAGTCAGGATGTGGTTCTTTACATGTTTGGGCTAAAACCAATACTCAAACCAGACTTCACTGTGACCTGTGACATAAGGTAATATGATAAATATTGCCCCACAACTGTAGGCAAGATCAAAGATTCCATTCTGGTTGTCACAGGTAGTCTTTTTACTTTAAATGACTTCTTTTCTCCTATATGGAAAAAAATAATAAAAACTTAGCTAAGAAGTATACCTTCTAAAGAGTTAAAAGAAAGAGGTGAGTCCAAACCTACTCATGTTCTTTGACATGGTGGCGTACTATGATTGTCCTAAAACCAAAGGAAATATTTTGACATCTCTGCCCAGGCTGACATAACATCTATATAAATATAATACAGAATATTCTAAAGTGCCATAGTCATAATGGAATTCTCAGGAGAAAGCAAACAAATGCAAAAGACAGCATTTTCCTTAAAATATAAAATAAAATTCACAAATTCGAATAAGACCCCAAAGGGCTCCCAGGAGTGCTGTTGAAATTATGTGAATGTTGGAACTACATGGGATTCCAGACCAAGAAGACACTAAGAGAAATGAAATTTAAACCAATTTTGTGATGTGCGTGACAGACTAATGCAAATACCTAGGCACTGAAAGAGAAACGTGGATGCATCGAAGCCCAGCAGTAATGACTGAAACCATAGCCTCTGATTAGTACATCTATACTGCACGGAACATTAACGGTGTAAGAAATGGAGACCCAGTCCAGACACAATCAGGCTGAATGAACCTATCAGGTCTATTACTTTTATAACCAGGGCTGCAGATGAGTACCACACTGTTTTCTCTCTAGCAGTGTTACCCTAGCTAAATCAACATTACATGGAAGCAATAGGGTTGGTGAAATAAAAATGCCAAAGTAAATCCATTTGCCCAGATAACATTGAAGAATTCTCAAATGCATTTCCAAGTATCTTTTATTTTAGAGTGAAACATGAACCCAGCGTGGGTTGGGAAGTTGGCAAGAACTTTACTACTAAAAGAAGCTGGCATTTTTATATATTTACATAAGTAAAGAGGAAATTTTGCTCCTCAGCGTGGCAACACCAGAAATTCTGACAAAATATTATACATATTCATTTTAACTTTTTCTGTTTTAGAGTTGGCTAGAGTTAGGATAAACTAATGTATTTAGAATGATCATACATCCCATCCCTCATTTAATAAAGCTGTTTAAAATATTGCCCTTATTAATGACTACCAGAACACAGCAGTGTTCATAATCCCAGTAATTCAATTGCCAGTAGTTTGTGCAATAAATCAGGAAAAGGTTAAAATATTTTTCATGCCAGAATAGAACATATCAATCTATTTTATTTGATTACTTTGTGTAATGAGGCTTTCTCAAGGCCAGATTACCTTACTCATTATAATTATGCCAGATCATATTTTTGCTTAAAATGGAAAAGATTTAAAAATGCCAGCAATAGAGTTGAAACTAGTCTAGGGTGTTTTTCCTCCTTTGTATGTTTCATGACATGAGAAATGACATCCTGCTCTCCTTCTAAGAGTAGAGAAGAAAGTAACATTGTTTCCATGAAAAGCAGATTAGGCAAATCGCATCTGGAAAACACTCATTTGACTCATTGACATGAAAATTCAATAAAATCATCTGCAATGTTTTTTAATTCCAAAGTTAAATTCCACTCTGATAAGTAAACTCTTAAAAATCACTAGAGCACAATAATATCCTCTACATGTGTGACATTCCTTTCTCAGTGAATGCAAGCTGAATTCAACCAAAAAAAAAAAAAAAAACTGTTCATGTTTTTTAAAAATAATAATTTTATCAACAAAGAATAACACAAAGCATTTTCTGACATCCTTTTCCCACTTTCTAGAATAAACTCTTTCAGGGGCATAAGGGAAATCTCCCTCCCCAAACCCGTTGGAGCCTCAGGCCCGCTTTGGCTCCAGCTGAGTTCCAGCAGCCCCACCCCGCTGTGAGGTCTGTCTCTAGGGAGTCAGCTGTGGTCATGAGAGGAGGGCATTTCTATAACCTGCTCTCCCGTGTTCCCCCAAATTGAAATAAGGTCACTCCAACCATGAATAGCTCCACAAACCTCATGCTGGGTAAAAAGGCCTTTGATCTTGGTAAATCATAAGACAGAACAAAGAATGAAGGCAAGGAAGCAGGAAAGGGTGAAACAATGATGGTCATTAGAAGTGGAGTCAGAACTTTTCCTGGGACTTTTCAGAAATGTATCTCGTAAAATTATTATTCCCACAAGAATGGTCAGAAATAAAAAGTCTAACAAATACTACTATATATTGGGTAGGATGAGGGAGCAGTTACGACTCTCATATGTTGCTGGTGGGAATGTCAAATGGTACAACCTCCTGCCACTTTGACAGTTTCTAACAAAGGTAGACATTCATCTCTCACATGAGCCAGCAATTCTACTCCTAGAAGAGAAAAGAAATGCATATCTTCACCTAAAGATTTGTACAAAAATCTCATATCAGCCTTATTTACAATAGCTAAAGCTAGTAGCAACCCAAGGGACCATAAGTAGGAGAATGGATGAAGAAGTTGTGCTATATACTAACCCACACAATAGGAAACTTGGACGTGATCAAGCAGGAGATGGCAAGGGTGAACATCAACATTTTAGTAATCAGTGAACTAAAATGCATGGCAATGGGCGAATTTAATTCAGATGACCATTATACCTACTATTACAGGCAAGAATTCCTTAGAAGAAATGAAGCAGCCCTCATAGTCAACAAAAGAGTCTGAAATGAAGTACTTGGGTGCAATCTCAAAATTGACCAAATGATCTCTGTTCATTTCCAAGGCAAACCATTCAATATCACAGTAACCCAAGTCTGTGCCCCAACCACTAATGCTGAAGAAGCTGAAGTCAAATGGTTCTATGAAGACCTATAAGATCTTCTAGAACCAAGACCAAAAATAGATATCCATTTCATCATAGGGGGTTGGAATGCAAAAGTAGGCAGTAAGGAGATACCTGGAGTAATTGGCAAGTTTGGCCTTGGAGTACAAAATGAAGCAGGGCAAGGCTAACAGAGTTTTGCCAAGAGAACACACTGGTCACAGCAAACACCCTCTTCCAACAACACAAGAGACAGCTCTACCCATGAACAGCACCAGATGGTCAACACCAAAATCAGGTTGATTATATTCTTTGCAGCCAAAGATGGAAAAGCTCTAAACAGACAGCAAAGACAAGATCTGGAGCTGACTGAGGCTCAGATCATGAGCTCCTTATTGCAAAATTCTGGCTTAAATTGAAGAAAGAAGAGAAAACCACTAGACCTTTCAGATATGACCTAAATCAAATCCCTCATGACTATACAGTGGAGGTGATGAATAGATTCAAGGGATTAGATTTGGCAGACAGAGTGTCCAAAGAACTACGGATGGAGGTTTGTAACATTGTGCAGGAAGTGGTGACCAAAACCATCCCCAAGAAAGAGAAATACAAGAAAGCAAAGTGGTTGTCTGAGGAGGCCTTACAAATAGCTGAGAAAAAAGGGAAGCAAAAGGCAAAGGAGAAAGGGAAAAATATATACAACTGGATGCAGAGTTCCAGAAAATAGCAGGGAGAGATCAGAAAGCCTTCTTAAGTGAACAATGCAAAGGAATGGAGGAAAACAATAGACTGGGAAAGACTAGAGCTACTTCAAGAAAATTGGAGATGCCAAGGGAATATTTCATGCAAAGATGGGCACAATAAAGGGCAGAAATGGCAATGACCTAACAGAAGCAGGCAAAATTAACAAGAGGTGGCAAGAATATACAGAAGAACTATACAAAAAGGTCTTAATAACCCAGAAAACCATGAAGGTGTGGTCACTCACCTAGAGCCTGACATCTTGGAGTGTGAAGTCAAGTGGGCCTTAGGAAGAATTACTATGAACACAGCTAGTGGATGTGATGGAATTCCAGCTAAGTTATTTCAAATTCTAAAAGATGATGCTGTTAAAGTACTGCACTTAATATGTCAGCAAATTTGGAAAAATCAGCAGTGGCAATAGCACTAGAAGCAAGGTAATGCTCAAAATCCTTCAAGCCAGGCTTTAACAGTATGTGAATTGAGAAATTCCAGATGTACAAGGTGGATTCAGAAAAGGCAGAGGAATGAGAGATTAAATTGCCAACATACACTGGATCATAGAAAAAGCAAGGGAATTCCAGAAAAACATCTACTTCTTCTTCATTGACTACAGTAAAGCCTTTGATTTTGTGGATCATAACAAACTGTGGAAACTTCTTAAAGAGATGAGAATACCAGAGCACCTTACCTGCCTCCTGAGAAATCTGTATACACATCAAGGAGCAACAGTTAGAACCAACCATGGAACAAAGGACTAGTACAAAATTGGGAAAGGAGTACACCAAGGCTGTATATTGTCACTCTGCTTATTTAACTTATATGCAGAGGACATCATGAGAAACGCTGGGCTGGATGAAGCACAAGCTGGAATCAAGACTGCTGGGAGAAATATCAATAACCTCAGATATGCAGATGATACCACTCTAATGGCAGAAAGTGAAGAGGAACTAAAAGAGCCTCTTGATGAGGGTCAAAGAGGAAAGTGAAAAAGCTGGCTTAATACTCAACATTTAAAAAACAAGATCATGGCATCTGGTCCCATCATTTCATTGCAAATAGATGGGGAAAAAGTGGAAGCAGTGATAGATTTTATTTTCTTGGGCTCCAGAATCACTGAGGACATTGACTGCAGTCACAAAACTAAAAGATGCTTGCTCCTTGGAAGAAAAGATATGACAAAGCTAGACAAAATATTAAAAAGGAGAGACGTCATTTTGCTGACAAAGGTCCATATAGTAAAAGCTGTGGTTTTTCTATTAGTCACATATGTATATGAGAGTTGGACCATAAAGAAAGCTGAGCACTGAAGAGCTGAAGCTTTTGAACTGAGGTATTGGAGAAGACTCTTGAGAGTCCCTTGGACTGCAAGGAGATCCAACCAGTCCATCCTAAAGGAGATCAGTCCTGAATATTCATTGGAAGGACAGACTGAAACTGAAGCTCCAATAGTGTGGCCACCTGATACGAAGCGCGGACTCATTGGAAAAGACCCTGATTCTGGGAAAGGTTGAGGGCAAGAGGAGAAGAGTACAGCAGAGGATGAGACAGTTAGAAAGCGTAACTGCTCATTTTATCACTGAGTGCTAATTATTCCTCAATAAAACAGCAGGAAAAATGTATTATTGTTATTGTTTAGTTGCTAAGTCCCGTCTGCCTCTTTTGTGAAGCCATGCATTAAGCAGCTGAGGGTAAGGAGAGGCAGCCCTTTCACCTAGACATCCAATGGCCACCTAATCCCACCAAGAAATTCACCAGCCTCACCCCTAATACGCCCCCATCAGTACTCCAAAATAGTTAGGGGACCTGGAAAAATTCCCCACTGGCCGACTGATGGGACTTCACTACTCTATCACATGAGCAGACCTCACACTGTGTGAGTGTGCTCTGTCACACTCGTGTTCAACTCTGCGACCAATGTGCTGTAGCCCACCAGGCTCCTCTGCCCACGGAGTTCTCCAGGCAAGAGTCCTGGAGCAGATCTCCATTTCCCTCTCCAGGGAATCTTCCCAAACCAGGGATAGAACCCGTGTCTCTTGGGTCTTCTTGCATTGGCCAGCGGATTCTTTACCACTGAGCCACCAGGGAAGCTCCTGAAAAATGTGTTACTTTTAAATGAATCAATAAAATACAAACAATATACATTTAAATAATTCTCAACTTCATGTGATAATGTAAGGAGCCTGTGGAAAGGACTTCCACACTAGGAGAGAAAAGTTTACAGTTTATCAAAATATGTGAAATAACTTTTTAAAATTAATTCATTTATTTTAATTGGAGGCTAATTACTTTACAATACTGTGGTGGTTTTTGCCATTTTTTTTTTTTTTTAAAATAAGAGAATAATATGTACACAGCTCTACAGCCCGTATGGGACTTTATGCTATGAACTGTTATGGGCATGCTGGATGGAGACCAGGAATGATTTCTATTCAAGTTGACTTCAAAATATAGTGAAAAACTCAGTATTTCCTGTTTGAATTATTTATTAGTAATGTTGGCTAAAATGCTCATAGACCTTTTTCAGTTGGAATTTGCTTCCTTGTAAAGTGTTTTAGATATCACAATAAAGTTCGATTTTCGTTTCAAAATTTATATGCAAACCACAAATAGCCTCACATATTTCATGACAATTAAGTAAGGCTAGCAATTATTATAATAATTGAACTAATACTTTATAAGAAAGCATAATTATGAAGTAAAGGCAGCTATTAATCTGAATACAATTTTGAAAATTAGGTAATAAGTTTAAGCATATGATTTTAAATCATTTTAATTTTATATATTTTTCTATGAATATATTAATTATAAACAAAGATATATTTACTAAGAAAAGGATAATAAATGGTAATATTAATTTTATTCCCATGAAAGTTTAGCTTATATATATATCCATTAAGTTAATATTTATAGAACTTTTACTGTTGAAAAGATTCTATAATGATGAAAAAGAATATATTCAAGGCAACAAAAAAGAAGAAATACTAATTTTTTACAAACATACAAAAAGAAGAAATTTTACATACTGGTTTTCTCTATAATTAATGCTATGAAAGTCTAGCTAACTTTATGATAAAACTCTACACCAAATAAGAATGCATAAAAAAAGAGTGGTAATGTAACTTATGTTATTGAAATAATAACTTTCTGCAAAACACTTAACTGGCTCCAAACAAAATCTATAAAATTATAATTTAGGTCATACAAAGTTATAAGTAAATTATTGTATGGAAATAACATGAAAATGTTTTATGATTTTTATCATATAAATTAAGGATCAATGAACCATTTCTGTAAAGGGTCAGATACTTAATATTTTGGGGCTCACAGGCCACATACGTTCTCAGCCATATAATCAGTTAAAACATATAAAAATATTCTTGTCTTGAGGTCTATACATAAACATATGGATTTAGTCTATAGGCCATAACTTACTGATCCTTGATATAGATCATTGATTACCATACTATATCATAAAAATGCTAGCATAGTTATTTTAAAAGTTCAAATCTTCCCTGAAATTGCAATTCAGACCAGCCACCAGTATATAGACACATTTGTATGAAGGCAACATGGATGTTTTCAAGATTAAACAGCTTCACTGCATGCTCTTTGAGTATATATTCATATTCGTGTGTGTGTGTGTGTGTTCATACCTGCCAACCTCTTAGAAGTTTAAAATCAAGTAATTTCTAATTTTATCCATGTAGTAGGCTACAGCAAAACTCAAAATCTTCAGAGAAATAAATTTTGCTTTAGATCTAAGGAATTTCAATGGCTGAGAAAATTTCAAGCTGGAGCCATTGCAGTTGTATTAATAAATCCATTTTTTTCCCTTGAAGTAGAGAATGACAGAGCTTCAGAAGAGTTCCTTAAGGTGTTTTGTTTTTAATAGAGGACAAGATACATAGATTCTAAACGCTCTTTCTTAAAAATAATTTAATTACTCGCTTGTCCTCTGGACAAAGTTCAAACTTCTAAACATGGTTTGTACTGGGAAATTCCTCTTTAAACTAACATTTGATTTGAGCTTGTACATTTTGCCCCTTCTCCCCTTTCTCAAAGGTTGTTCTTGATATTAATCTCCCTGCCCCTCATTTTTTTTTTTAATTAAGTTTAGCTGATTTATAATATTGTTTTAATTTTAGGTGTACAGCAAAGTGATTCAGTTACGCATACATATTTTTTTCAGGATATTTTCCATTATAGGCTATTACAAGATTCTGTACATCTTCTGTTATATAGTGAATTCTCGTTGCTCATCTATTTTATATAGTAGTTTGTGTCTGATAATGCCATGCTCCTAATTTGTCCCCCGCCACCCTGATTCCCTTTCCCCTTCGGTAACTCTAAGTTTGTCTCCTATGTCTGCAGTTCTGTTTCTGTTTTGTATATACATTCATTTGTATTATTTCAGATTTCACATATAAGTGATATCATAAAATATTTATCCTTCTCTGTCTAACCTACTTCACTTAGTACGATATATTCTAGGCCCATTCATGTTGCTGCAAATGCCAATTTTTTATGACTGAGTAATAATATCCCACTGTATGTGTATATATATATATGTATATATACACACACACATATATATACCACATCATAAGTCTGTTGACTGGCACTTGGGTTCCTTTCATGTCTTGGCTATTGTAAATTAGTGCTGCCATGGACACCAGGGTGCATGTACCTTTTCAGATTAAGAGTTTTCATCCTTTCCAGATACATGCCCAGGTATGGGATTGCTGGGTCATATGGTAGTTCTAGTTTTCATTTTTTAAGGAACATCCATACTGTTTTCCATAGCGACTGCACCAATTCACATTCCCACCAACAGGGTATGAGGGTTCCCTTTTCATTCAGAATGTATTATCTGCAGGCATTTTGATGATGTCCATTCTGACTGATGTGAAGTGATATCCCATTGTGGTTTTGATCTGCATTTCTCTAATAATTAGTGATGTTGAGCATCTTTTCATGTGCCTCTTGGCCATCTGTATGTCTTCTTTGGGGAAATGTCTTATAAGGTCTTCTGCTCTTTTTTGATTGGGTTGTTTGTACATTTTGGACATTAAATCTTTGTTGATCAAGTCATCTGCAAACATTTTCTCCCATTCCACTGATTGCCTTTTTGTTTTCTTTATGGTTTCCTTTGCTGTGCAAAAGCTTTTAAGCTTGATTAGGTCTCATTTGTTTATTTTTGCTTTTATTTCTTTTGCCTTGAGAGCCCCTATTCCCTGTCTTAAATGTGGTCTTGTATTTCTATATATGATCTTCCACTATCACCTTCTCGCCTCAAGCTTCACTTTTGCCTTATTTTGGTCAGTGTCAAACCACACTGCCCTCCATGTTCCCAGGTCTGAGACCTCCAGTTGCTGCCATTCCCACGGCCGTTATCAATGCTCCTGGCTGACTCAAGGTCTCAGGATGTGGCTTTGAAATACCAGCACTTGGGACATTGTGGCATGGGGGTGGGCTCAGTAGGAACAGGGACTGTTAACCTATTACTGCTTCTCTGGCATACATGAGCATAGCAGAACTGGAGAGTCAACGAAAATGGCTACATAGCAAGTGGAATCTTCCTAATGCCACAGACTAATGTAGAAATAGAAAATCCTGCCGCTCACCAGGGTGTTCTCCTTTATAGGGCTGAATGAGGAAGATTTCTGCAAGGGGTGTTTGCCAGGGTCAGCCTACCACAGAGTACTGCTGAGTCTTCAGGACAATAGAGGACATTTTCAAACCAAAAGCGTCAGTGCTTTTGGTGTATTTACACTGATATTACATGTGCAAATGCCCAGCGATCCATGGCTGCTCTCCTACCTTGTGCAGCTGATAATACTGCGAGGAACCGACTCCACCTTGCTCCTCCGCGGTCCAGAGCACCAAACGCAGAGTTCTCTTTGGACGCAGCCCTGGGAATAATAATAAAATAAGTGACTCTTCAGTTGATTTTGAATTAAAAAAAAATGGTAGGGCCTCTCATCTGAATTCTGCAGGAGGGAAACAGGAGGGAATGAGAGGCATGCCCTTTCATCTCTTGCTGGTGTGGCTGCCTGATTCACGGTGTGGCTGACCCAGCAAAGGAGGACCCTCAGGGCCAGTCTTCAGGGCAGGTTAATGATGAAAGGGATTGTGAGGAATGCTGTCTGCAGCCCAGGGAGTGAGAGCCTCTATTCATATTTTTAACTGGACAATGTACCCAGTAGGACACAATTGATGACTCTAGGCAGATCCTGAGGCCTTCCTTCCCATGATTAACTAAAACCCAGTGATTAGTCTCTACTTTAAGATAAGGTATGTAAGGGGTTGCTTCTTAGTCTAAATCCACAAGTATAGCCAACTGCCCATGCTATCCTTAGTAATGAATGATCACGAAGAAAACACAATGCTGCATTCATTGACTTGGGAAATACAAACTTACATCCCGCAGTCCTTGAAGTTACTGGCAGATCTGGCATATTTAGAACCATTTTTGAGTGATGGTGTCAGCTCCGTAAAAGTTAACTACAGAGGTCAAATAGTAGGCTGGGAGTTCCACTTTTTGACCAAGACTGGAAACTCGTTTCTGATTTGGACCTGATGATGTTGTTTCTGAGAAATAATAAGTGCAGAAAAACATGAAATGGGGCTTAAACTTATTAAGAAGACCTTTCCTCTTGCCTCTTCCCTGCAGGGAAGCCGTAGGGAAGGACTATGAACGGCTCCGAGACAGACACACAACAAACATCAAATATGGCTACCCAGTGCCGCCACCCAGGCACATGGCCTTCTTGAAGGGAGCAGCCTGGTTGACTGCAGCCTGGATGATAAGTGCTCCTGGGAAATGGAGCTCTGTTCCTCCTCCTCTGGACACTGACAAGTATTCTCCTTGCATAAGTCTAGTGCTAAGGTACTGAAAAGGAGCTAAGCTTTTTACTAAATGAAACACTGTGAAATGACTTTACACTTGAGCAATTTTGACATCACACAGCACAGGCTGTTGAGTTCTAACTGTTGAGTTGAGTTGAGACCGGCTGACCTTAGTTCCAACCGAAGCCCAGAAAAGCAATTTCCACATCCAGTTGTTCAGCCGATCCCATTGGTGTTTCTGCTGAGTCTACCTAGAATCCAACTTTTCACCTCTGTTCCCATGCTGGTCCAAGCCCCACCCATTTTTGTCTGGACTGTTGCAGTCGCCTCTAAGCTGGTCTCCCTGCCAAAGTCCATGCCCCTCTGCAGGTGAGGTCTGCACTGCAGTCAGCAGGCCCCTTGTGAAACATATACCAGAGCATGTCATTTCTCTGTTCAAGACCTCCAAGAGCCACAGTGTAAGCTCCTGGTTCAATGTGATGCCCCCAGTGCCTAGACTGTTCGGCACACATATTTGGTGCCCAATAAATAGGTACCAAACGAATAAATACATCCAAGGTGTGGTGTCTTAGAGTAAAATTCAAAGCTCTCTATCACTATCCCAGCCTCATCTCCTAAAACTTTCCTGCTAGTTCATTTTCCAGGCAAAGTATTACAGTTGAAAAATGTGGACAGATCTGCCAAGCCCCGCTATCAACAAGCACCAGCTGTGTAACCACTGAGACATTTTTCCACCTGAACTTCAGCTTCCTTATCTGAAGAGTGGAGGGAATATTACATGTTCATAACATAACAATTTCCCAGGATGGCTGTGAGGATGAAACGAGACGTGATGATGTATGTAAGACACTCTGTGTCTGGCATGTGGCAGACACTCAGTGAATGAATTATCAAACTACATAATGGATAGCCAGGCACAGAGCATACGCTTTTACCCAGAGAGAGAAGGAGCATCTAAATACTCAGTGCAGACAATCTTCCAAAGTCATTCGAGTCCCTGCTGAAGAAGAATCCTGAAGGGCCCACTGCCTGCTCCACAGAGTCAAACTGCCTACTCACCTTCATAGCACGGACTGTTGTTGGAAAAAGAAACCTAATTAGTCTATCTAAAGATCACAATCATTGGCTCCTCGAACAGAAATGTGCTTAATGTCAATTTAAACCAAATGACATTTTGCTTGCAACATAGAAAAAAGTAAAAGAAAAAAGGATAAAGTGCTGCAGATGAAAATTCTGAATCTTTTTTTAAACCCATAAAAAAGGGGAAAAAAACTTTCTGTTACATATCTCTGCCTTTACCAGCGAAACAGCACCAAATTATTAAAATGATGGAATTCTCTAAATAAAGGATCAAGTGACAGTTTAGCACGAATTAGAGAAAAATTAATATTTCAAAGCAAACACTCTGAACATCCCCTAGACTTGGTGTTCTATTGCTAATCACTGCTGTACGGGATTAGTCTCCCTCACATTTCAGATCAGCCAGGTGGCCAGTGATGTTCCATTAAGATAACAAAACAGTGATCTGTTTGAAGTGCGGAGAGCTAAAACCTGCAAACAACAACAGCATAGCCAGTGCACAGCTGACCCTGAGGAGACAGAGAGCCCCCCACCCCTACTCAGTCCTGGAGAAATTCAGTCCCCATTCTACTCCACAGTCGAGGTGAAGGCCCAACAGAAGAGGTTAGGAAACCAGCGGTTAAGCAGATACCGACTGGGCTGCAAAGTCTCTTTTCTGCTCTGACCTTTCGATTGCCCCCAGAACCTAAGAGAAAGGGACTTCACTCAGTCCTAGACCCTGCCTCTAGCCTGGAGTTCGGGCTCCCAGGCCACCTGAGGCCACAGACGGGAGTGTGGGGGATGGAGAGGTGCTGGCTGCGGGATCTCAATAAACTCGGGGTCCCCTGCTCTGCCCCTTCTGGCTCTGTGACTTTAGAGGACTTGCCGAATCTCTCTGAGCCTCAGTTTCTTCATCTACACAGTAAGGAAAAGGGTAATTGCCTCATGGCCTTGTTAAGAAAAGTAAATGAGACCAGGCATTTAAGTAAATATGAAGCACAGTTCCTGGCACACAGTAGGCTTTCAAGAATCGTATGTTAGCTTCCCTCTATATCACTCCATGAACTTCAGCCTGTGAAAGTGATTTCCAGGGAGCGCCTGTGAGAGAACCAGGAAAGAGGCATCTTCCTCGTTCCTCTTCCCTAGGAGCCGCAGGACATCTTTGTTTACACAGAATGCACTCGCAGCCAAGGGGAAGACACAAGTTTCATCTAGCTTGTGGAAAAACACAGAAGCTCTTTCAGCGTAGAATATGCCCTCATTCCAACACAGAGCATGTCTACCTCCAAGTAAACAGAAGTTGTTTCCTCGCTTTAAAAACTGAAGACAATCAGAATTTTTAGTTTCTGGATAAAGCAAAAAACAACAACAAATAAAACAAAACAAAAAACAAACCACAACACAATAAATCTGAAAGCTGAGTGACGTTGATACAAGGGATGTCTATATTTATCATTTTTAAATAACAGAATTTCTTGTGTATCTCAAATTCAAACTGGTTTTAAAAGCTGGGAATTTAAAGTATATAAAGTAACAAAAATAACAACAACAATAGTAAAGCACTAATACTGACAGCAACACAACAAAGTGATTCAAGGTCCAGGGCAGGGCTCTCATCTTGCAGCAAAACTAGGGTAAATGAATAGCTCCGCAGGAGTCTTAGCTCACAGCTCTGGCCCTGGCTCAGTGGTTCACAGCGCCAGACTAAGGCAAGCACAGGAAATAAGTCTTTGAGCTGAGAGAAAGGACTCTGGGCTGAGCAGGCTCCGAGTCAGGTCTCATCAAGGTTTTGTCAGAAGATAAGCAATTAGTTCCCCCATAAATGTAACAAAACCTGCCCAGAGATCTCTTGACCTCCTGGAATTTTTAATGAAGAACTTCAGAGAATACAAGAAACATTATATGGCATTACAGTTTTCCTTTAAGAGAACACAGACTATGGATAATATGTCAGAATTTTGCCTTTGTTTATGAAATATGACATACATGCACTTCACTTTCATTTTATTGAGGAGAGTAATAACGCTACTGGGAAAACAGTGTCTATGAGAAAGGGTGAAAATAATCTGGCAGGATTTTATTTTTTATTGTTATCAAATTTAAAAATAAGAAGGCTAAGAGTAAAACTGATAAACTGGGAAGGTCAACTGACTGTCCTACACTTGGCTGAGGAGTGAGCCAAAGTTGTATTAATCTACCCTTGGAGAGAGATTTTCCAAATTATGAATTCTAAAGAACACTATAAGCAAAGTGTATTAACTCAAATGCCTGTTTACTACTCCGCTTTAATCCTACCGAAACTATGTAAGTACTCTTCTCTGGTCTGAGACCTAATTTTGCAGCATGCGTGAGTGCTAAGTCACTTCAGTCATGTCCAACTCTTTGTGATCCCATGGACTGCAGCCCCCAGGCTCTTCTGTCCATAGGATTCTCCAGGCCCGAATACTAGAGTGCTTTGCCATTCCCTCCTCCAGGGGATCTTCCCAACCCAGGGATCATACCTGTGTCTATTATGTCTCCTGCATTGGCAGGTAGCTTCTTTACCACTAACAGCACCTGGGAAGCCCAAATTTTGCAGAGAAAACACAATTTTCTCTTACAGTAAATATACTCAGTTTCTACATACATGCAGTTTTAGATCATAAATACACTTGTCATCCAGTTCCCCTTTATCAACAATTCAGTATCTGCATTTAGAGATGTCTAATTCTCAGTGGTAAAGAATAAGTTTGCCAGTGCAAGTGACTCGGGTTTGATCCTTGGGTCAAGAAGATTCTTTGGACAAGGAAATGGCAACCAACTCCAGTATTCTTGCTTGGAAAATCCCATGGATGGAAGAGCCTAGTGGGCTGCAGTTCATGGGGTTGCAAAGAGTTGGCCATGAATGCATCTATTATGCAATTCTGTAATAAATTTGACTAGTATAAGTAGAGTATCTAAATTAAACATTAAATAATGACATGTGCTGTGCTTAATCAATCAGTCGTGTCTGACTCTTTGCGACCCCATGGACTATAGCCCACCAGGCTCCTCTGTCCATGGGGATTCTCCAGGCAAGAATACTGGAGTGGGTTGCTATACCCTCCTCCAGGGGATTTTCCCACCCCAGGGATTGAACCCAGGTCTCCTGAACTGCAGGAGGATTCTTTACCATCTGAGCCACCAAGGAAGCCTATAATGATATATTAATATATAAACTGAATGAGATGAGGCAGTGAGCATAGTAGTTAAGCATATAGGTTTTGGGGTTGAGACCTATTTCCATTTTGGACAACTTACATAGCTCATTATCTATGAAAACATTACACTGATTTTTTAAAACAGGGGGCATGGTTGCATAAAGATTAATTATTTTTGTGAAGTAAATTGTGACTATTCTTTATAGACAGGAGCAGAAAATCACTTGGAGGAAGATCTTTTGTTCTCAGAAGAATCACTTGGTATCTTTCATAGTCATGTAAATATAAAGCAATTAGGCAATTTTGGGGGGCACTGGGGCAGGGCAACAAACTTGTAAGACTCCATCTTGCTGGCTACTACCTCTTGAGCTCTCTGACAGAACAACCTGGGTACCAGGCAGGAGATAAATCAGAGTGTAAAAGGGGCCTTCTGGGAGGAGACCCAGTGTTCCGACTGCTGCCTCCTTGGTTGGAGGACTAGGGACGAGAGAACTGTTGCTCTTCAGTCACCAAGTCGTGTCCGAATCCTTGCAACCCCATGGACTTCCCTGTCCTTCACTGTCTTCTGGAGTTTGCTCAGACACATGTCCATTGAGTTGGTGATGCCACCCAACCATTTCATCCTTTGTCACCCTGTTCTCTTCTTGCCCTCAGTCTTTCCCAGAATCAAGGTCTTTTCCAATTAGTCGGCTCTTCGCAACAGGTGACCACAGTACTGGAGTTGCAGCTTCAGCATCAATCCTTCTAATGAAATAGTCAGGGTTGATTTCCTTTTGGATTGACTGGTTTGACATCCTGGCTGTCCAAGGGACTCTCAAGGGTCTTCTTCAGCAACACAGTCCGAAACCATCAATTCTTCGGCGCTCTGCCTTCTTTATGATCCAACTCTCACATCCATACATGACCACTGGGAAAGCCACAGCTTTGGTGAGGGTGACCATGACTAAAGGTCCCAGGGCAGAGAAGGTCCTGGAAACCACTAAAACAAAATGACCTCGATGAAGAGAGGAATCTGGGTTATTATTGTCCTGGGCTCAACACAGTGGACTAAGATTGAGGGGAAAGGTGAATTTTAGTCTAGCCTGTGGCCAAGTCCAGAAGCTCCTCCAGATCCAGCCAGTCTAGTAGAGGTTATGATTTAGAGAACAACAGCTGAGGATGGGAATATCAACAAAGGGAGTTGTAACCTTGTTCCCCAAAATGGGCACCACTGTAACATGAGACTGTGAACAGTGCCGTGCAGCAGACAAAGTATAGCAGTCACAAGTAGATCCAGCCACAGGTTTCTGGAGGAGAAATGACCCATTTGTCTTGAGTCAAGTCCCAGGAACCTCTGGAGGAGATAATAGACTTCCTGCTAATAAGGCCTATGGAGGCTTGGATGATTAATGGTAAAGAAGATTGAAGGATGTGATCATATTTATAACCTGTGTTTGTGGAGCAGGTCATAATAGTTATAATTTCCATAATTCAAAGGGAACAGTCCTACCTCATTATAAAGATTAGGATTCTATTAGCCAGGAAAATCACGACTAATCACTGCTGAAGTAGAAACACTGTGACCACCAGGGTGTGAAGGCCGTTTCTGGCCCTTATCCAGTTTTCCACTCTTTTCATCCTGCTTTTACCTCTCACCCTAAGCTCCAGCCACATCATATTTCCTACTAGTCCCTGACCCAAGATGCCATGCTATCTCAGATTTCTGGTCCTTTGTAGCCTGATGCTCTTCTTCCTATCTAGAATGCTCCTTCAACTTTTCCACCTGGCAAGCTCCTATTCATTTGACAAAGTCCATTGCTAACATTTACTTTATCTAAGAAGGAGCCCCTAACTTTAGGGAAAAGCTGGCTGTTCCTTTCTCAGTGTTCTTCTAGAACTTTCTACAGACTTCTCTGTCCATTTTCAACCACACTTACATGTTGATCTCCCCACTAGATCATTAATTTTCTGAGACTTACTTGTTTCTCTTTTTCATAAACCTGACCCAGTACCTGACACGCAACAAGTACTGAATAAGTGTTTACTGACTGACTGAATGAATCAGTGAATAAACATATTACATAAGTAAATATATAGCTACTGTCTTTCCATTTAATCTAAAGCATACTAGCTACTCCTTAGTTCAGAAAGTTGAGGTACTTTTATTGTGAAACCAAAGTCCAAATAACACAGGTTATTATGTGCTTCAACTTCTGCATCTGCTTCAGTCACTGACACATTTACCTACTTTTGTACCACAGGTGGATCTATTAATAGTCAAAATTATTAATCAACAGCTCTTGCTGATCAAGTCACTAAATATAGAATAAATATATTATGGTCACAGAAATCATTCTATCAGCTTATTGTATTAAATTATAGGTATTTACATTTTAGACTTTGATAACTCTAATTTTTCACTTCAATTTATTTGTGATTATAAACAATATATCCTTAAAATATGAAAAACAATAAAAATTAGAAAACAGAACCTATAAGCATATGGTATTTCCTTATAATTTTTGTATGCTTGTATTTGTATACATATACAAAGAGTGATTTTTATATTTAATTTTATTCTACTTTTTCACTTAAAAATCTTGACATATATGGCTTTTATTATAATTAATAATTTTCAAGAAAATAATTCTTAAACTTTTTACCTAGTCTTTCATTGTTGCATATTTAAGATTTTTATCCTTAGGGCAAGTTCTTAAAAGTAGAAATAATGTCAAAATATTATAAATATTTTTAATTTTTAAGGCTCTTGAAACCTGTCTGCAATGCCCTAAGGAAAGCTTATCAATATATATTTCCACCAGCAGTGTATGGGAATATTCACTTCTACTTAATGTGGGACTTTTAATCTTACCTCTTTAATTTTTATGTCTGTCCATATGTTATATATTTTTTTCTATGCTACATTCTACTCATTTTCAGCCAAAATAATTACACACACACACACACACACACACACACACACACAATATGTAGTGGAGTTTAACTTGACTGAGAAAAATGTTAAGTTTATATCTGATGCCTGACTAGAGTTAAAATATATGAATTTGTTTTTCTTTTTTAAAATGCCTGATCATACAACTCTTTCATAAAAATATTTCTAAGATAATGTTATGTCTTGTAGGGATCACAAGCCTGATCTAGCTGCCATTTTAAAACATACGATTTCTTTTTCCCTATCATTATTTAGAGGGTTTTTATCTGCAAGGAGAAATCAAGACGGCTGCTTAATGATAGATTTGAACTCTGAAGCACACTTTTGTTAAGAGTTCTACCTTGCAGCAACATCAAATGGGGAAGTTAAACAAATAGTGCAATTTTTTAAAAAATATGGTAAATAAAGTACCAAAGCCTACCTCTCTTACAAAATCACATTCGCCAATATGGTTCTCTAAATTGTATTTCTTGTGAAGATGGTGCTGTGTGAGGTAGCATGAGAGTATTAGTATTTCAATCAAGGATTATCAACAAATAATGCATCTCCAACAAACAACTGAGAGGGAAGATTTCTGGAATCCTTTTTCAACACCAAACAGCAGATATGAAGCATAGAAGTTTTATCAGTATAATGAAGGCACCATCATTAAGCTGCTCCTGTTTACTCTTCCAAAGGCTCGTTTTTAGGATTATGGTGGAGAGGAGAGGATGCTACCTATATTTTTAAAGATTTTCTTTGTGTATAAAATGATCTGTAAAGTTATCTAAACTTGCTTTTGACCAATAATTAATCATAATTCTTATTCTTATTTCTATTTAAGTTTCAGTTTTCAGACCACAGCATGTTTGGTCATATCAATACATTTTTGCAATCCATTTTGAACAAAAAAACTCATCATCTTCAGCACTGCTCCATTCTTGGCTCCCAGAGTGATTGCTGACTGCTTTTGCTAAGGGAAAACCTCGCTGTGAAAGGAACTAGATTACCAATATGTCACTGGCACTCTCCCCCTTCTTTCCCTTCCCACCATGGCCAGCATTATTTAAGTCCTCTGAATTGCTGTGGTCGCCGACTAACTGCTTCTTCTCTCTGTAGGACTGCTGCCAGATTTATCTTCTTAAAATACTGCTTTGAATATGTCACTGATTAAATGAACATCTCTAATCATTCGTCATCTAAAGAAGGAGTCTGCCTCCACACTTTTTTGAACATGCATCACTTCCAGTAAAACATTTGAGCATGCATCACCACATATGTATATTTATGAATAAATGACATTTATATAATATTGTCTACATGTGCAATAAATATTAGCAAGAAATTAATGTCTTGTTTTAGACAGAGAATAAATATTTTCCTGTACCCAAATGATGGTCCTACACAGCACCTTGCTCTGATGGCCACTGGTTTATAGTGCAGTCTGTCCTGTTAGTATGGCATTCAAGAGCCTATGCAGATAGGTTCCAATCTGCTCCTCCAGACTGGCCTCTACTTCCCTCCTCCCCAAAGCTTCATCTTGAGTAAACTGGTCTCTTCCTGTTCTTCCTACTTCTGTGCTTTTCCTCACACCATTTATCCCATCCTCTTTGCCCTTTCTTTTCCTTCTTGATTTACCCATATCCCAACCATCTTTTAAAATTCAGTCCTAAGACCTTCAGTTCTACTCTCTTCTTCCTCTGAGCTCCAAAGCAGTTATTTTCTGTTTTACCCATTTGGCAATTAATCATGACTAATGTATTAATACTTCCTGCTCTTGATCTCCACAAACAAGTCCCTGGTCAACTGAAGAGCCCTACACGTATTTATGAAGAATGGATTAGCACATCTAATGGAAATTGTTTTAAAATGAAACAAGACAAATATAGACTAGATCTATAAAAAGAACTTTTGGACCCAGGACATTTTTAAACATTAAATCAGTTATCAGTTACATTTGCCTAAGGGAGAGTAAAGTCTGGAATAAAGGCTGGGCTTGGACAGGTTTGGAACATGGAAACAGACTGGAGTCTTTGCCATCTCTGTTAGATCTAGAATATTATGACTGATGACTTTGCAAATACTGAGCTCCACCTACAGGGATGTGAGGCTGACTTTTTTTCAAGAGAAGTATTTGGCCTTACAGAAGATGTGTTGTTTATCTCAAACACTTTCATTTCTCAATTATGAAAAGTGTGAACCCATTTATAGTCTCCAGATGAAAAAAAGCTTAGAGAAAACTCAGGGTGTTTCCATGAAATCAATGCTGCATAATCTATGCATGCCACGTTGCCAAGGTAATGGATTATCTGAACCTGTGGGCCTCTTGCTTTTCCGGGTCATTATGTCACATCTTACATATAAAAGCCGTTAGGGTAAGGGAGAGATTTTATATATTCTGTTAAAGTAATTATAGCCACTTGCAAAAATGTTCTTTAGATCAGGATATTGTCATCTTAGAAAGACTCTCCAAATTTAGCTGCTCCATCTGAGGGCCAAGTGCCCAGGGCATGTTCAGAGTCTGTGGACACTTTGCTTCTGAAATGAAACCCATGCAGAGTTATGTGCTCAGTGTGGGAAGGAATGTGATGCCTCCAATCTCGGAACTTTTCCCAGGACCCCTTGTCCTCAAACCTTAAAATCAAGCTACTAGAATTCTTTTTCCCTGTGTAGACACTAACATTGCAAGAACATTATTTCCTGTCATTGATATTTAATATGTACATATAATGCTTACTAAAACACAGCACGGTCCACCTTTGGATGTACAAGCATGTGTTTAAGAATTCCATGCCATAAAAGAGGAAACTAACATTCTGTGATAGGACAGGTGAACATACAAATCAACAGATACTCATCTGGACTAACTGCAGAAATCAAGAAGATTAAATGGCATAGTCAAAGCTACTTGAAATATCAGACTCCTTCATTCAACAACTATTCCTGGTCCAGGAGCAAGGAGTTTAGGACTGAAAAAGACAGTCATGCTCTTTGAAACTTACAATCAAAAAGACAAAGTGGGTAAGAAATTCCCACTTTATTCTTATCATCATTGCCATCACCATCAATCATTGTTGTAGGTACTTTGAATCTGTTTAAAGAAAACAGATTTTTAAAAATTAAGTTATCATTGCTCTGGATGGTGACTTAACTCGGTTCAAGGGTTGAATTGGGAGATAGGGCAGAAAGGTAATGAAGAAAAGAACTGGGGGAGGGCAATGATGTAGTAGTAAAAGCAATGACAGCATTATCAATGTGATTATAGAGATGGCCAACATTCAGCACAAGATTCGGGAAGAGGGGGCCAAGATGGATGGGCACTCAGTTCCCTAATAGACACTGCCGAGATGTTGTCAGACGCTGTATCATACAATTTCAGAAACATGACTTCATTTAGGTCTGCAAAGCAAGTAATATTGCCTTCCTCTTTTACAAATAATGAAACTGAGAGACACAAAAATTGTCACTTGCCCAATACTACACAGTCGGTAACCAGCAGAGCTGGGATTCTAATATGGGGCTGTCTGATGCCCATCCTATGCTCTTAACCACATCATGCTACCGCCTTCCCAAGCAGTCAGCTGCATGAAAAGAGTTGACCTGTCCTGTGCAACCTCTGCCTTCGGTCTTTATCAGCTGAAACCCTCACGTCAGCGAAGAATACACTCTAACAAAGCTACTGTGTCTGTCCCATTACTCAGAGGTCCACGTTAAGGGTCTTCGAATTCCATCTAAAACCGTTCAGTTTCAAGAGACAGAGTGGCAAGGATACAGCTCTAGATAGCTGGCTGGGTAAATGTGTTTGGTCAGTAGGAGTGAGGGCTGGGACCAGAGCAAAGAAGGACCCTTTCTAGGCCAATAGAGATAAGCAAGACACTGAGACATGCAGAAACTGAACACTTGAGTACTGAGACTTACAGCAAGAGGAAAACAAAGGTCTTATAAAGTATTGTGCCTGAAAATCATCACCGACTCAAATGACAGAGAAAGGGAATACTTTAACTTCTGTGTGGGGTGCTGAAGAGTCACTTACATTCTGGGGACCTGAGCTCCCAAAATATTCAAATGAAATCTAAAAAATTAGACGCCTAGTTTAGATAAATTAGACAAGATCTTTTCTCTGCACACAAAAATCAGAGGGCTCTGCAGAAGTCAGAAAATACTACTGTCAAGATTATTGTGAAAAATAAACTCCAAATGTAAATATATTTTTACTGTCAGTAATAAAACCTATTGGAAAAGCAACACTCACAAGGTATTCTAGGAGCTTTAAGTTCTTCACAAGAAAAATGATTTCTTTAAACATCAAGGTTTCACTGTCTTTGTGAAGGAGATTTCATCAGAGGGAGAGTCGGTGTGTATTTACTACAGTCGGTAACTCGCAGAGCTGGGATTCCCATGGGGGGCTGTCTGGGGCCCACTCCACGGTCTTAACCACATCATGCTGCTGCCTTCCCTTGAGTTTAGGACCACTTTGTTGGCGGGGGGGGGGGGGGGGGGAGGGTGGATGGGCAGAAGGTGATCAAACAGTGGAGTGGTAGAGAGTGATTTCATCAGAGTGAAAGTATTTACAGCTCCACTGCTCCTGTCTTAGAGACGGCTGACTAGCTGTGGGGCAGTGAAATGGGGAGGTGGGGAGAGGAGAGCAGGGTAGACTGGATGTTAGCCATTGAGCTGGACATGGTGCTAAGTTCTTTCCAGACAGGATCTCACTTCATTTTCATAGCAATCCTACAGTACCTGGGAGTATGATGATACCTGAAGCTGTTATCCCCAAGTAACAGATAAGAAATAAAGGCTAAAAGGACACAAATGCTTTGCACTGTGCCACAGGGCAGGTAAGAGCTAGAGGCTGGATATGAACCCAGTGTCCGTGCCTCACCTACTAGACCACCCTGACTCAGGCTCTCTTACAGTAGGGACATTCTCTGACAAACAAGACAAAAATAACTTAGGACAAATACCGAAGCCACAGGGAAACCATAGGGACCCGAACTTCAGTACGATGTGGAGGTAAACGAACTGCTCCCCAGTGTATGTTTCACTGAGTCCACCGAGTATGGAGTCATCGGTGTTAGGTTACCGGCATCACCATTGTGGAGAACAGGGCCTGCTTACATGTCTTCTGGTGGCTCAGAAGATAAAGAATCTGCCTGCAATGCAGAAGACCTGGGTTCAACCCCTGGGTCAGGAAGATCCCCTGGAGAAGAGAATGGCAACCCACTCCAGTATTCTTGCCTGGACAATCCCATGGACAGAGGAGCCTGGCGGGCTACAGCCCATGGGGTCACAAAGAGTCGGACATGACTGAGTGATTAACACTTCACTTCATTCATTTCTATTAGGTCTCTACCTTCAAATCCCTCAAGTTTCCAGAGCAACCTTCATCAGAAAAACAAAGATTGAGATAAATGCAAAGTGTAGGGAAGGAAAGAAGTGGTACAAAGACAGACACAAAGCATAACAGCTGATTAACCACCACCAACCTGCTGCCTGCAGAAATCATAGACACGATACAGACAGATCACGCTGGGAGCTGTAGGCTCTGAGCCATCACATCGCTGTTCTCCACCATACACTCTACACGGCGCTCTGAGAAAAGTCGTCACCTTCTCTTATCATTTAGCAGGGCCAGATCTCTCACCTGGTTTAATGGATGGATGAGCAGATGAATGAATGAACAAACAAAAGAATAAAAGAAAAGAAGAAAGAAAACTAATAGAGATTTAAGAAAATCAAGAAAGCAAATGACTAGGATATAGTGATATAAATATGATACAGACATTCTCAAGTTCCATTTCAAGAGATGAAAATCATATGGTAACCTGTGTTTCTTTTAATACAGAATAAATAACATTTTTTCTTTTCCCAGTAGATAAATAATTCCTTAAATAAAAACTGCTGACCATAAAAAACACTGTCACAAACTCAAGACGTGGATGCCTTCCTCTGTCCCTCCCAGCCCCTCCTGCCAACACCATCCTGGCTGGAGTGGCTGTCAGCAAGCCATACTCACTCCTGAGACTCTACACCTATCCTCTAAGATAAGGAAAAATCAGATATGACATGGAGGAGATGAGGCGGAAAATGTGGGGACCAGGTAGAAAGAATGCTGGAATTTGTCAAACTGAGACTCCAAGAGTCCCGACAGGCAGGTGCCATCTGGCCTGGCTCTCTGCGACCCGGAAAGTGTGCTGTGGTTGCCGCAGGCCAGCATGGAGCCTTGCAGATGATGTCAAGTGCCCCGGGGCTGCTCAGTGGGGCCTGAGCAGCTGGCTGACTGAGGCTTCCACCCTGGACAGTCAGGAGACCTTGTGCACAGGGCTGGCTGCACCTCAAGCTGGGGCCACAGCCCGACGTTGGAGCCCACCAAGTCAGCATGTGAAGAAGTAAATAAGTTACGAGGCTATCATGGACCAATAAGGATGGTGGTTGCAGGGACTGAATGCACACATGTGCGCACACACACACATATTGTACAGAACAGGGAATATCATCAATATTTTATAGTAACCTTTTTGGAGTGTATTCTATAAAAATTTCAAATTACTATGTTTGTACACCTGAAATACAAACCAGGCAGACTGCCATGGTGTCACGTTCATCCTGATGTGGACAGGAGAAGACTAACTAGAGGATAGAGATGTTTGCTAATGAAGTAAAGTCAAAAGGAAGCTACCATTTACTGAGTACTTATGAGGGGCTAAGGAAGTTTTACAGTCTGTTAAGCATTTTATGTGTTCCTTTAATTTTTCTCAACTGATCCCTAGAGTAACACAAGAATACAGGTATTATTATTATTCCTAGTTTACAGACTAGGAAACTGAGGCTTAGGAAGGTGAATGAAGCAACTCACTCATGGTCATATATGTAAAATGGCAGAAGCAGCACTTGAACCCAGGCCCTTCTGACCTCAGAGCCCATGGATTTAGCCTTCCCAGGGGGTCTTCAATGAGCCTGGTGGGCCAGGGCTGACTCACATGGGGATTAGTCCTAAGGGAAGGGGCATAGATATCTGATGAAGACGATAACATAATATCATTGATACACACTCAAGACTCCAATAAGAAAACTATGCTCTCATCCAGTCACCAAACTGGAAAGCGAGGAGCCCAGTCAAGGCCAAGAGCTAATCTCTTGGCACTAGGCCCATGCTGGCTGCAAGCTGAAGGTACATGTATACACATTTGGG
This sequence comes from Dama dama, assembly GCF_033118175.1. NCBI lineage: Eukaryota > Metazoa > Chordata > Mammalia > Artiodactyla > Cervidae > Dama > Dama dama. Next base: position 65,079,937 of record NC_083701.1, read on the forward strand.
TAGCAGACAGTCTAAAATGCCCAAGTATAAACCAACACATTATTACAGAGTCTGCTGGGCTATTGATTCAGCTTCCCAGTTCTCCTCGGCCTGACTCACTACTTGCTTAAATCTATTTCTGTGTGCTGGGGAATCAGTGGCACAAGGCATTAATTTGCTTTGGGCACATAATTCTGTCTTTAAATTCTTCAAATGACAACTGGCAATAAAGAGATTTTTTTTTAAAACATAGAGATGCTAGGCCACTTCCTCAAGGCCCAGACTTCACAAGGACCTAAGGAGGGAGCATGACTCACCGCCCCATCACCCAGCCACATGTTGGTTCAAACGCTCTGTGTGCTAACCATGTTGATGGATTCATTTTTGAGCCTTGGACCTGGATTACTTTGAGTCAACTGCCTAATCTAAATCAGACTGTTTTACTGTTCCAGCGTTAAATAACAGCACCTCAGTGGCTCTCTCCAGCACCTAGCAGACCACGGGCATTAAATGTTAAATAAACAAGACTTATCCCAGTGTTTCACAGCCCGCTTCTTTACGGTATTAACACTTGCTTCAGCCCCCTGAGGTTCCCAAATAAGAAAAACAGCCTGTTCTGTATTATAAGCAGTAACATTTTTTCCTCCCATCTAGAAAATGCATGTCATTGCCCAGAATGAAGCTTATTTCAAGAATTAGATCACCTTAGACTGTAAAGCATGACTGTGTTCTGGCTGCCTGAGAAATCACAATCCCTTTTGAAAATGTATACACATTTGTCATTTAGAAATAATTCTTTGCCTTGGTTGTTGAGCAAGAGAAGGACTTTTCTTTCTCTCTCTCTTTTTTTTATTAGTTGGAGGCTAATTACTTCACAACATTTCAGTGGGTTTTGTCATACATTGATATGAATCAGCCATAGAGTTACACGTATTCCCCATCCCGATCCCCCCTCCCACCTCCCTCTCCACCCGATTCCTCTGGGTCTTCCCAGTGCACCAGGCCCGAGCACTTGTCTCATGCATCCCACCTGGGCTGGTGATCTGTTTCACCATAGATAATATACATGCTGTTCTTTTGAAACATCCCACCCTCACCTTCTCCCACAGAGTTCAAAAGTCTGTTCTGTACTTCTGTGTCTCTTTTTCTGTTTTGCATATAGGGTTATCGTTACCATCTTTCTAAATTCCATATATATGTGTTAGTATGCTGTAATGTTCTTTATCTTTCTGGCTTACTTCACTCTGTATAATGGGCTCCAGTTTCATCCATCTCATTAGAACTGATTCAAATGAATTCTTTTTAAAAAGAGAAGGATTTTTCTAAGAACAGTGTCAAATAGCCTCATGGTGACTCCCAGTTTGGTATACTAGTTGTTATCTTCCATGACCCGGCTGCAGACACAGTAGGCTTTGAAAACGGCCTCTGGAAGGAAAATAACACATGAGTCAGGAGGCAAACAAGTTCTCAGTAGCCTTTGTGTATCATTTTATCCTAGGCAATACCTGTGGCATTTCTGCAGGGTGGGCCTGCTTTCATCAGCTGCCAGGGCATCGTGGGAAGACACTAGCTCTCAAAGATCTGGCTGAAAAAATACTGCACAGCTTCTGTCAAAACAGTCGGATGCCAAAAATGAAGCCACACAGAAAACCGTTGTGTCCAAACTCCAAATGAAACAGATCTGCCTCTCTTGAGAGAAGCCCCTCTCATTCCAGAACCAGTTGTTACAGACATCGGGGTACTTGGGGTGCATCTGTTCTTCTATAGAAGAAACTCTTCAAACCAACTTTGGTGCGGGGGGCAGCGGGGGGAGGGGGGAGACAGGGTTGGGCGCAGGAGTGTGCTTTTTAATGACCAAGGCTGAATAAGCTTTCCTCTGGTTTTCTTTTATGTTTCTCCATAAAGCATTTTTCATGCTTTCCTGCTATTTTGCAGTGGCTTTTTTTTTTTTTTTTTTCTAATTTACTTAGGTTGCCAAAGGGAAAAAGATTCTCTCTCTGCCCCCATGTACTCTGGTTAGTTGAAAGGCAAGTTTCAACTATTCCATGCAGGAGAATGAGCTGGCAACTTGCCGCCGAGGTCAGGTAACAAAAGGCTCCCTTTAGAGCCTGTCAGTCTCCAGGCGCTGCTGCTCTGCGACCAGATGAGCTGGTTCCCCGTGCACCTGGGTCCTCTCGGGCTGCCTCGCATCAAGGAACCCATCATGATATTTGCATTTTAATAAATACTTTGTTGTTATTATTTTTTCTTGTTTGTTCCCAGGGGTTCTAAGAAACTGAGAGACACAGTTATAATCGATGCATGTAGGGTAGAAGCAGCTACATTGGGCTGAACTGCCATTTGGTCTAAGAAATCTGAGCTGGAATTTTTTTCCAACAGGACAAATGTTTAGAAGACAACAGATGTACTTTGCATAAAGTCCTTTCACGTCTCTTGCAGAGCAAGTCCCTGCCGCCCTAGTCACGGATGGTAACAGGTGTGGTAGAGTAACAGAGCCTGTGAGACTGTGGGAGTCCAGCTCCTGACACCTTTTTCTGGGTCAGGTTTGAATAAATCTAAGGAACAGCAGGACAGGTACACAGAAGAGATGCAGAAAAGGCAACTCTACTTTTAGAATCTTTCACTCCTATTCAATCTTACTTCTATCCCTTCTGCAAACCCTAACGGTTTTCTTGGTTTCAAAATTGCTTCCTCACTTTTATTCAAATTCTGAGAGCCACCTTCTGATAACTTTGAATAATCCCTCAAAACCCACAGGTACAAGGATTTCAGATTCAGCTGCCTGAAACTAAGGCCTCTGTTAGGGCACCATTGGGCTTGTTTAGACTATACTTGCCTCATCATACACTTTTGAGGACTTTTTTAGGGTTCTAAACCAAGGAGGATACTTGGGATATTGGTGGTTATTTATGGAGCATATGAAATGGGCAATTTAAAAAATTTTAAGGTTCCCATTATTCCGTGAAACACTGTATGCAATACTTCCAGAGTGGGAAGATTAACCTCGAAGGACTACAAACTGAGATTTTATATTCAGAACAAACAAACAAACAAAAACCACAACTCTATTTAAGTAGACATTTAGTCTTCACCCTATTAAACTGATAACCTCTTCAATGAACAGATAAGGTTCATTTGTAATCAGTACCATTTATATGTAGTGATATGCAGTTATATAGCAAACACGTCACTTTGCTGACAAATGGCTGTAAAGGCAAAGCTATGGCTTTTCCAGTAGTCATGTGTAGATGTGAGAGTTGGTCCATAAAGAAGGCTGAGCACCAAAGAATTCAGCTTTCAAACTGTGCTGGAGAAGACTCTTGAGAGTCCCCTGGACTGCAAGGAGATCAAACCAGTCAATCCTAAAGGAAATCAACCCTGAATATTTACTGAGAGGAGTGATGCTGAAGCTAAAGCTCCAATACTTTGGCCACTTGATGCAAAGAGTTGACTAATTGGAAAATACCTTGATGCTGGTAAAGACTGAAGACAAAAGGAAAAGAGGGTGGCAGAAGATGAGATGATTAGATAGCATCACTGACGCAATGGACAGGAGTTTGGGCAAACTCCAGGAGACAGTAAAGGCCAGGGATGCCTGGCATGCTGCAGTCCATGGGGTCGCAAAGAGTCGGACATGACAGCAACTGAACAACAACAACAACACTTTTATTTATTTATTTGGCTGTGCTGGGTCTTAGTTACAGCACACAGGATATTCAGGCTTTGTTGCCGCATGGGGGATCTTTGAGTTGTGGCATGAGAACTCTTACTTGCAGCATGTGGGATCTAGTTCCCTGACCAGGGGTCAAACCTGGGCCCTCTGCATTGAGAACCTGGAGTCTTAGCCACCGGACCTTAGGGAAGTCTCTTCCATGCTTTTAAATTGCTTTAAGTTGATCCATTACACATGCAGATTTTTTGCTTTACATTACAACCTGGATGTTAATCTGTGTTATCTCTGTAAATTTCTTTTTTTTTTTTTCTGAACATGAAAAGTTTATTGTTAATTAAAGAAAACCAGATAGCCCAAGTTAAACAATTTAGCTCTGTTCTACACATTTTTGTTGTTCAATCACAAAGTAATGTCTGACTCTTTGTGACAGTATGAACTACAACACACCAAGCTTCCTTGTCTCTCACTGTCTCCAGAAGCTTGCACAAAGAGACACAGAAGATATTGAGTCAGTGATGCCACCCAACCATCTCATCCTCTGTTGCTCTCTCCTGCTCTTCCCAAATCTGTCACTGTTTCCAGTTTTTCCCATCTATTTGCCATGAAGTGATGGTACTGGATATCATAATCTTAGATTTTTGCATGTTGAGTTTTTTTAATTTTATTTTATTTTTTTTTTTAATTTTTTTTTTTCCAGTGGGTTTTGTCATACATTGATATGAATCAGCCATGGATTTACATGTATTCCCAATCCCGATCCCCCCTCCCACCTCCCTCTCCACCCGATTCCTCTGGGTCTTCCCAGTGCACCAGGCCGGAGCACTTGTCTCGTGCATCCCACCTGGGCTGGTGATCTGTTTCACCATAGATAGCATACATGCTGTTCTTTTGAAATATCCCACCCTCACATTCTCCCACAAAGTTCAAAAGTCTGTTCTGTATTTCTGTGTCTCTTTTTCTGTTCTGCATATAGGGTTATCGTTATCACCTTTCTAAATTCCATATACATGTGTCAGTATGCTGTAATGTTCTTTATCTTTCTGGCTTACTTCACTCTGTATAATGGGCTTCAGCTTCATCCATCTCATTAGGACTGGTTCAAATGAATTCTTTTTAATGGCTGAGTAATATTCCATGGTGTATATGTACCACAGCTTCCTTATCCATTCATCTGCTGATGGGCATCTAGGTTGCTTCCATGTCCTGGCTATTATAAACAGTGCTGCGATGAACATTGGGGTGCACGTGTCTCTTTCAGATCTGGTTTCCTCAGTGTGTATGCCCAGAAGTGGGATTGCTGGGTCATATGGCAGTTCTATTTCCAGTTTTTTAAGAAATCTCCACACTGTTTTCCATAGCGTCTGTAAATTTCTATTTCAAAATATTTCATCGTAAGGGTGAAGCATAAGTTAACCATTCTTCACTTGTTATACTTTTCATTTATTTCCAACTTTTAATATTATACATGATGTTGTAATGACTAGTTTCAACATAAAGCTTTTTCAGATATTTGAATACTTTGAGGATAGATTATGAGAAGCAGAACTAGTCAAAGGGTAATTTTACCTCTTGAGATATATTGCCAAATTGCTTTCCAACCAGTTAGTATCAAATTATACTCCTATACACAGTGTATAAAGATGTCTTTTTGTTGTGTTCTTACCAGGACTCTTTTTAAAAATATAATCTTATTTATTTTGGTTGGGCTGGGTCTCTGTTGCTGTGAGAACTTTTCTCTAGGTGCAGAGACGGGGGTTAGTCTCTAGTTGCAGTGAGCAGGCTTCTCAAGGTGGTGGCTTCTCTGGTTGAGGAGGACCGACTCTAGGGCACGCAGGCTTAGTTGCCTTGAGGCATGTGGGATCTTCCCAGATCAGGGATCGAACCTGTGTCTCCTGCATTGGCGGGTGGATTCTTACCACTGAGCCAACAGAGAAGCCCCAGTATTATTCTTTTTTTTTTAAAGTAACTAATTTAAAAGGCAAAAATGTTATTTCATTGCTTTGAATTACATTATTTGATTGCTACTGAGGTCTAACATGTTAAGCTTTTTTGTGAATTATATATTATGGTTCTTGGCTCATTTATTTATTGCAGTCTTAGGACTTCTTTCTTATTGATTTGTGTGAACACTTTATATATTAGGGATATTATTGGCTATAATTTTATTGGAATTCTTTCATGTACTGTGAATTCAATTCTGTGATTTTACTATCTGTCCTTCTTAATCCTCAGTCTTTCTGTTAACATTTCAAAGGATGGTTTTGGATATCTCATAATAAAAATGAATTAGGAGACAAAGAAAAAGATGTCAGAATAGTTAAATCGAAAATGTAACTCTCTCTCTAATATTATAAATTCAATGTTGCTCAACATGCCAAAATTCCTTCCTAAGTCTGAGTAATAGAGACAGGCACACATATCCTAGATAACGGTGATGATGATTTCAACAAAATAACATATCTCACTGAGTGATAAGGTTTAAGGTAAATGCTCCATGTATGTCCCAGATAACAACTAGAATTATTTCCCCCCTACTTGGTTTGGCATCATGAGGAAGAGTGTAATTTTAAAGGCCCCTACCAAGCAGAAGTTATCAATATGCACATGGGTCCTTACCAAATATTTTAGTTACCAAATTCACTCGACAAAGCATACAGATAACTTCAGACCAAGTTATATAGCATGAAGCCACCTGGGAAATGAGAAAGGTAAGCCACAGGTGGGAATCTAGTGCAGGGGTCTCAAAGTACAGCAAAGCTGGTTACCACTGAAGAAAAGGCCAAGGCTCTCAGTCTTCAAGGAGTACACCCGAAGGAATGTGTAAGTCTATACAGTGGGTAGAGTCATAGGAAGCAAAGTCAAAGAATTGCAGACAAATATATCCACCTAAAACAAAAACTTTAGGTTAATAACAGCTAAACTGTATACAGTGCTCTGAGGTGGCTCAAATGGTTTTAACATTAATTTCTCAGTTGATCCTCCCCAAAATTCAGTGCTTAAATGATTATATTAATTTTACTGATAAAATAGCTAAGATAGAATTTCATTGAGGTGTCCACTATCATAGAGCTTTTAGCTTGCAGAGCTGAGAATCAAAGACAGACCTATTAAACTATAAGACCAGTCAACTCTTTGACTCATTAATGATTCCTAGCCTTGCTGGTCTTCTGTGGATACCTCTCCTGCAACCCGAATGGAAAGCTCAACTTGTCTTCTCACCTAAACTTTACAAAACTCAGAAGTGGAACCAGTGCCTGCTTTCAAGAGAAAGACAAAGGAGTAGAGAGGAAATGCCCTTTTGTTAGAATCTACAAAACACAAGTAAGTACTATGCCTCATGAAACTAAAGGGTTCCCCAGAAATATATATCACAGGGGTAACTAGATGGGCTGAGACAGTACTTATGACTATGTAGCCTGGATGATCTTGGCCATATGTAGATCTGAAAAAGTGAACCATCTATAAACCAACCAATCACTTGTCTGGAGATCAGAAGTCATTAATGTCAATGTTCTAGAATACAACCCCCACAGGAGAAAGGCTGCTGAGAAAGAGCCAGTCGGTTTCCTAAAGGCTTCTCTTTTTCATAAAAGAAATGGGGTTTAGTATTAGACTGACTCTGTTAAAATCTAGGATGTATCATTGACCGTACAGACCTTGGGCAAGTGACTCAGCTTCTGTAACTAAAACCCCGGGTTCTCATCTGGAGAATGAGGATGATACAGTAGTACTAGCTTCATGTGGATATCATGAATGGAGATTATATGAGAAAGGTCCTGTGAAAGTGTCTCATAAATAGTAAACATTCTATAAATAGAAGCTATCGTTACTCTAGTATGATTATGTGCTGCTTTAAGCCTATCCTTTGTTCCATGGGTTACTCTTATTTACTAACTATTGAAAGTTTCTTAATAAAAACAGCTTTTGGATTGTCTAATAAATAGCAAAGAACAGCAGCAAACTAGAACAGCTGGAGGAGACAGCAATGACTACATGACAGTCAGCAAACAACTAACTTAATATAAAAGAAAGCTTTATCAAGGAGAATGCCAGAATAAACCTTTAGGAACAAGGGAAGCTTCAGTATTATTTCACATCTCCTCACTCACAAAAGTAAACATTTTGTCCTTGACGTTCTTTGGCTTCACTATAACATATACACAAGAAGTTTCAAAAATGTAATATTGCTTGGCATTCTTTGAAATTTTGTGACTATGAATACTTATGCCTTGCCTTAATTTCAGAAAATATTCAGCCATTTTCTATCTGTTCTCTCCTACTGGGAATATTTACTCATGTATACTAAAATTTGTTACATTTTAAAATCTTTAATATTTTCAATTCTCTTTTCTCTCTTTTATGCAATTTGGTTATTTTCTAATTTACCTGTTCCAAACCATAGTCTCTCTTTGACTATTCCTTCTGTTGAGATTTTTTTTTTTTTAAATCTGAATGACTATACATTTTATTTCCAATAATTATAATTGGTTCTGTTTTGTATCTGGACATTTAGTTTCACTCTAGTTTCTGCTATTTAGTTATTATTTCATAAACTATTTGTTCTTTTTTTAATGGATGCTATTCATTCTTTTATTTTTTGAAGATTTTAAACATACTTGTTTCTTACTTTCAAATCTTTTCCACCATAATGTTACCATCCTGTGATGACTAGGGTAGCATGGCATGCTGCAAATGGATATAAACTCAGGTTGCTAGACAATAAAAGACAATATAAGATTGAAAGAAAGAAGAATGGAGGTGATGCAGATAATGTGAGAAAGCCACCATATAATTTCTACTCTTCTCAATTTGGATTTTAAAATATTTAGAGAAAGGTGTTGAATACACTTTTAAGAAATATAATAGCTTAAGTCCTATGGTAAATGACTTGACTTTACAAATTCAAAACTCTAATTATCCCCAGGTAGCATTCATCATCCTTTGCTTAGCCAGAGCTTAAGACCCAAATGCTCTCAATAACTGCAGGTTGAATGGATGCATGAAGAATAGATGGATGAATATTAAGTAATGATGAGTCCCTCAGATGGAAAGTCTCAGTCAAATGAAATAATCATTAATACCAGAACTGTTCAATTACAAGAGCATATTTTTTAACATTTAATGCTTTTAAAATAGAATTATGATCAACATACACATTCAAAGAGTTTTTTTTTTTTTTTCTCATGAAAATTTCTTACTGCAAAGATGTATCTTTCAACTAATGTTATTTGGAGTTAAATAAACAGAATATTTTAATACCATAATTATGAAAAGGCATTACACACCTGCATGAAAAATAAAACGATAAAAACAATTTGGAAATATCTAATTAAATGGGAACAACAGAGACCATTCCCTAGCTGAAATGGATAGGCTGCATTACATATGTCAGTTCAGTTCAGTGGCTCAGTTTGTCCAACTCTTTGCAACTCCATGGACTGCAGCACGCCAGGCCTTCCTGTCCATCACCAACTCACGGAGCTTGCTCAAACTCATGACCATTGAGTAGGTGATGCCACCCAACCATCTCATCCTCTGTCATTGCCTTCTCCTCCTGCCTTCAATCTTTCCAGGCATCAGGGTCTTTGCTAATGAGTCACATCGGGTGGCCAAAGTATTGGAGTTTCAGCTTCGGCATCAGTCCTTGCAATGAATATTCAGGGCTGATTTCCTTCAGGATTGACTGGTTGATCTCCTTGCTGTCCAAGTGACTCTCAAGAGTCTTCTCCAACACCACAGTTCAAAAGCATCAATTCTTCAGCACTCAGCTTTCTTTATAGTCAGACATCCTGGAATGCGAAGTCAAGTGGGCCTTAGGAAGCATCACTACAAACAAAGCTAGTGGAGGTGATGGAATTCCAGCTGAGATATTTCAAATCCTAAAAGATGATGCTGTGAAAGTGCTGCACTCAATATGCCAGCGAATTTGGAAAACTCAGCAGTGGCCACAGGACTGGAAAAGGTCAGTTTTCATTTCAATCCCAAAGAAGGGCAATGCCAAAGAATGTTCAAACTACTGCACAATTGCACTCATCTCACATGCTAGCAAAGTAATGTTCAAAATTCTCCAAGCCAGGCTTCGACAATATGTGAACTGTGAATTTCCAGATGTTCAAGATGGATTTAGAAAAGGCAGAGGAACCAGAGATCAAATTGCCAACATTCGTTGGATCATCAAAAAAGCAAGAGAGTTCCAGATAAACATCTATTTCTGCTTTATTGACTATGCCAAACCCTTTGACTGTGTGGATTACAACAAACTGTGGAAAATTCTTAAAGAGATGGGAGCACCAGACCACCTTACCTGCCTCCTGAGAAATCTGTATGCAGGTCAGGGAGCAACAGTTAAAACTGGACATGGAACAACAGACTGGTTCCAAATTGGGAAAGGAGTACATCAAGGCTGTATATTGTCACCCTGCTTATTTAACTTATATGCAGAGTACATCATGCAAAATGCCAGGCTTGATGAAGCACAAGCTGGAATCAAGATTGCCAGGAGAAATATCATAACTTCAGATATGCAAATGACACCACCCTTGTGGTAGAAAGTGAAGAACTAAAGAACCTCTTGATGAAGGTGAAAGAGGAGAGTGAAAAAATTGTCTTAAAACTCAACATTCAGAAAACTAAGATCATGGCATCTGGTCCTATCACTTTATGGCAAATAGATGGGGAAACAATGGAAGCAGTGATAGACTTTATTTTTGGGGGCTCCAAAATCAGAGCAGATGGTGACTGCAGTCATGAAATTAAAAGACAGAATGCCTGAAGAGCTATGGATGGAGGTTTGTGACATTGTTATATATGAAGTCAGCAAAAATATGAGTTTGGTCAAAACCAGAGGAAAATTAAATTATATGTCTCGAATTCTTGGGAGGAAAACAATCTTTCCCTAGCTCCCTAAGGTCTGTCCATATGAGCAACTTTGACTCTTCAAACTAACATGAGATTTCTAATAAACAAGTGGAACCGTGTTTATGAGTTTAAGAGGAACTTAATTGGTAGAGAAGAAACTAAAAGGGGATTTCTGAATGCTCTTGGTCAAAACTGAGGTATCTCTGGGAGAATTTTTTCCCCTGAGACTAAGAAAACATTTGAAGAGATTTTCCAAACAGAAGATCTCAGATAAAAGGCAGCAGTCCTGAATAATGATGCGGTCATAAATTCTGATTCTCTTATGCCCTAGCAAGACTGGAGGTGAGTGATGGGAGACGTGGGACCTTTTAAAAACAAGGCCATTGGCTCCTCCTGGTAGAACATTTCCAGATGCTTAGTCTACCTTATCCCACTAGTAGCAAACTAACTGCTTTACTCTAGTCAATAATCCAACTAAAGCTCTGGGGGAAGATGTTAAAGTCTTTGAAAAGAATTATCATTCAGTAAACCTCATCCAATGTTATGATCTAATGATTCAATAATTATTCTTTGCAAAAAGCTGGAAACATATGCATGAAAAAACAACAGTCAAAAAGATAAACTGCAAATAAGCATAAGCAACTGGTTACAAAAAGTAACCAATTAAAGAGGTAGGTTGTAAAGGCATTAAAGATGTGATGCTAAAAAATTGAGAGCCCTATTAATAAATATACTAGGTATGGATTTATGTTTGAAGATATATATCCCAAAAGACTCATAAGATCAAATTGAATTCTAACTTAAATTTGTTAGGATAAGACAGATTTTATGATTTGTGTACAGGTATCACCCTGTGAAAATAAAAGCTGAACCTTGGAAATTATTAAGTAGAGAATCATGGAATAATAAACACTGAGGTGGAAAGAACTTTGAAGGTCATGTAATTTAAAACCTCTCCTGGTCTGCAAATTTTTTTGCAACCTGGGGGCCAAATGATCCCAAAAGCTCTGTTTTTAAAGAGGCTCTGGCCACCACCTGACAATTTTTTCTCCTTCACAGTTAAGTGTCCTGAATAAAAGAATGCTTCGTTATCTCCACATTCTCTCTTCTCATCCTCACCTCTTTGTGATCAGACTTCTACTTTCCCTATTCCACTGAACTTACTTTTTTCTAAAATCACAAATAGACCCCCCTTTTTGTATCCATAGAACTCACTTCTGTTCTTATCCTCTCGAGTCGTGTTTGGCACTCAACACTGTCACCCACCTTGCTCTTCCTTCACACCTATCGCTGATTCCCTTCTACCTATCTGGCTGTATTCCTTGTCTTTTTCAAGAGTCTTTATCCTCCGACCTTCAAATATTGGCTTATCCCAGATATCAAGTAATGGCTCTTTCTTTTCTCAGTCTGAATACACTGTTTGACCTCCCATATTTCCCTGGTTCCAACCACCATCTAAGATCCTAAAAACTCACAAATCTAGGTTCCAATTCAGAACTCTATCTAAGCCCAGATTTAGATATTCAGCTTCTTATTGGATACCCAACAGGTCCCTGAAACTCAACACAAACTTTTATTTCCCCCCACTTAAATTGGCTTTTCCTGTGTCAACTCTTTTAGTAATATATCCAAACTGTATGCATTATTTCCCCCACATAAATGTTTCCCCTGCATTTACTATTTTTAAGGACTTGTTTTCTTTCATTTATTTATTTGATTTTATATTCTACATATAAGAAAGGTCATACGGTATTTATCTTTCTATGTCTGACTTATTTCACTTAGCATAATGCCCTCAAGGTCCATCCATGCTGTTGCAAATGGCAAGATTTCATTCTGTTTTATGTGTGTGTTAGTCACTCAGTCATGTCCGACTCTGTGCGACCCCATGGACTATAGCCCACCAGGCTCTTCTGTCCATGGGATTCTCTAGGCAAGACTAGTGGATTGGGTTGCCATGCCCTTCTCCCTTCTTCTCTATTTTATGGTTGGATAATATTCCACTGGGTGTGTGATGCACATGCATATATGTGTGTGTATATATGTAGCAGATGTTGTTGTTGTTTAGTGCATATAGATAGATAGATAGATTTTGTTGTTGTTTAGTCACTAGGTCACGTCCGACTCTTTCTGCAACCCCATGGACTATAGCCTGAAAGGCTCCTTCCATCCATGGGATTTCCCAGGAAAGAATACTGGAGTGGGTCGGCATTTCCTCCTCCAAGGGATCTTCCCAACCAAGGAATAGAACCCACATCTCCTGAATTTCAGGTGGGTTCTTTACCATTGAGCCACCAAGGAAGTGTATGTACATGTGTCATATGTAGATATATATATATACACATACATATGTAACAGTTTCTTTTTTCCATCCATCCATCAGGGGAGTGAACATTTATGTTGTTTCCATATCTTGACTATTGTAAATAATGCTGTAATGAACATGGGGATGCATATATATTTTCAAGTTAATGTTTTCATTGTCTTTGGACAAATACCCAGAAGTGTAATTGCTGGATCATATGGGATTTCCAGTTTTAACTTTTTTGGCTGAACCTCCATACCATTTTCCACACTGACTTGTATCAACTTACATTCCCACCAGCCTGCATGAGAGTTACCTTTTCTCTACATCATTGTCAACATTTATTATTTCTAGTCTTCTTGAGAAGAGCCATTCTAACAGGTGTGGGGTGATATCTTTGGGGTACTGATTTGTATCTCCCTGATGATCATGTACCTGTTGGCAATCTATTGTCTTCTTCAGAAAAAAAGCCTATTTGGATCTTCTGGCCATTTTTAATTGGGTTGTTTGGGTGTTTTTTTTTTTTTTTTTAGCTACTGAGTTGTATAAATGTTTTATCTATTTTGGATATTAGCCCCCAAAAGACAGATTGCCAGGAGAAATATCAATAACCTCAGATATGCAGATGACACCACCCTTATGGCAGAAAGTGAAGAGGAACTAAAGAGCCTCTTGATGAAGGTAAAAGAGGAGAGTGAAAAAGTTGGCTTAAAACTCAACATTCTAAAAATGAAGGTTACGGCATCTGGTCCCATCACTTCATGGCAAATAGATGGGGAAACAATGGAAACAGTGACAGATTTTTATTTTCTTGGGCTCCAAAATCACTGCAGATGCTGAATTTGAAGCTCCAATACTTTGGCCACCTGATACGGAAAGCCAGTTCATTAGCAAAGGCCCTGTTGCTGGGAAAGATTGAAGGCAGGATGAGAAGGGGACGACAGAGGACCAGATGGTTGGATGGCATTACTGACTCAATGGACATAAATTTGAGCAAACTCCAGGAGATGGTGAAGGACAGGGAAGCCTGGTGTGCTGCAGTCCATGGGGTCACAAAGAGTTGGACATGACTGAGCAACTGAAAAACAATCAGATAGATGATTTAAAAATATTTTCTCCCTGTAAGTAGGCAGCTTTTTCATTTTGTGCAGAAGCTTTCCAGGTTGATATAGTCCCACTTGTGTATTTTTGCTTTTGTTCTTTTGCTTTGGTACCAGAGTCCAAAAATCATTGCCAAGACCTATGTCAAGCAGCTTACTACTGATGTTTTCTCCTAGGTATTTTATGGTTTCAGGGCTTTTATTCAAGTCTTTAATCCATTTCAACCTAAATTTTGCATATGTAACTGTAAGATAGTGATCAGTTTTATTCTTTTTCATTTGACAGTCCAGTTTTCCTAACAAGAAATTGTCCTTTCTCCACTGTATATTCTTGGCACCTCTGTCATAATTTAATTGATCATATGTATGTGGGTTTATTTCTAGGCTCTCTATTCTGTTCCATTGATCTATGTACCTGTTTTTATGCCAAAACCATTCTATTTTGATTACTATTACTTTGTAATATTGTTTTAAATCAGGAAGCATGATGTCACCAGCTTTGTTCTTCTTTCTTAAGATTGCTTTGGCTATTTGGGGTCTTTTTGTGATCTCATGCAAATTTTAGAATTGCTTGTTCTACTTCTGTGAAACTGCCATAGGAATTTTGATAGGGATTGCACTGAATCTGTAGATTGTTTTGGGTAGTATGTACATTTTAACAATTTTAATTCTTCCATCACTTAAGCATGGAATATCTTTCCATTTATTTGTGTCTTTTTCAATATCTTTCATTTATGTCTTGTAATTTTTGATACACAGGTCTTTCATTTCCTTGGTTAAATTTATTCCGAGGTACCTTCTTCTTCTTGATGCAATTTTAAATGGAACTGTTTTCTTAGCTTTTTTTGATAGTTAATTATTAGTGTATAAAAATGAAACAGATTTTTGAGTATTGATATTGTATTTCACAACTTGTTGAATTTGTTTGTTAGTTTTAACAGTTTTTTAAATTTTATGGTCTTTAGGGTTTCCATATATCATGTCATCTGCAAACAGTGACAGTTTTATTTCTTCCTTTTCAATCTGAATATCTTTTATCTTTTCAGTCTGAATACTGTGACTGGGAATTCCAATAAAAATAAAATTTTCAATAGAAGTGAGAAGAGTGAACATCCTTATTTTTTCCCTGATCTTTAAAAGTGTTCAGCTGTTCAGTGATATTAGCTGTGGGCTTGTAATATATGGCTTTCGTTATGTTGAAGTTTTTTCCCTCTGCACTCCTTTTGTTGAGAGAGTTTTTATCACAAATAGATGTTGAATTTTGTTAAATGCTTTTTATGCACCTACTGAGTTGATCATATAATGATTAGCCTTCCTTTTATTAACATGGCCTATCACATTGACTGATTTCTGGATATTGACCCATCCTTACATCCCTAAAATAAATCCCATTTGATCACAGTGTATAATTCTTTTAGTGTATTGTTGAATTCTGTTTGTTAACATTTTGTTGAAGATTTTTGCATCTGTGTTTATCAAGAATGCATGTGTGCTAATTTTTGCTACCAGGGTAATGTTGACCTCATAAAATGAGTTTGGAAGAGTTCCTTTCTGTTCTGTTTTTGGAAGATTTTGAGAAGGATTGGTATTAATTCTTTGAATGTTTGGTAGAATTCACTAGTGAAGGCAGTTGATCCTGGAATTTTGTTTGTTGGGAGGTTTTTAATTACTGATTCAATCTCCTTAGTAGTAATTGATATGTTCAGATCTTCTATTTCATCATGATTCAGTCTTGGTAGGTTGTATGCATCTAGATTCTTATCCACTTCTTCTGGGTTTCCAATTTGTTGGTGAATAACTGTTCATATTAGTTTATAGTGATCCTTTGTATTTCTATGATATTAGTAGTTGTAACATCTCCTCTTTCATTTCTGATTTTATTTGAGTCCTCTCTTTTTTTCTTGATGTGTCTAGCTAAAGGTTTGTCAAATAAAAATAAAAATGCAACATACCAAATTTATAGAGTGCAACAAAAGTCATTATAAGGGAGAAGTTCACAGCAATAAATGCTTACCTCAAGAAACAAAAGACTGAAATGACCTAATTTTATACCTCTACAGAGCTATAAAAAGAAGGACAAATGAACCCCAAAGTTAACATAAAGGAGGAAACAACAAATATCAGATTAGAAATAAATGAAATAGAGACTAAAAAGACATTAGAAAAGATCAAAGAAACTAGGAACTTGTTCTTCACATTTTCTGTTTTACACACCATCTATCAAGACTCCAAAGTCAAAAAATCTGTGAGTTTCTCAGATACTTCTGTCATATTCACTCATTACAGAAGAGCCTACTGCTTCTCTGCTCCCTCCTCCTCCTCCTTCTTAATTCTTGTTATCATAACAAATATTCATGGAGTGTTTACTATATGATAAACACTCATAAGCTTTATAAGTTATCTCACTTAGTTTTCATGACAACTTATTGTTAACCCCATTTTACAGATTAGCCAATTGAGGCCAAGATTAGTTGGTAAAATAGCTAGTAAGTGGTAGAGTTGGTTTTCAAATATAGACAGTCTGACTCAAGAGCCTAAGGGCCTTAACCACTATGCAGACTGGTTATCAAGACCGCAGAGTTTAATTTCTCAGCCTCTTTCAAATATATCTACTTTGCTCCATCCTTATAGTATTGCCCTGTTTACACCCGTATCATTTACCAAATCAGATTCTAATTCCATGAAGGTCGGGATCATGTGTGCCTTTGTTTATCAATGTCCCCAGTGCTCAGCACAATGATTAGCACTTAGTAGATCTTCAATAAGTGAATGCAGAGGATACAAAATATTTTCACCATGTTAATAATAGGAAGATAGCTATGTATCCTTGTAGCTCAGTAGGTAAAGAATCTGCCTGCAACGCAAGAGGCCCGGGTTTGATTCCTGGGTCAGAAAGATCCCCTGGAGAAGGAAGTGGAAACCCACTCCAGTATTCTTGCCTAGAGAACCCCATGGACAGAGGAGCCTGGCAAGTTCCAGTCCATGGGGTTGCAAGAGTCGGACACGACTTAGCGACTAAACCACCACCAGCCATGTACTTTAGTGTCCAAACTGGGAAAGTTTTGTGGTTGAAACAGGGCACTATCAATAGTTACTCTGCATCAACAGGAATAGATTGGGACTGTTCCAGACAAACTGAGACCTATCATCGCCCTGATAACTGAGTTACCTGTGTATGCCAAATTGTTTTCTGCAACTCAACACCATTTTCTCCTTCACTACTCTCCGTGGTATTAGAGGGATGGGAAGCCCAGGGGCTACAATTCCAGGAATCCCTGCTACCAGTGTTACGAGGTGAGATGAAAACAGTGAGCCTCATTCACGTGAGATTTCAAAGACAAAAGAGAAATAGAAACCACTATTATTCTTTTGAGCTGGATAGTCACTTAGGGCTTTATAGATAGAATATGTGCGCTTTTGCCAACAGTTTCATAGTGTCTTCCTAAAAACCACTCACTTTGGGGCTGGGGACAACTAAAATCATTGGTGAAAGTTTCCAGTAGTTCCTGTGCTTCAAGATTTTCTGAATATCAGTAGTTGCATCTCCCAGGGCAGCCTGGGAGAGGGAAATTCCCTTTATTTGTAAGGCAATCATGGTAGATACCTCACAGACAACACTCTCAAATCTCTTCCTGTTAGTCTGGTAAAAGTTGACTTATGCTCATGTAAAGTCCAAACACAGGTTGATAAGAGCTCTCTTCCATTTGATGACTCAGACAACCAAGATTCTTCCATCTTTTTATATAGCTTCCAGGGCTGCTCCCAGGGGCAGTAAGTGTTGGAAGAGGCATACAAGCTCTTAACCATTTTTGCCCTGGGAAATTAATTCATTCTCCTCCATAGTCCTTTGACCATCATAAGTTCCCAACCTCATAGCAAAAGAGGATGAGAGAATACCACAAAGTTTGGTAAACATTAACTTTCTGTCATAGGCTCAAATTTCCTAAATTGAATCCCTTCCTGCTTGAAATATCTGAGGTAGTTTCTGCTCTTCTTCTGGATATGCTATGAAATAATACATAGTTGTAGAAACTAAATATATTAACTTTATGAACAGGCATTTATCATTTGTTTACATTTATCATTACATAAATGTGTAATTATTAGTTTTGCTGTTTATGTATACAAATATATTATCTTACATAAAATTTTACATACATGCTATGGCTTAGCTTATATACCTACTGATAGATACTGTTTGAATTAATAGATTCAACAGTAAAGACTAAACTGTCTTTATTGTTTAAGGTATTATTGCCTTAAATAAAGAGAACAAAACTTTGTTGATATGTAACCTATTTCTACATACATCTACCATTCCTTTGAATTAAAATCATCTATTTTTTGTGATTAGTAATGCTTTTGAAATTTATAAAGGACTGCATCTGTTGTACAAGTAAAGACCTGGATCCGTATCATTATCTTTTTTATATCAACATGCCTAATGATGCGTAAGGTTATAATAAAATGAGCAAGAGTAGATGTGAAACAGGACATTGACTCCTGAACTTAGTAATCATTATATGTTCAGAGAAAACTATTAGCTTCTATTTGACTCTTATCAAGAAACGTAATAATACATATACAAACCCACTCATGCAACAGAATATCTTAAAACATTTGTGTTAGTGTGATTGCAGATGTAGATGCATCATATATATACTGTGCTAGATATCTGTCCTTTCCATTTGAAGGTGATGCTCAATGGACAGGCCCTTGTTTCCACCCCAGTGACTGTGGTGAAGACGGGTTAATTTCCAGGGATGATGTACAGTCAATGCAGCTGCCAGAGCCAGCCTACCCCACAGGCAGCACTCAATTCCTGCCCGAAGTGAGATACTCATCACAGTGTTCTGCCTGTTTGTGTCTCTGTCAGCAAATGAAGGTCGGGTTACTCCCTGCAATTTGTGTTAACAGGAAACATGGCTTCCCAAGCAATCTGAAAGATAAATATGAGTTGAGAGTAAGCATTCTAGGTGAGCCACTCTGGGATGAAGTCTTAATTCTGCCACTTTTTGTTCAGGTTAATTTATAGAAAAGAAAATGAAGGGAAAGGAAGTGAGTGGAAACTCACCTTCACTAAATATTTACTCTGGACCAGATTCTGGGCTAATTTCAGACATATTTCCTTACTGAATCATCACAACATCTCTTGCTCAAGGCATGACTGTTATTTTATAGTAAGGAGGCCTGACTGTGTTATTTATTGTCTCAAAAACTTTGAGCCAAGCTTCCTGTCTCTCTCAGCCTCAGTTTTCCCATCTGCTAATACCTACCCTGCAACTAGGTATTCTTTACACATGGAATTGTTTAACATTTCCCTTCTTTACCAGACTATCAGCTACATGAAACTTTCATATGCAGACCTGTCTGGTGCCAGAGGCCGTCAGAGCCCACCTGTAAGGAGGCTTTAAAATAAGAGCTCGCTTGGATAAGCTAGAGCCTCCTCAGACACGTGTACACCCTCAGGCAGGAACTGCATCTAGTGCAGCACTATGAGAAGCTTATCTCTGCCACTAAAAATACTCATACATCAAAGACCAAAGCAGAGAACTGCAGGAGAGCCGGTCAGTGGTGATAAGGGAGGTCACCCTGCTGTCGATGATCACCAGCACCCATGCATCACGGGATGCAGAACAGACCCGAGAGAAGGTCAGACGCCTCCACTTCGTGTGTGCCAGGTACTGTGAGACCAGGGAAGACTCTACAAAGAAATATCACGAACTTTCGATGGACCTCGTTTACAGCCGAGGGTCAGTGTGGGTTGGCGGATTTGCTGAGTCTTTGCCTTCTCAGTCATGGAGAGTAGAAAATGGGAACCCAAACTAAAAACTACCATTCTCTACAGAGCCAGGACAGGAACGTCATAGATAACAAGAATCATATAACAGTTAGAAATTGCTTTTATCTCTTTCCTGTCACTTCATCAACCAACCACTGTGGACCAAGTTCCAGAGGTACAGTGGTAAACAAGAGACCCATACAGACCCTGCCCTCGTGTAGCTGATAATCTGGCAGTGAGGGAAACATCAGGAAATTCTATGTGTGGAGAATCTAGACGCAGGGGAGGCATTCTTACTTATATTTAACATGCAAGACTGAAGCTGGGATTGGTAAGAGGCTTTGAGTACCGTTTTTTTTAAAACCGGTAAGTGGTACAGTCAAGCCTCAAATGTGGGTCTTCGTATTTGTCATCCAGGGCTCCTTCCTTGTTGCTACATATCTGACTGCCTGCCTCTGAGCACCCCTTTCTATCAAGGCCCCATGCTTTGAGTCTACTAAAAGCTGAACATGGTGAATACAGACTAGAATGAGAAAAGAGTAAATAGATGTTAGCCATCTGTATGTCTTCTTTGGAGAAATGTCTGTTTAGTTCTTTGGCCCATTTTTTGATTGGGTCATTTATTTTTCTGGAATTGAGCTTCAGGAGTTGCTTGTATATTTTTGAGATTAATCCTTTGTCTGTTTCTTCATCTGCTATTATTTTCTCCCAATCTGAGGGCTGTCTTTTCACCTTACTTATAGTTTCCTTAGTTTCCTTTGTAGTGCAAAAGCTTTTAAGTTTCATTAGGTCCCATCTGTTTAGTTTTGCTTTTATTTCCAATATTCTGGGAGGTGGGTCATAGAGGATCTTGCTGTGATTTATGTCGGAGAGTGTTTTGCCTATGTTCTTCTCTAGGAGTTTTATAGTTTCTGGTCTTACATTTAGATCTTTAATCCATTTTGAGTTTATTTTTGTGTATGGTAACTGCCATATGACCCAGCAATCCCACTTCTGGGCATACACACTGAGGAAACCAGATCTGAAAGAGATACGTGCACCCCAATGTTCATCGCAGCACTGTTTATAATAGCCAGGACATGGAAGCAACCTAGATGCCCATCAGCAGATGAATGGATAAGGAAGCTGTGGTACATATACACCATGGAATATTACTCAGCCGTTAAAAAGAATTCATTTGAATCAGTTCTAATGAGATGGATGAAATTGGAGCCTATTATACAGAGTGAAGTAAGCCAGAAAGATAAAGAACATTACAGCATACTAACACATATATATGGAATTTAGAAAGATGGTAATGATAACCCTATATGCAAAACAGAAAAAGAGACACAGAAGTACAGAACAGACTTTTGAACTCTGTAGGAGAAGGTGAGGGTGGGAAGTTTTGAAAGAACAGCATGTATATTATCTATGGTGAAACAGATCACCAGCCCAGGTGGGATGCATGAGACAAGTGCTCGGGCCTGGTGCACTGGGAAGACCCAGAGGAATCGGGTGGAGAGGGAGGTGGGAGGGGGGATTGGGATGGGGAATACGTGTAACTCTATGGCTGATTCATGTCACTGTATGACAAAACCCACTGAAATGTTGTGAAGTAATTAGCCTCCAACTAATAAAAAAAATAAAATAAAAAAAAAGAGTAAATAGATGACAGGAGATCCTGGAGCCGACCTTGTGTCCTTCCCTTCCTCGGCTTTAAACTGCAGGGCTCTTGTTTTCAGAGGAGTTTTAAAAAGGAGGTAGAAAGCATGTCTCTGAATTGCATTATGATTCACAGGACTTTTGCTTGGGATAACTATGGTCTTTATTAGTTTCCATGAAAAATCTTTCTATCATCAGGATACCTGCAGCTTTCCTAGGGCTCACCGTCACCAGTCAGCAGATACCTCTGTTGAGCATCTACCATAATAGCCCTCCTGTGGTTTCCATCCCTTCTCAAAGAAGAGCTTTAGATGAAACTATGGGTTGCATGACTATACTATTGGCAAGGCTGTTGGGAGACTTCCATCTCAACAATAATAGGAATTAGCTCTTTTTGGAACTGTCTCTGGAGGGAAGGGATATATAAAAATGACTGCTGATGCACTAGTTACAATAGCTAGGACATGGAAGCAACCCAGATGTCCACCAGCAGATGAATGGATAACGAAGTTGTGGTACAAATATACAATGGGATATTATTCAGCTATAAAAAAGGAACACATTTGAGTCAGTTCTAATGAGGTGGATGAACCTAGAGCCTATTATACAGAGTGAAGTAAGTCAGAAAGAGAAACACAAATGCTGTATATTAACACATATATATGGAACTTAGAAAGATGGTCTCAGCGATCCTACAGGCAGGGCAGCAAAGGAGATATAGATGTAAAGAACAGAATTTTGGACTCAGTGGGAGAAGGAGAGGTGGGGGATGATTTGAGAGAATAGCACTGAAACATAGACATTTACCATATGTAAAATAGATGACCAGAGCAAGTAAAGTTTGATGCATGAAGCAGGGCACCCAAAGCCAGTGCTCTGGGACAACCTAGAGGGATAGGGTGGGGGTGGTGGTGGTGGAAGGGGTATTCAGGATGGGAGGGAACACTTGTATACCTATGGCCAATTCATGTTGATGCAAGGCAGAAATCATCATAATATTATAAAGCAATTATCCTTCAATTAAAATGAATAAATAAATAACGGCTGCTCATACAGATGCTAGAAATGTTTGACCAGTGGAGACTGATTCTGAAGAGGACCTGAGCTGGAGTGCAAGTGACTTCTGTGTGGCTGTGTTTCTCCCGGCCCCTACCTGCCTGACTGGAGACTGTTCAGCCCGCCTGCTAACAGGCCGGGAGTCCGCTGCGCGCTCAGCCTAGTGGGAGGAGTGGGAGGACTACGGTGCAGAAGACAAAACCTTAGACACTGGAGAGTGTGGTCTGATTAGGAAGTTGGGAGCAAACATGAAACGGAGGATAAAAATGGGCTGAAGGAGTCCAGGGAGAGGAGAGCTTCGTTGAGGAGGGAAGAGCTGTAGAGCCTTCTCTCCGGAAACGGGAGGGACTGTGTGCTTCGGGAGGTGGTGAGTTTGGCTAGAGGAGCTGGAGAAGAGGCACACCGCGTCAGCAGAGGCGCCCAGGTGGGAGTGAGGAGGGCCCTGGGGGCCACAGCGGCGCATTCCCAGAAGTAAACACGTGTCCTGGAGAGCAACGAGATTCAGCTGGTGGGTGTACTGCAGCCTGCCCAGGGTCACACGCTAGAAAACCTGGCCTGCGACAGACACTGCTCTGTATCCCTGCACAAGCCACATTCTCTCCGGGCTCTACTCTATCCCCACGAGCGGATTGTCCCACTGCATGATCTCTGAGGTCTGCTTCCAGCTCTAGCAACTATGATCCTGCAATTCTCAAAGATATGGGGGCTCCACTTCTGGCTAAAAGGTCCAGGGGGAAACAGAGAACCAAGACCCACAGGTAGGGAAATGTCCGATTATGGTTTAGCACAGTTGAGACCGCTGGAACCTCTTAAACAGAAGGAAGAGGTCCGAGTGGTTTCACACGGAGCTGCTGAGGCTCCCTGTTCCTCTGCTCCCAGGACCCACTGCCCACGATTGCTGGGGTTTGAGGAAACCCAGCTCACACGTTGCTGTCTTTGCTTTTCTGCGGTGCTGGCTTTCGACAGGAAGACATGCTTCACCCGTCACTCCCTGTAAAACCCGCCTTGCCCACTGCTTTCTTCAGAATCATTTTCCCTTGAAGAAGATGCTTCCTCACAAACAACGTGTTCAATGGCCACTTCGGCAGTTTTCACTTCATGCCTCAGAACTGGGGCCCGCAGAGGGCCGGCTCCCCTCTGCGGTGTCACCAGGATGGCAGTCACCTCTGCCGCCTGGCAGCGCAGGGGCCCGAGGGGATGGCCTGGGGGAGGCACGGCCAGGCCCTATCTCTGGCAGGGGGTATTCACACGGCGGATAAAAATCTTGTCTTCGTCTCAACACAGCCAGGGCAAACTGGACATCTTAAGTAGGTTCTTATATAAAACAAGGATTTTACAAGAAAGCCAGTTTGATCGAGATGTGTTTATCTTAAAGAGGATAAATACATGAGAAAAATACATTTTTGAAGACCAAATAAAAATAAGCACCAAATAAAAATATACACACACTCATCAAGGGCAAGCGTCTAAGACTTTGATTTTATTACTACTATGCAGTATCCTCAGTTCATACTTAACTGAAGGAGGAGGCGTTTCTGTTTGATCATTCTTATCTCCTCCTCCTTAGCAACAGTTTTTTTTAAATTGCCGGCTGTTCTTAACAAGAAGCAGAATGACCAAAGTTTCCTTTTCTTGATGATGTCTCATAAGATTTTTATCTGCGAATATGACTACTTCCACCACCGAGTCACAAGAGACACATCTCCCCAAGTTTGTGAGGTCAACAATCAAGGTTTGGTCAGAACTGGGAAACAGCATCTGTACTTGCATGTTTCTCACGGTTTCAAGCAATAAATCGTGGGGAGAGAGAAATAAAAAGGCATTTATTGAAATTAAATCATCTGCTCACAAACAGCACATTTTTTTTTCCAGTCTGAAAGATTTGAAAAGAAAAGAGAAACCCTTGGAGGTGTATGTGGTAGATAGGAGCAAATGCTAATCAGTCTTAAATAATACATATAACAACATTTTAGAAATAAGAGTTGTGTAGAATACTAGGCACATGACTTATTTGAAAAAATGAATATAATGAAGTTATATAATGAGGAAAGATAAAAGATTCCCTCTCTTCTCTAGGCATCTTTCAGTAAATGAAGTTGGGGAGGGGGAAGAGCATGTAAAAACTGCATATTAACATAAAATTTTAGGACAGCTAAACATAACAAAACTACCCCACAACTGAACTAGTGAACAGCAACCAGATCCAAAAACAACAACCAAAAATGTTTGAATCTCTTGGATGTAGATCAATTCATCTCACACATTTTTGAGTCTAAAACAAACCCTACATAGTTGCTGACAGACAGTGTGGAAAGAAAAATTACTTCAAAGATGATCACCGCAATTCACAATGACAGGACAACTCCCATCATGGGAATTCACTTGATGCCATTAAGTTACTTTTTATAGCAATTGGAGAATTATGAAGAATTTGCCACTGTGACCACAATTAATCTCCCCCCTTGAAAAAATTATTCAATAAAATCTATCTTCTTCCATAAGAGGAAATAACTGTCACTTAATTTTTTTATTAAAAAATACTGCCATATTTAAAATTTTTTCAATGTGTATATTTTATACCAAACTTCAAAAAAAATCCACAAACTTTATTGGTCATACTACTTTACTAACTATACTTAAAAGTGTTTGTAAAAAGAGTGTCTACAAGAGAAAATCTATTTAATAGATACTGCTAAGTCACTTCAGTCGTGTCTGACTCTGTGCGACCCCATCCCTGGGATTCTCCAGGCAAGAACACTGGAGTGGGTTGCCATTTCCTTCTCCAATGCATAAAAGTGAAAAGTGAAAGTGAAGTCGCTCAGTCATGTCTGACTCTTCGAGACCCCATGGACTGCAGCCTACCAGGCTCCTCCGTCCATGGGATTTTCCAGGCAAGAATACTGGAGTGGGGTGCCATTGCCTTCTCTGATTTAATAGATATTCA
Source organism: Dama dama (assembly GCF_033118175.1). Lineage (NCBI taxonomy): Eukaryota > Metazoa > Chordata > Mammalia > Artiodactyla > Cervidae > Dama > Dama dama. The sequence goes on from NC_083701.1 coordinate 65,105,278, forward strand.
GATATATAAAAAAAATACTTTATTGCCAAAAAACACTAACCATGATCTAGACCTTCAATGAGCCATAATATTTTTGCTGGTGAGAGTCTTGCTCTTGGTTGTAGAATATCAACTTGATAACTGGAATTAGAAGTGGAGCCTGAAGATATAACTGAGTTGCTGTAATCTCATGATAAAACTTAAACAGATGAAGAGTTGCTTCTTATGAATGGACAAAGAAAGTATTGAACAACTTTCTTGAGATGAAATCAACTTCTGATAAAGATGCTGGGAAGATTTTTGCAATGACAACAAAGGATTTAGAATATGACATAAACTGAGTTGATAAAGCAGTGGCAGGGTTTGAGAGATTGATTCCAATTTTGAAAGAAGTTCTACTGTGAGTAAAATCCTATCAAATAATATTGCATGCTCTAGGGGTTCCCTTGTAGCTCAGCTGGTAAAGAATATGCCTGCACTGTGGGACACCTGGGTTCGATCCCTGGGTTGGGAAGATCATCTGGAGAAGGGAAAGGCTATCTACTCCAGTATTCTGGCCTAGAGAATTCCACGGGCTGAATAAGTCCATGGGGTCGCAAATAGTTGGACACGACGGAGTGACTTTCACTTTCAGAGGAATCATTCATGAAAGGGAAAGGATGAGTCAATCAATGAGGCAAATTTGATTGTTATTTTAAGAAATTGCCAAAGCCACCCCAGCCTCCAGTAACCACCACCCTGATGTGTACAGTAGAAGGACTGAATGTGGCTCACCTGGGAGACGGCCGAGGTTAGAAGTGGTGTTCTGAGTTAATACCAATGTGATGGTTAAGATGTAGCTTAGGAAGGAGAAAAGAAAAAATGACTAAACAATTAAATAAAGGCTAAGTGATTACCAAAAGGCTAAAATCCAGAGACAGTGTAATGATGGCACCCAGATCAACCAGACTAAGATGTGGACTTCCCATCTGACTTTACAACATGCACCCAAACATCATTCCTTCAATCTGCGGTGCCTCCCTCAACCAGGGCATGCTTCTACCAGGTTGGGCCTCTACCTTCTTCTCTTCTTTTTTATCCCTTTAGTCACAGCTGGCTTCCTTACCTGCCCTGTGTTTCTGTAAGAGACCCAGGGCCTCTGAGGATTGACTCCTACACCAGCCAAATCAAACTTCCCTTCTCACTTTCCTGGCCTAGAATATTTCACTGGGGTCAGTTCTGCTGAATCTGACAAACACTACTATTGATATTATCTTGTGTTGGGGGCTGAATATGCCAAGATTAAAAGTCATGCTTAAGGAGCTCAAACCTGACTATGGAAACAACAGGCACATGTAATGTATTGGAGATGAGGTGAAGGAGAAGAGATGAAACAGTATGACAGATTTAGGGACCTGCCGTAGATGTCACATAAAATACTCTTGAAGACACACAGCAGGTGGCAGCTCCCATGGAAGGGTTTGAAGGATGAATATGTACCCACTTCCTATGTGACTCCCTCCTGTGCCCACTCTGGGACCTATGCCCACTCCTTCCAGGCCATTGACCAACAGTGACTCTCTATTCCATTCTCTTTATCCATGTTCCCCAGATTTAAATATGTACTCATAAGTGTCCTCAATGGGCTTCCCTGGTGGCTCAGATGGTAAAGAATCACCTGCAATATGGGAAACCTGGGTTCAATCCCTGGGTTGGGAAGATCATCTGGAGGAGGGCATGGCAGACCACTCTAGTATTCTTGCTTGGAGAATCCCCACGGACAGAGGAGCCTGGTGGGCCATAGTCCTTGGAGTCACAAAGAGCTGGACACGACTGACTAAGCACACACACAAAGTCAAAGTTGCTCAGTCGTGTCTGACTCTTTGTGATCCCAAGGACTATACAGTCCATGGGATTCTCCGGGTCAGAATACTGGAGTGGGCAGCCGTTCCCTTCTCCAGGGGATCTTCCCAACCCAGGGATCAAACCTGGGTATCCCTCATTGCAGGTGGATTATTCTGTCCTCACTAATGTACCCATCCCTCACTTAATGACCTTTCTTCATTATGAAAAGAAAGAACAGTACATGGAAGTAAATCAGGCAAATTACGAGGCTAGAAGTGTGATTCACAAGTTTGGACAATAGAGCTGCATTGTTTATCCCTCTAGCAAGTCCATTCCAAAACGGTGCTCTCTAACGACATAAAGCAACAAACAAATGGCTGCTCCTCGTGGTGGCTTCCTGATTCCCCCTCCCACTGTCTTCCTCAGGCTCAGTGACCAGGGCCTTGCCCACTGTCCTTCAATAACAGGACAGCTTCTGAGTAAGCTCAGTTGTGAGTGTCATGCATGGCTTAGATTTGGAATGAGGGATTTGTTTCTTCTTCAGTGATGGGTGTTGGGGGCTGCAAGATGGGGGGATGGAGGAGACTGCTTAATAATTGCCAAGAAAAATCAAATAGATTTTTCTAAGGTATTGTTCTGAAAAAATAAACAAAAACCCACAGTGAAAATCTCTAAGTGAGGCTGATTATGTAAGTTGCATTTATAAAAGCTGGCAGAATCAGTGATAAGAACACATTTGCTTGGATGGCCCAGGACTTTATAATCTGATATGAAAATTGGGGTCATTTATCAAGGGTGGCAATGAGATGATTTTGCGTGATAATCTTCCTGCTAATCCAAATAGCATCCTCTGAAAACTAATAAACACCTGTGCTCAGACCATTTAGGAGCTATATCTCCAACCTCTGTAGATGCTGAGAAGAGGGTTAGCAGTGACTGCAGATGCAGTTTCTGGACCAGCCAGCAACAGCCAGACTTTGGGAGAGAAGGAGGTAAGCAAGAACGGCTGTTCTCTTTCTAGGGCTCTATCAGTGCCTTTATGTCAGTGTTTCCATGAGAGGGTCTATAAACCAATTTCTAAAAACACAGAACAAAAAATTACACCTTTATATGTGAAATGGTTCCCTGTGTAAATTAAATTGAGAATTTAATTTTTTTGCTCTTGGGTGGAAGAACAACAACTCGATAAGAGTAATACTGGTCAGCCCATGATAAAAGTATGGTTGTTAAAAAATTTCATGAAAAAACAAAGTTTGAAAATAAATCATTACCAGTTAAGAGGTTTGTTTTTAAGATCTTGCAAAGCATGCAAATAAAGATGAAAGCACAAAGGAAAGTGGATGGTAAAATGATAGGGGACTTTGGCCTTGGCCCTCCATGCTTTTCTCCTTGTCCCTTTCTCATTATCCCATGACAGCAAATGCCATAGACAGCTTACCATCCTGGTTTTCCAGTTCTTCTCTTTTCCAGATGCCAAGCATCAGGATGAATGAAAAGTGTTCTGCTTTCTTTGAAAAGGACTAGAGAACTTCTGGCTGCTCAAGGTGAGGCCAAACGGACCCTTTCTCATATAAATGTGTATCAGTTTGGTTCAGTCGCTCAGTCGTGTCCGACTCTTTGTGACCCCATGAACTGCAGCATATCAGGCCTCCCTGTCCATCACCAGCTCCCGGATTTTACTCAAACTCATGTCCATTGAGTTGGTGATGCCATCCAACCATCTCATCCTCTGTCGTCCTCTTCTCCTCCTGCCCTCAATCTTTCCCAGCATTAGGGTCTTTTCAAATGAGTCAGCTCTTCACATCAGGTGACCAAAGTACTGGAGTTTCAGCTTCAACATCAGTCCTTCCAGTGAACACCCAGGACTGATCTCCTTTAGAATGGACTGGTTGGATCTCCTTGCCATCCAATGGACTCTCAAGAGTCTTCTCCAACACCACAGTTCAAAAGCATCAATTCTTCGGTGCTCAGCTTTCTTTATAGTCCAACTCTCACATCCATACATGACCATTGGAAAAACCGTAGTCTTGACTAGATGGATCTTTGTTGACAAAGTAATGTCTCTGCTTTTTAATATGCTGTCTAGGTTGGTCACAACTTTCAATAAATATGTATAAATGCTTAGAAACTATGCATTTTAAAACCATTTTTAATGCATAGCATTAACTCATAAAAAGAGAAACGGAGGAAGAATTGAAAATTATAAAATTGACATGACTTAGCAACTGAGCCCACTCCAGTATTCTTGCCTGGAGAATCCCATGGACGGAGGAGCCTGGTAGGCTGCAGACCACGGGGTCGCTAAGAGTCGGACAAGACTGAGCAACTTCACTTTCACTTTTCATTTTCATGCATTGGAGAAGGAAATGGCAACCCACTCCAGTGTTCTTGCCTGGAGAATCCCAGGGGCGGCAGAGCCTGGTTGGGCTGCCGTCTATGGGGTCGCACAAAGTCGGATACGACTGAAGCGACTTAGCAGCAGCAGCAACTGAGCAACACAACTAAATAGGTAACCACAATAAAGATAAGCAGAATAAACATTGTGAGGGATTGTGAGACTGAATATTTAAAAAATCTAACTATATGCTCTTCACAACAGAATCAACTAAAACACAATGACCCAGATTAATTAGAATTAAAAATACAAAAAGAAAGAGTAACCAAAAGAGAAGTAGTCATGATACAGTACTAATATAAAATAGACTTATAGGGAAAAAAAACATTATTAAGGATGAGAAGATCTTTAGACTCAACCAGATACAGCAACAAAGCTTCAAACTATACAAAGCTAATTAAGCTGATAGAAATTCAAGGAGAAATTTATAAAATCACAATCTTAGTGGGAGATTTTAATATATTGCCCTCAAAATCTGATAATGTAATCAGATGAAAAACTAGTAACAAGAGCACAATTAATATATTTTCTCTAATGAATGCATATGTAGAATGCTATCCTCAGGAAAATGAGGGCACGTATTCTTTGTAAGTCAAAAGAACACAGGTTTTAAAATTTGACCAAGTAATAAATCAATATTTCGTCTCAAAAATACCAAAGAATCAGTATTACATAATCCATGTTTAAAAACCACTTTCTAGAGAAATTAGACCTCTATAACTAATATTTTTAGAAACTTAAAGCTGTAATGATTAAGTAGTCAAAGAAGAAATCATAATGAACATTCTAACCTGTTTAGATTGCATGGTCATTAAGACACTATTTCAAAACTTGTGGAAAGTAGCTAAACCAGAGCTTAGCAAGAGATGTATGGCCTTAAATGTAAATATCATAAGAAAGGCTGAATATTAGTAGACTAAACAGTCACCTGAAGAAGATAGAAGAAATAAATAAAACACAGTAAATCCACACATGGGAGAGAACAATACCATTTATGTAAATTCAAAATCACAAAAACTATATGATATTGATTTTGGATAAACACACTTACAGAATAATGTTATAACAATCAGAGCATGATGACAACTGCAAGGGGAAAAGGGATGGATTGTGGAGAGGTGCAAAACAGGTTTCAACTATACTGGTAATTTTTAACTTCTTTTAAACTAATGTCTGGAAACAAATATTTGAAATTGTTAACGTTTATGAGATCTGGGTGGAAGATTGTTGGTATTTATTATCTTATCTCAGTTTCCAAATATTTGAGTTATTTGTTTAAAAATGAGGGGGCAAAGAAAAAAAGGAAAACATTAAGAAAAAGAAATAAGAGATTTTCTACTTTTGCAGAAATTGCAACCAGCTTTAGCTTTAGGCCTCTCATCTGTAAAAGGAATAACAGTATTTTCCACCTTGCAGACTCGGTGAGAACTGCATGCCCAGCACGCGCAGTCGCTCAGAGCTTGGTGCGCTGTGCTCTAGCAAGCTAAGTGCCATTATTATTTCCTCCTGAAGTCAAGGAGCATCTCCTCTCATCTTCACATCAATCTAAGGAAACCTGGATGAGAAATCTCACTTGATCCTCCTTGATTTAAGTCCCTAAAGCAAGAATATTCATTGCTACTGTTGACTCTTAGAAAGAGGAATGTTATACATTTGTAATTAGTAAAATGATGCTACCGTTATAAAACGTTGTAGGACATCATTGAAGCTTTTTCTTACTACAACCGCTTTAAGGGTGCCTTGTCTCCCTACCTCCCAAATCACTTCTCCACCAAAGTGCTCTGTTTGAATTCCATGTTGTTGAGATGGCCACCATCAGTGGCAGCATTGCCACTACAGTGTTCTTCAACATCTGTGTCATGGATTTTTCATCTTTACAAGTCTGATAGATATGCATTTGCTTCCGTTGTGTTTGATTCATGTAACAGTCCTGCAAGCATATTGTCGTCTACTTTACTTTAAGGGACTAAAGGCTAGATAGGTCCACTGTACCTTCCAGGCATAATGATATATACTTCAAAGGGCTCTTTTGAGGACTAAAAAAGGTCATGTGATGGAACTGGTGCATAGGAAATATTCCTCATATATTAATTCTCTCCTCTTTGCTCCCAGTTGTTCAACTAATGTTTGCTGATATGTTGTTTAATTTATGTCTGTTTATTATATTAATATTAAGTGAAAACATATGGGCCTCTTTTGATATATGTTTTCCATTTTTGGCAAAAACCTATGTTTTATTAACTTAACCACTGGTTTCTTTTGCAACACATAAAGTTAAAAAATTCCACTCTTTATTTGTGGCTAAAAGGACATTCGAATGATTTCATCTAAAATTATTCAACTATAAAGGATGAATTCACACTTATATCTTCTATAAAAAGAGTAATTCTAGTATGAATCACTTCATAAAATCTTCCCTTGTTCTAAAGTGCTGCCTGAAACAACTGAATATGGGATGGCTAAGTGGATATATGGTCTATGGTGATGAGAACAAAAATACAGCCTTTGAATCAGTTCCTGACATGTTTTCTTATACACATTAATCAAAGCAGTAACTTTGAATACTTTCAATTATACTTGAAATATATTTCTTTCTTTTTTTTTTTTTTTTTGGCTTTTTATTTTTTTATTTTTTTTTATTATTATTATTTTTTTTTTCCAGTGGGTTTTGTCATACATTGATATGAATCAGCCATGGATTTACATGTATTCCCAATCCCGATCCCCCCTCCCACCTCCCTCTCCACCCGATTCCTCTGGGTCTTCCCAGTGCACCAGGCCGGAGCACTTGTCTCGTGCATCCCACCTGGGCTGGTGATCTGTTTCACCATAGATAGTATACATGCTGTTCTTTTGAAATATCCCACCCTCACATTCTCCCACAAAGTTCAAAAGTCTGTTCTGTATTTCTGTGTCTCTTTTTCTGTTCTGCATATAGGGTTATTGTTATCACCTTTCTAAATTCCATATACATGTGTCAGTATGCTGTAATGTTCTTTATCTTTCTGGCTTACTTCACTCTGTATAAGGGGCTCCAGCTTCATCCATCTCATTAGGACTGGTTCAAATGAATTCTTTTTAATGGCTGAGTAATATTCCATGGTGTATATGTACCACAGCTTCCTTATCCATTCATCTGCTGATGGGCATCTAGGTTGCTTCCATGTCCTGGCTATTATAAACAGTGCTGCGATGAACATTGGGGTGCACGTGTCTCTTTCAGATCTGGTTTCCTCAGTGTGTATGCCCAGAAGTGGGATTGCTGGGTCATATGGCAGTTCTATTTCCAGTTTTTTAAGAAATCTCCACACTGTTTTCCATAGCGGCTGTACTAGTTTGCATTCCCACCAACAGTGTAAGAGGGTTCCCTTTTCTCCACGCCCTCTCCAGCATTTATTGCTTGTAGACTTTTGGATAGCAGCCATCCTGACTGGTGTGTAATGGTACCTCATTGTGGTTTTGATTTGCATTTCTCTAATAATGAGTGATGTTGAGCATCTTTTCATGTGTTTGTTAGCCATCTGTATGTCTTCTTTGGAGAAATGTCTGTTTAGTTCTTTGGCCCATTTTTTGATTGGGTCATTTATTTTTCTGGAATTGAGCTTCAGGAGTTGCTTGTATATTTTTGAGATTAATCCTTTGTCTGTTTCTTCATTTGCTATTATTTTCTCCCAATCTGAGGGCTGTCTTTTCACCTTACTTATAGTTTCCTTTGTAGTGCAAAAGCTTTTAAGTTTCATTAGGTCCCATCTGTTTAGTTTTGCTTTTATTTCCAATATTCTGGGAGGTGGGTCATAGAGGATCTTGCTTTGATTTATGTCAGAGAGTGTTTTGCCTATGTTCTCCTCTAGGAGTTTTATAGTTTCTGGTCTTACATTTAGATCTTTAATCCATTTTGAGTTTATTTTTGTGTATGGTGTTAGAAAGTGTTCTAGTTTCATTCTTTTACAAGTGGTTGACCAGTTTTCCCAGCACCACTTGTTAAAGAGGTTGTCTTTTTTCCATTGTATATCCTTGCCTCCTTTGTCAAAGATAAGGTGTCCATAGGTTCGTGGATTTATCTCTGGGCTTTCTATTCTGTTCCATTGATCTATATTTCTGTCTTTGTGCCAGTACCATACTGTCTTGATGACTGTGGCTTTGTAGTAGAGTCTGAAGTCAGGCAGGTTGATTCCTCCAGTTCCATTCTTCTTTCTCAAGATTACTTTGGCTATTCGAGGTTTTTTGTATTTCCATACAAATTGTGAAATTCTTTGGTCTAGTTCTGTGAAAAATACCGTTGGTAGCTTGATAGGGATTGCATTGAATCTATAGACTGCTTTGGGTAGAATAGCCATTTTGACAATATTGATTCTTCCAATCCATGAACACGGTATGTTTCTCCATCTGTTTGTGTCCTCTTTGATTTCTTTCATCAGTGTTTTATAGTTTTCTATGTATAGGTCCTTTGTTTCTTTAGGTAGATATACTCCTAAGTATTTTATTCTTTTTGTTGCAACGGTGAATGGTTCCAAAACTGAACCAGGAAGAAATAGAAGATCTTAACAGACCCATCACAAGCAAGGAAATCGAAACTGTCATCAAAAATCTTCCAGCAAACAAAAGCCCAGGACCAGATGGCTTCACAGCTGAATTCTACCAAAAATTTAGAGAAGAGCTAACACCTATCTTACTCAAACTCTTCCAGAAAACTGCAGATGAAGGTAAGCTTCCAAACTCATTCTATGAGGCCACCATCACCCTAATTCCAAAACCAGACAAAGATGCCACAAAAAAAGAAAACTACAGGCCAATATCACTGATGAACATAGATGCAAAAATCCTTAACAAAATTCTAGCAAACAGAATCCAACAACATATTAAAAAAATCATACACCATGACCAAGTGGGCTTTATCCCAGGAATGCAAGGATTCTTTAATATCCGCAAATCAATCAATGTAATACACCACATTAACAAATTGAAAGATAAAAACCATATGATTATCTCAATAGATGCAGAGAAAGCCTTTGACAAAATTCAACACTCATTTATGATTAAAACTCTCCAAAAAGCAGGAATAGAAGGAACATACCTCAACATAATAAAAGCTATATATGACAAACCCACAGCAAGCATCACCCTCAATGGTGAAAAATTGAAGGCATTTCCCCTGAAATCAGGAACAAGACAAGGGTGCCCACTCTCACCACTACTATTCAACATAGTGTTGGAAGTTCTGGCCACAGCAATCAGAGCAGAAAAAGAAGTAAAAGGAATCCAGATAGGAAAAGAAGAAGTGAAACTCTCACTGTTTGCAGATGACATGATCCTCTACATAGAAAACCCTAAAGACTCTACCAGAAAATTACTAGAGCTAATCAATGAATATAGTAAAGTTGCAGGATATAAAATTAACACACAGAAATCCCTTGCATTCCTATATACTAACAATGAAAAAACAGACAGAGAAATTAAGGAAATATATTTCTTTTAAAAGATGCCATTATTACAGAGAAAGAACAATAATACAAGCATCAGTGGTCATTGTCCTCAGTTTTCTATGCATGATGATCTTCTGGGAAAGACCGGAAACTGCAGGGTTTTTTTGATTATATTAAAAAGCAGAAAGATTTCTTGAGAACTTAGGTATAAGAGTAAAATGTAAGATTAAGAACTAGATTTGATTCTTGTTTTCTCTGCCTTCAGTTTTTTCTATATTTCGATTTACTTTGTAGTAAATTATGTTGCTTTCAACAGCTATTTCCTAATTTTACTTTTTTTTTCTTCTTCAGGGATATTATACAGGGCTTCCCTGGTAGTTATTATAAGTCTTTGTAAATACAGTATTACTAGCTTAAGGATATTGGTAGGAAGATAAAAGGACACAGAAAAAGATGGAGCTCTTTCCATCCCCACATGCTGGGCATGTTACTTTAATTTTGTGTCACATTTTTGAAGCTTCTATTTAGTGCCCTTCTCTACAGCAATGAGGAGATTAGCCTTATATATGCTCATGGATGGGGGCTATCCTAGGGTGATGGTACGTGAGTTGGGCTCATTGGAACCAGCTACTGTTCTTTCATTATGAGGCTTCTCTGCTTTAGGGATGACCCTAGCCAATTCCAATTGTGCAAAGAATACAGACATCAAGCCTTGAGAGACAAAGTCAATCCTGAGATTATACCCTCTGCTAGAATATTCACCCTTGCTTTGGCAATTAGCATCTAATAATAATAGTTATTATTACTGATGATCTAGTTGGGGGGGCAGATACTATCTAAATTATTTCAAATTATCCTCTAACAATTCAACATAAGCTGTTACCACGGTAAGGAAGAGGAACTAGAGATCTAAAGGTTGAATAAGTTTGTCCAACATAATACAGCTACTCAGTAGCATAGAAGGATTTGAACCCTCGATACTCTAACAAGGAGGGTATACGTATTCTACTCTCCATGCTGCCTCTCATTTGCCTACAGATTCTGAGTTATTTGTGTGTTAAGGAAGGAGGATTTCATGGGCTAAAAAGTCCATGAGATCTGGGTCACATGGTACAGTCTGGAGATGTTGATGTCAAACAAGAACAGGGACTGGGCATCAGTTCATCAGCAATGATTTATCCAATATGAGGATGGCATTAGCAGGATCACAAACAAGTAATCTTATAATAGTCAACTTCATTTACTACTTAGCTTAGCTTATCATTTCTGGCACACACCCAGTAGAAACTCTCCATCCCTAGAGCTCGATTTTGAGGATGTTCACAGGGTTGGTGGTGCCTAAAAATGAACTAAACTAAATCGTTATCTCCCAAGACCATTGAAAAAATCCAGTTAATCATAAAGGTCCAAGCAGATGTTCATAATACACTTCCCTGTTTCTTGGTCTGCTGACTTCTTTTTAGGCACACTTACTGGAGTGGAATTCATTCTAAGCTCAGTTGACCTCAGCTTTCACAAAATGCAGCATTAGCATGATGCAGAGAAGTGTGTAGGCAAAGAACACAGCATCCTTGGAAACCCCAGCACTTCCTCTTTGGTATATTTAGCATAGAGAGGTAGAAGCTGGCTTGTCAGCTACATGGCAAATAAAATTTGCTTAGTAACTCCCAAACCGTGGTTTTCCAGGCTCTGTATAGCTGGAATCTCCCCCACCCTACTTTCCTGTCTCCATTCTATTCATCCCACTTACCTATAAGTTAAAAGGACAGCCTACCCAGTATCTTTAGAAGAAGTCAATCCCATGCTTAAAAGCTTCAACGGCTCCTACTGCCTAGAACTCCAAAGTTGAACTTTGTGTCCAATGCCTTTTTACAAACTGACCCCAATTTCCCACCACTCTTCTCTCACCTATTGCTCTAGATTTACAAAAGCGTCCTCCACTCCTCAAAGCCGTGGACTTTCCTGAGCTCCAATTTTGTCTTTTCTTCTCCTGTCTCCCACCCATTCAAGGCTTGGCTCAAATCTCTGTCCATGTGAAGCTACCGGTTCCTGACTGTGAGCTCTTTGATGGAAGGATCTGTGTCCTATCCCTTTTATTTGTTGACCATGAAGTGGGTGTTCAACATTTATTACTGAAGGAGAAGATCTCCTTGTGAGCCAAGTTGTGTAACACTGATGATACTGTTTTAATGAGGTAGCCTCCATTTGAGAGGCAGTCTCCATTTGAGATGGCCCTGCCCTGGGCTTATATGGATCCCATTCTTGAGTGGGAAGAAATCCACTGGGGCGCTAAGGATACCATTATTAAGCTTTTCCATAGCCGTTCTTCTCCAGGATAAATAGTAGCAACTTTTAAAGCTTCCATTTCCTTTACCAACACCACATTTCTTAGCTTTCTAAGGCATACAGGCCAATCAAATTAGATGTGAGAGCAGAACCTGAGCATGCTCCAGACAGAGGAGCCCCCTGAGATCCTTCCTCTCACAGCATTCACCTGCCACCCCTCCAGATTCTGTCAGACAGCGAGGAATTAGTCATGATGCTGAATGCCACTGGGCCAAGGTCTTGTCTATTTTTACAAAGAAATGGTATATTTTCGCTAACTGATAAAATAATAACAGCAATATTAATGTAGTCTAAGGATTGAAAAGGACTACAGAGTCTCCCCTATCACAACCAAACTAAAAGGTAGGACACCTTCCAAGTGATTCATTTTTAATAAATCTTACTTTATCTCATGATATATCTGGAATATCAATCTACACAGTTATGTCTCTTTACACATACCAGTGGAAATGTCTATGTTAGCTGAATGAGATATAAAGATGCAAAGTGTTTTACTGAGACTTATCAATGTGTTCAAACCTTAAGAAAAGTTCTCAGCAATTCCCAGCTGCAAAAATATGTATCTGCCACAAGTGTTAAGGTAAAGCCAGACATTACATAACCCGCCACTAGAGGAAATAACCTATCTGAATAAAAATGAGAGTACCATCCTCTAAAGATCATGAGAATGAGCCATAAATGTCCCCTTACTATAAATCTACTTTTAGATTTTAGAAAAAAAAAAAAAAGGGAAAAAGCAAGAAAATCACAGTTTTTACTTCTTTCATTGTTCTAGGTATATGCATCACTAAATACAATCATAAAATATCAAGACCAAAATTTGTTCAGAAAAAAAGGGCAAACAACCATCTATACATTAAAATGCAAACTAATAAAGTTTAATGTTGGGGAAAACATTTTCTCTAAGTTAATTTTTTTTCCAAGTTAATTTCTTGGACAGTTCCAGAAGCAGACATATTATTTCCTAAAGGGATTGAGGTATAATAGGAAATCTTTCCCAGGGCTGTAAGTTTCCTAAATAATTGTGTTCACAAAATAATTGCAGAGGAACAGCATCTAAAATGGGAGGAGGGAAGTTTGTGGAATGTTTTAAGATAAAAATTCCTCCTAGAAAAAATAAATCCCACCAAATTCTAATGCACTTGGGGCCACAGAAAAACCTGGCAGAGAGAGCCTTCAGCATATGTCAACATTTCCAATAATACTACATTCATCTTAATAAAACAGGCTCAGATAGTGCAGAAATAAAGTTATGTATTGGGTAAAGTTTTCACTTGGGTGGGTATAAATACTCTTCAAGAAGTATAGTAAAAGAATAATCTCTCCCATGCCAATTAAGGAAACTTTACATGGTTATATCTTGTCAATATTCTGGCAAACACAAGAGCCCAAGGACAGCCCACAAAATCTAGAGTGAAAATAAATCCAAGGTCACTTGTGCTCAGTTCCGTGAACTGCACCTCAGCAGGCATTCCTGGATTCTTTCTCACTTCTGCCAACACCAGTAATGGCCCAGAGCAATGCTTCCAAAGCACACTTGAGTCATGGAAGATTCTCCCAACAAGTGTGTTTTAATGAATAATGAAATTACGAAGAGGGAGTTTCCCAAACTTATTTGACCGTAAGAGAAGATTCTTTGCAATGGGCTCTTCTTTCCAGATGTGGGCTAGTCCTGAGTTGGCTTTAGGCTTTCTCTGTCTCTGGCTCAACCCTTCAGGTTTCCCTCTCTTGGAAGTTTTTTGTATCCCTAACTCAGATATTCTGGATTGAACTTCCTGAGGCTTTTCCAAGGGAGGCTTGACCAGGGCCTGGGAGAATAAAACCCTTTTCCTGGATGGGTCCCCATCTCTAAGAGGCAACCCACTGCATTAGAAATGACTCCATAAAGCTCTAACTACACCAAAGCCTTGGCATGCATTTGGCTGTGTACACTTCTGGGCCTGGAAGGCTTGGTGACTCACGTGTGATTCTTCCTACTTCATACCTCTGCTCTGGAGTTCTTGTTAGCAGACTATTTATAGTGATGGCAATACCAAGAATTTTTTTTTTTAAATTTTGAGGGTTTTTTCCTTAATAAAGTAACACAACCTTACTACTCAAAAATCTAATGGTATATATGTATAGGAGGTAAAAAGAGCACCTCTTGCAATTCTGCAAATCCTCCCTTCTCCCCACAATCCCATAACTGTTAACTGTCAACAGTTTTCTCCTCATTTTTAATGATGCACAGCGCTGGAAGCTCTATGATCTGCTGGGAATCCTTCATTGTGCCCTCCTTTGCTTCAGGAACTTCTATTTATCTTTTAAAAGAAAGCTCAAATACCACCTTTGTGAAGGTGCCTTGACCCAGACAAGCCATGCTGGTCCCCTCCTCTTTACCAGCTGCCTGAAGTAATTTGCACATATTTCAATTAAAGGGTTTATAAGAATTTAATTGCAATTTTTAAACTAAATGTTTCTCTTACTTCAAAGACTTCAAGGATTGAGTCTCATTTCTCTTTGTTGCAAGGTATCTGGCACACTGACATTCAATCAGTATAGTAAATATTTGTTGACTCAATGAAATATAAATAAAATATTTTCTAACACACAGACTTCAAACTGTATAAAAATTACAGTCAGGATGCGCATGTTAAAATTTCTCTAAAAAGATGTTTCACATATATCCAACATTTCAACAACCAGGTAGTACTGTAAACTATTTTTTCCCTTTGTTTAGACCTGAAAATTAAAAATTCTAACTTAATGGAAAATGGTAAAGTTGGAAGAATTTGAGGCTGGATGGTGGTCTATTATTCAAGTGCCAAATGAACATTTTGAAGCATAACTTCTTTGGCCATAGGCTTTGTCCACTGACACCAGAACATTCCAGGAAATGACATTTCAAATAAACATTGAGTTTCAAGTCCAGTAAACCACAAACACAAAAAAGTATTCAATAGCATTTCACAGCAAATAGCCTTCTGTTGACAGTTACTCAGAAATGACTGATTACATTTGCAAAGTACAAATATCTCTTCTCTTAGATTAACTGAATCTGGTTTTAGCTGATGGCTTGGGCAAAAGAGTGAATCTATAAAAGTAGTGAGAGAAGGGAATAAAGGAGAAGAGACATGAAGAATGAATCTTAGAACAATATGCCTAAATATCAGAAAGTCCCACTAGAGCAACACTTCAAATTAACAAGCCCCACTGAGGGACTTTGACATGCATTCTGCATGACATATTGTCCAAGGGACAGCAGCCAAAAGAAGTCTCACTTTTCTTGGAAAAACAGATTGCCATAGAACTTTCATATTTCACCAACTAAATAGCCTGGACTCAATGTAATTAAGTAACATAATTATGAACCCATTTCTTGGCCTCTAGCCCGAAGTGCTAGCTCTTATTCAAGTAAATCAGTAATTTTCATCTAGAAGGCATCAGTCACATGTTAGACCTAGTTCTTCATATTAAAACACATAGGCATCTACAAACAAATCCACAGTCTAATTTTAATATTAAAATTAAAGAGTAAGAATCAGTAGGTGCAATTGCAGAGTATGAGATATAGTATAGATTCTGGGCATTCAACTTAAGCAGAAAGTGGAAGCAGGAAATGACCAGGAGAGATTTAGACTCTTGAAAATTTAGTATGAAAGTGGAAAACAGGGTGAGGGTCAGTGGATTTCCATAATACAATGGATGGTGACTTTAATAGTAAATGAAAAGGATATTTCGGGATATCATAGCATCTGGCCCTAGAGTTACAATTAACATATTAAGTTAGGAGGCAAAGCAATCACTAAGCAGATGAGAGGTTAAAGACAAAAAAAAAATCCCTTAAGTAAAAAATACAGTACTGTCAGATCATGCTTATTAAATAATAAAAGTTAATTTATTTTTGGGGGGGATGGGTTAGGCTCTGTTTTAAGTACATTATATAAATAGATTATTTAATTTTCAGAGCACCCTTGTGAGATAGGAACTATTATTATTTCCATCTCACAGATAAGAAAATAAGCACAGATAGGGAAAGTAACTTACTTAAGGCCACATGTTCGTGAGTTGCTGAGATGGGATTTGAACCCAGGCAGTCTGGCCTCATAGTGCTGTTTTAACAGTATAGCATGCTGCCTCTTAACACCTACTCAAAAGAAATGTTACTCTTTAGAGTTGTATTCATATGTTTACATAGGTTTTCAGAAATCTATAGAAGAGTTAAGTCCTGAATTGAAGGAGACTTACTACTACTTTCAAAAGCAAATGAAGTCAGTGTAGTTTCAAAGCTGGAGAAAGATAACTCAATTCACCATTGCATGCATTTATTCATGCAACTGAATTCAACTCAATTAACAGTGATTTAGGGTCCCATGATGAAAGAAGTAAGATTCAAAGCCTAGAAAAGACACTAATAGGAGATGGCAAGAGTGAACATCGACATTTTAGTAATCAGTGAACTAAAATGGATAGCAATGGGCAAATTTAATTCAGATGACCATTATGTCTACTGCTGTGGGCAAGAATCCCTTAGAAGAAATGGAATAGCCCTCATACTCAACAGAAGAGTCTGAAATGCAGTACTTGGGTGCAATCTCAAAAACAACAGTATGATCTCAGTTCACTTCCAAGGCAAACTATTCAACATCACAGAATCCAAGTCTATGCCCCCACCATTGAGTCCAAAGAAGCTGAAGTTGAACAGTTCTATGAAGACCTACAAGACCTTCTACCACTAACACCAAAAAAAGATGTCCTTTTCATCATAGTGGACTGCAATGCAAAAGTAGGAAGTCATGAGATATCTGGAGTACCAAGCAAGTTTGGTCTTAGAGTACAAAATCAAGTAGGACAAAGGCTAACAGAGTTTTGCCAAAAGAACACACTGTTGTAGCAAACACCCTCTTCCAACTACACAAGGGATGACTCTACACATGAACATTATAAGTGATCAATACCAAAATCAGATTGATTATATTCTTTGCAGCTGAAGATGGAGAAGCTCTATACAGTCAGCAAAAACAAAACCTGGAGCTGACTGTGACTGTGGCTCAGATCATGAGCTCCTTGTTGCAAAATTCAGACTTAAACTGAAGAAAGTAGGGAAAACCACTAGGCCATTCAGGTATGACCAAAATCAAATCCCTTATAATTATACAGTGGAAGTGACAAATAGATTCAAAGGATTAGAGCTGATGGAGTGCCTGAAGAACTATGGATGGAGGTTCATAACATTGTACAGGGGCAGTGACCAAAATCATTTCAAAGAAAGAGAAAAGCAAGATGGTAAAATGGTTGTCTGAGGAGGCTTCACGAATAGCTGAGAAAAGAAGGGAAGCAAAAGGCAAAGGAGAAAGGGAAAGATATATCCAACTGAATTTAGAGTTCCAAAGAATAGCAAGGAGAGATAAGAAAGCCCTTTTAAGAGTACAATGCAAAGAGATAGAGGAAAACAGGAGAATGGAAAAGACTAGAGATCTCTTCAAGAAAATTAGACATACCAAGGGAACATTTCATGTAAAGATGGGCACAATAAAGGACAGGAATGGTATGGACCTAACAGAAGCAGAAGAGATTAAGAAGAGGTGGCAAGAATACACAGAAGAACTATACAAAAAAGGTCTTCATGACCCAGATAACGATGATGGTGTGGTCACTCACCTAGAGTCAGACATCCTGGTATGTGAGGTCAAGTGGGCATTAGAAAGTATTACTACAAAGAAAGCTAGTGGAGGTGATGGAATTCTAGCTGGAATATTTCAAATCCTAAAAGATGATGCTGCTGTGAAAGGGCTTCACTCATTATGCCAGGAAATTTGGAAAACTCAGCAGCGATCATAGGAAAAGGTCAGTTTTCATTCCAATCCAAAAGAAGGGCAATGCCAAAGAATGTCCAAACTACCATAAAATTGTGCTACTTTCACATGCTAGCAAGGTAATGCTCAAAATCCTTCAAGCTAGGCTTTAACAGTACATGAACTCAGAACTTCCAGATGTACAAGCTGGATTTAGGAAAGGCAGAGGAACCAGAGATCAAATTGCAAACATCCGCTGGATCAAAGAAAAAGCAAGAAAATTCCAGAAAAACATCTAGTTTTGCTGCATTGACTAAGCTAAAGCCTTTGACTGTGTGGCTCATAACAAATTATGCAAAATTCTTAAACAGAAGAAAATATGAGACCACCTTATCTGCCTCCTGAGGAATCTGTATGCAGGTCAAGAAGCAACTGTTAGAATCCACCATGAAACAATGGACTGGTTTAAAATTAGGAAAGGAGTACATCAAGGCTATATACTGTCACCTTGCTTATTTAATTTATATGCAGAGTACAGCATGTGAAATGCTGGGCTGGATGAGTCACAAGCAGGAATCAAGAATGCAGGGAGAAATATCAAAACCTCAGATATGCAGATGATAACAGTCTAATGGCAGAAAGTGAAGAGGAACTGATGATCCTCTTGATGAAGGTGAAAGAGGAGAGTGAAAAAGCTGGCTTAAAATTCAACATTTAAAAAATTAATATCATGGCATCTGGTCCCATCACTTCATGGCAAATAGACGGGGAAAAATGGAAACAGTTGCAGCTTTTATTGTCTTGGGCTCCAAAATCACTGTAGATGGCGATTGTGGCCATGACATTAAAAGATGTTTGCTCCTTGGAAGAAAAGCTATGACAAACCTAGACAGCATATTAAAAAGCAGAAACATCACTTTGCTGATGAAGGTCCATACAGTCAAAGCTATACCATTTCCAGTAGTCATGTACAGATGTAAGAGTTGGACCATAAAGAAGGCTGAGCCCTGAAGAATTGATGCTTTCGAAATGTAGTGCTGGAGAAGACTCTTGAGAGTCCCTTGGACAGCAAGATCAAACCACTCAATCCTATTGGAAATCAACCCTGAATATTCATTGTGAGGACAGATGCTAAAGCTCCAGTACTTTGGCCACCTGATGGGAAAAGTTGATTCACTGGAAAAGATCCTGATACTGGGAAAGATTGAGGGAAGAAGGAGAAAGGAGAGACAGAGGATGAGGTGGTTGGGTGGCATCACTGACTCAATGGACATGAATCTGAGCAAACTCCGGGAGATTGTGAAGGACAAGGAAAGACTGACGTGCTGCAGTCCATGGAGTCACAACGAGAATGACATGACTGAGTGACTGCACAACAACAAGAGCAGGTAAAATACTCTGGAAGCTAACAGTTGAAGAGAGATGAAGAAAAATGAATCCAGAGAGTTCAAATGACCTGCCCCAGGCCAAAAAAGTCGTTTGTGGTACAGAGTGACCTAAAAATCTAATTGAGACGGGTCTAGTTCTCTTTTTACACTACCATTGTGCCTTTGGTCAAGCTGGTTGGAACACACTGAATTAAAATTAACTTCCAAAATAAATATCTGTGCCTATGGAGAGGAAAATTTTTGATAGGTGCCTGCCTCATCTCTTGAACCCACTTCATTCTGGAATGAAATTAAGGGCAGATAGCCAAAGGGATATTTTTTTAAGGAAGAAGCGGAAAGAATTCACATGTAGAGTTTCCCAGATCTTCTCTGAAGGAATGAGTGTTTCTGTTTTTATTTGCTGGACAATTTATCTTTCAAACATTACTCAATACTAAAAGCAGACTTGATATTATATCTTTATTGATAACTATGAATGTAGGTACATATGTATGTCTTCAGTTATATTCTAAGGGTCTTAAGAACAGAGAGTATGTAGTGTGCTCAGCTTTTACAGGATGCTTTCACATAGTAGGTGCTTAGTATGGTAATGATGTTTAAAGTATAAGTATATACAATATAAAGTTACTGATTAGCTTTTTTTTTTTTTTTTTTAAATGACCTTGTATTCAGGTGTCCTAGAGTTCTTTAATTAGCCTATTTTAGTGGAGCAATTTTACATGCCACCCTTTCCCCCCGCAGCCCACCGGGGGACATTTGGCAACGTCTGGAGACATTTTTCACTGTCACGATTTGGGTGTGGAGGGAGTTGTGTTACTGGCATCTAGGAGGAATGCAGCTAAACATCCCAATGCACAGGACAGACCTCACGGCAGAGCAAACCACTGAATTTAGAATGCATGAAAAACAAGGTCCTAATGTATAGCACAGAGAACTGTATTCGATGAAATAATTAAACCTGTGATTAAACCATATTGGAAAAGAATACAAAAGAAGAACGCTCATATATGTATAACTGAGTCACTTTGCTGTATACCAGAGATTGGTACCACATTGTAAGTAAACTATATTTCAATTAAAAAAAAAACAGTTATCCGGCCTCAAACAGCAGCAATGCCAGGGTTGCTAGACATTGACCTATTTAGAAGTAAAGAAATTGCACAGTCACCTTTCCATTTTTCCATTTTTAAAACACAAGTAAGACAAAAATCAAAATTATACACTAAAGATTTGCCCCAACCAAGACAATTTAAGTAGTCTATTGTTAAGATGAACAACAGCATACCTGTGGCCGATTCATGTTGATGTATGGCAAAAACCATCACAATATTGTAAGATAACTATCCTCCAATTAACATAAATTAATTAATTTAAAAAAACACAGGACTCCAGTCCAAAAAAAAAAGATAATCATTTAAAGAGCTGATTTAGGGTTAGAAGGGTTCATTAAAAGTCAGAGGCAAAGCTTAGATCTAAACACATGGGTATTTAAGTAAGCAATGGAATGCCTTCACCAAAGGGAGTGCTCTGATCTCTATGACATCTGAAACTCCACAGTCACAATAGGAAACATTCTGCTGATGAAGCATTTCCCAAACCACCACTGGTCTGATTCAGACATGGAATTCTCATTTCAGATTGTTTGATTTACTTCTAACATCACCCAAAATCCACCTCTTGACCAGCACACAAAGAGGAAATGTATGTTTTTTGCTTGCAAGTAGGGTCATCAAAAAAAAGTGTTTTCACAATTAGTCCTAGCTTTGTATGCCTATCTATCTTCCCCCATGTCTAGGTTAACAGGCAAGGTCCAGTTTTTCATCCTGGATTCCTCACTGTGGCAAAAAGAATCACTCCTCCAGGCCTACTCTGTTCTCCTTGACTTCGGATATGGAAAGATGAGTGAAGCAAAGCTATCCGAGCAGCTTGATGATGTCTTTAAACAAGGAAAAGGAAGTGGGGGAGCTACTGATTTTTCTTTCCACTTGTTTATGGTTTCCTTACATAGTCTCTAGCTGATGTGGTTGCATTTGCTGCAGTTTTATTAGCTTGTTCATTTTCCCCAGTGGCTGATTATATTTGATACTTTGGCTGTCTGGTGGACACTTGAATAAAAATTTCTTTCTTTAAGGGGACAAATTAGTTCTTTTCTGGGAATCAACTGACAAAAAACATACAGACCTCAGGAGAATCTTTGAACATTCCACAGCAACTAATCTGCTGAGCATTTTGTGTGTTGAGTTAAACATCACCACTGACAACCTCACACATTGGTTAACTACTCTCTAAATATTTACCAAGATCTTTAATAACCGAGAGGGCTTCCCATGATATAAAGGCTCCACCACCATCATCCAAGGCACCCTGCCCGACATCCCAGCTGTCCAGATGTCCACTGACCAGTACAACCTAGAACAAATAATAAAAAGAGAAAAAAATAAAAACCAAGCAGAAATGACATCAAAGAAGAAGCATTCACAGGCATTCCAAATACAGAAAAGAAGCTTTATATTTTCTTTTCTATTTTTACTTCTTAAAAGAACTGTGTCATTGCTAATGGAAAACTTGGTATAGAGGCATTACATAAGGGGTATAAGGTCATCTTAATAGGAATAAAACTTCTCACCTTGTACCTCTATTAATATAATTTTGAATACTAAAGAAGAATTACTTATTATTTCTTGACAACTTTATTATATGGCTTGAAACCTAAATGACATGCAAATAGAGCTTAAAACTTCAACCATATTCTCAGTTGTCCCAAATTCTAGCAGACAAATAACAAACATGTGTTGAATTGAATTTAAATGAAAAAGCAAGAACAATTAATTTGTTTTTAATTATTGTGTTTGTGCATTATAAATCATCTAGTGTTGAATAAATATGCTGGTATTACAAACTAGAGTCTAATTAAACAGAATAACTTTTAAGAAATATCTCAATTTACATGCTAAATAAATTTATAGATTATATTATAAATTTTACACCATCATAGACTTAAATTATTTTCTGAGAATCATTAATAATTATCTCTAGGAAAATATAAAAATATCTCAGTAAAACTGAATTTCATAGATATATTTTAAACAAGTTAAAAACCAAGTGAAATGATGCTGGGCTAACAGGATATCTACATGGAAATTATGTATTGATCTCTGGATTATACAATATATGAATAGCAAGTCAGATGAATTACAAATTTAAATAAAGATGTTGGAGGAAAGCAGAGGACAGCTTTGTCAACTTAGAGTATTCAAAGATTTCTTAAACTGGATAAGAAAAGTGCAAACTATAAAATGAAAAAATAAAAAACTGGACTTTAAAAATATTAGGACTATTTGTTCATCCAAAGATCCCATTACAAGAGTGAAAAGGCAACCCACAGAGGAGAAAACATTTATATAACATTTTCAACAAAGCCCCATATTCTGATTATATAAAGAACCCCTATGAAACAGTAACAAAAAGGAGAGTAAAATGATAGAAAAATGGGAAAAAAAACTTGAACAGACAATTCTCAAAGACAGATACACAAATCACTAATGAAAGTCACTCAGGTTCATTATCAACAAGGAAATATATATTAAATCACAGTACATAGCCACTGGAATAGCTAAAATGAAAAAGATAGAAAATATTAGTGAGGAGGTGGAATAACTAGAACTCTCGTATATTGAGTGTGAGTATAAATACTAGTCAAGTCTGTGGTTGACTAGTCTGGTCAACCATATCTAGTCAAATCCACTTAGTCAAGGCTATGGTTTTTCCAGTAGTCATGTACGGATGTGAGAGTTGGACTGTAAAGAAAGCTGAGCACCAAAGAATTGATCCTTCGGTGGAAACACCACCGAAAAAAAAAAACAAAAACAGCTTTGGAAAAACCATAGCTTTGACTATATGGACCTTTGTCAACAAAGTGATGTCCCTGCTTTTTAATACGCTGTCTAGGTTTCTCATAGCTTTTCTTCCAAGGAGCAAGAACCTTTAATTTCATGACTGCAGTCTGTCTGTGGTGATTTTGGAGCCTAATAAAGTAAAATCTGTCACTGTTTTCACATTTTTCCCCTTCTGTTTGGGAGGCAGGGGAAGTGATGGGACTGGCTGCCACAATCTTAGTTTTTTGAATGCTGAGTTTTAAGTCAGTTTTTCATTCTCCTCTTTCACCCTCATCAAGAGGCTCTTTAGTTCCTCTTTGCTTTTTGCCATTAGAGTGGTATCATCTACATATCTGAAGCTGTGGACATTTTTTCCCAGCAATCTTGATTCCAGCTTGAGAATTTTACACTTCAATACTGAGAATGCTGCTGCTGCTGCTGCTAAGTCACTTCAGTCGTGTCCGACTCTGTGCGACCCCATAGACGGCGGCCCACCAGGCTCCCCCGTCCCTGGGATTCTCCAGGCAAGAACACTGGAGAGGGTTGCCATTTCCTTCTCCAACGCACAAAAGTGAAAAATGAAAGTGAAGCTACTCAGTCGTGTCTGACTCTTAGTGACCCCATGAACTGCAGCCTACCAGGCTCCTCCGTCCATGGGATTTTCCAGGCAAGAGTACTCGAGTGGGGTGCCATTGCTTTCTCCCAATACTGAGAATATTACACTTCAATAAAAAGCTTAATAAACCAAGTTCAACAGTCTGATCCTATGAACAGCATACGGTAAATAAGCAAACCAAACTTGAACAAATCTTCTTGATGATCAACATGAAAGTGCCCCAGGACTTTGGGAAAGCAGGATTTGGGGTTTCAAATGTCAGAGTGACCCATAGCACGGCCACCTTCCCTGAGCAGCTGCAGGATCTCCCATTGACTCTGTGTATACAGACAGTCCTGAGTTACTATGACTTCACTGTAGTCACAAACAAGTACATTGCCCCAGACTAACAAATGGCCATGTAATGAACCCAAATGGATTGCTTCTAAGGAAAAAAAAAAAAAGAATAAAGAATAAAGAAAAAAACATGTTGCAATAGCAGGAAATTCTGGTTCAGAAAGTAGTATAATCCCATGTGGGATGAACAAGCCAATTAGTCAACATGCTTACCCCCTCAGAACCATTTTCCCAATGAAGTTCAAGTTCCAGTGAATAAAAAGTGTCAAAATCTGTTTTAATCAACTTTTTCTCAGATAATACATTAGTCAGTAAATCAAGGCAGCTATTGTTTTAACCTTCAGATTTTGGAATAACTGAGGTTGTTTTTACAACCATACTTCTTTCTGTTTTCTGAAATATCTCTGTTCTCCAATCCAGAATTATTAAACTAATAGTTCAAAGATGGAAGTGGCTTTGAATGATAGAGGAGTAAATGTTATCTCATAGGATAAGGATTCATATCTCATAGTGATACGGAAGAATGATTACAAACCATTTGGATTATGAGAGTTTGTTTTACTTTTTTCTTTTTCTTACAGAAAAGAATATACTGGAGATCATCAAGAGACAGTAATTTTAATATTAACTGATTCAAAAACTAGGTGATGACAAAAAACGACTTCAAATTCAGTGACATGTTTAACAAACTTGAATTTTCCTAATCATAAAAGCTCCAACCTACACCTGGAAAATGGTAGTGCAGGAGGTCTCAGTCAACGTGGTGTCTGTTGAGCATTCCTTAATGCAGTCTCACAAAGGATAACCCAGTAAAACATAACAAAGTCACTATATCTTGTGCCAGGGTCAGGCAGAAATGAACATCAGTTGTAACACATTTGGATCTGATTTAAGCGAACAAAACAAAAACATACAACTCTGAGACACAGTAAACTCCAGATTTTTTTGAAAAAGGATCACTTTATAAAGGATAGGAGAACGCACTGGTTCTGCTGCCAGGAGTGGAGCCCCCTCAAGCAATAACATAGCCTAGAATCAACAGAGAAGGGAGGCGCCCACCCATCTACCCCTCTTTGTGCTGCTCCCCGAGGCAAGCAGAGCACTGACCAATTCCACGCCCTCCAACTTCCTTCTCACCGCCGTCTCTTCTAAATGCAGTAATGAGTAAAAATGATTAAAACCCTCAGTGGGAGCCAAGAACAGCCACAACAAAACAAACAGGAGGCCAGGATGGGAACCGCAATGCTCTGAACTACAGAGTTCGCTCTTTGTGAGGCACACATTAGTTCTGACCACCAAAGAACTGGCCTCGGGGAGGGAGCGGGGAGGGCCTTCTGCAGCAGGGCAGAGATCCCTGGATGACTGCCCGCCAGGATGAAGATTTAGACGGGCAGGGGTGCAGAAGCACCTGCAGGCCAGCTGTGGGGCTGAGAGCAAAGACACAGTAAATCAGGGGTAGACAGACAGCAGCACAGGGACGGGTCCCCACTTCTCTGTTATTAGGGCATATGGAGATACTGAAGGCAAACAGACTGGCTCGATTAAAAGATGAATACGAATATAGCTGGAATGGGACATATGAAAAACATGGCAGAACAAGGGAGAGAGGGACATCAGAGGAAGTATATTCTCACGAAAACAGGCAGATGCGAAATACCGGAGAAAATGTCCTGGTCTTTGGGTTTTCCTGCCTGTGCTTAGTCAACAATTTTTATTGAGCGTCTATTAAGTGCCAGAGATAGAGAAATGGATAAAACAAATGTTCTGCCTTAATGGAATTTACGTGCTTGTGAGGGAGATGGGCAATACATAAATATTAATGATAGTTTCAAGTATTACAAAGAAAAATCAGGCAGAGAAAGGGGATAGAGAATGGTGGTGGCAAGAAGAGGAAGAAAAATCAGTCTGCTTCCTCCTAAATCACAGACAGCCTTGGAGAATTTTGCCCCCACCTTAATGATGAGAGAAATCTGGATAATCTCAAAAACGAACTTTTTAAAAGCCCAGAGGTCTCAGATTGTCATTCAGTCAGAGGAACTGAATTCCAGAGGATAAGGAGCTCATCAAAGGAGAGGTGGGATACAGTCTTCTTTAGCAAAGAGGAGAGGGAGAGATAACAGGCATAAAAGCAGGAATGAAGACAATGAAGTGTTGACAAACTCTTCAAGGGTGAGTGTGGTTAACATGAGAGTTTAGAACCCGTGGGGACCTCCTACATAAGGGCTCTAGGTATCCATTTTCCAGATCATTTCCACAAGATTACATTAGGTGCTCACAGGAAAAACTGAGAGCCTGGCAGAAGCCCTGAGGGCCCACCTCGTGAGGCAGGGGTGCAGAGGACGACTGGTGCTGCTGGGAAGCAGGAAGCAAATACGCCTGCTTCCAGGACCCTTCTCTCAAACTAGAGCCAACTCTAATGTCCAACAACAATGACATGAATAAACTATGGTATAGTCACACAGTGGAATACTATAAAGTAGTTAAAATTACCTACAGCTACATTTGTAAATGAATACAAGAACAGAAATATGAAAGGAAAAGAAAGAACAAAATAAATCGCAGAAGAAATAGTAGAGTATGAGTCCCTAACATAAATTGCAAAATTCAGTAATCTTTAGCAGTGCACAAAAATATGATAAAATCATGAAGAAACAGCAAAGTTATAGTAAATCAAACTTAGGATAGTGTTTATATCAGATGAGTTTTGGGCAGAGACGAGTCTGCATTTTAAACTGTGAGTTGTATAGGCATTTATCTAAACCTGACCAAGTTCTTGTTGATCAATCTTCAACAAATGAGATGCTAACCTCTCTGAAGCATGCTTCATTTTATAAATGTTTTGCTCAGTCAAAAGCCAGAAAGACGACGACCTGGTGGTTTCATTTTTTCGTTTTGTGATGTTTTGCTTTGTTTGCAGCTGCTTCATTCTCTTTGTCTCATTTTATTTGGTGTATTTAAAGAGCTAGCGGGGAGGAGTATCAGGGCTACAGAGTTCAAGGACTAATGCATTTCCAGACATAGGAAATCCCCGATCAAATTTTCAACAACAAAATTCATTAAACAGTTGAAAAATATGACCTACAAAAAGAGAAGGGAAACCTTCTCGTTACTTAGCCTTAAAGGAGAAGCCAGGGAGTGATCTAATAATGGGCTTCAGCTGTGATGGGCCCCTCTGTGACAGGTACGAGCAGCAGAAGATGGAGCAAAGGAACAGGTTTGGGCTGCAGCAGTGAGCACTAAGGGTCATAGAAACGATCAAGAATTTTCTGATGGAAGGATTTTGTAGAAGTTAAAAAAAATAACAGGGAAAAGGTTATGGAAAACTCCATTCCTTGGAGGGTTTCTAAAATAGGACACATTCTTAGGTCGTAGTAGTAAAGCTAACAGAGAAGGAACCATTCAAGGTCCCATCTTGTCCAACGTCTACGACAGTTTTCAAGAGTTCTTGTCTTATTCAACCCACTTTGAAGGGGGAACTGTCCTTTGAAAAGTCTCCATAACCTCAACAGACTTTTCCCTCAGCATCTCCCAGGTACTCTGGCTGCCACAGTCTTCCCACAATTTAGAATCTAAACACAGGTGGGTAGGCACCTCTCAAGAAATCTGTTTCATAATTCCCGTCAGAGACAAAGACTTGGCTGTCAGAGGGCAGTTGCTGAATGTTTCATGTGATTGCCTAGAACAGACAAAGGGGACAATGTTTGAACAGATATTATCCTCCCCAATGAACAGACCAGATGGTTTGCAGAGTAGAATGGGGCTCCTGACACATAGGGTGTTCAGAAATAACCTAGCAAACGTCTTATCTCCTCTTGAATTGGTTTCTTATCATCAAACCATGTTTAGCGAAGCTGTTGGGTGTTGATAGCTTGTGGGTTACATGCTTCTTTCACAATAAAACGGTCCACCGGTCCAAATGCTCATGCATCACAGAGCTGTTTCTCAAAGGGGCTCTTTACATCCTACAGGAACCCCTTACTCATGCAGGGCCCTCACACTGGCCTCAGAAAAGGAAGATCATGCCTATTCCTAGTTGAATTCTGTGAGCTGATGTTGGAGGAGAAAAACAAGATGAGCCTAATTCATCTGTGACTCACAAAAACCAAGTCTCCAGTAGATTTAGAAAATGTGGTTGCAGTGTATTTGGAAGAAATAGCTGAAATTTATTAAACATTGATTTGAGGATGGGGCAGAGCAGACACTATCTACAGAAGGAAATCATTCTGATTAAATGGAGGTGATTGAGTTTTATCCAGAAGTCAGGACTGGTTATAACTGGAGATGATACTCTTTTAAATGAAAGAACTATGCTCCTGCATGCCCTCTCCCTTGGTCTAAGCAACTACAGGATAAGCTGCCTCACTTAAGAGGATGGGAGGAGTAGAAAAGTTGACTTATAACATTGCACTTGAACCTTCTCAGGGGAGGAGTGAGAGACAGAGACTTTAGGCAACTTATACCTTGATGACCATCTTTCCTGTGATTGAATCCAACTATGATATTATTACCGTGCCCAGACAAAACTTCACTTTTCTTACAACCATTCACTGACCACTGTGTTCCAGATTTTGTTAGGCATGGTGTATAGGACTAGAAATAGAAAGAACAGAGGCCCGTGGTACTTTGATATGCTACAGATGCTTTCATGGTTTGATTTAAACAAGTTAATAGCAGTAGCATCACTTTCATTATAGAAAATGGAGGCTAAGGTGCTTCCTACCTAAAGAAACTTTTTTTTTTTTTGCCATTTAGATTTATAAGCTAAAAGATTCTTCTTGTCCCCTAATGGTTTCTAAAATCCCAGGAGCCTTTGCAGCTTAGAGTACTGTTTTTTATGCTTGTTTGTCTATTGATTGTGGAAACTTTCTCAATTACCGAACCTTCTGATATTCTGAACATTCCCTACAGAAGCTGGTCTCCAAGATCAGCTTAAAGGCTCAGTCTATAAAATACTCTACAGCTTCCAGTTCTGAGCCATGAGACAAAACTAAATAACAGGCCAAGATTTACCTATTCAAATGAGTACTGTCATTTTGAAAAGCACAGTCGCTGATTCCTTCTCTACCACCAGTTCCCGTAAAGAGAAAGCCAAATTAGCATGGATTAGTATACGAATTTACTTCTGTATACTTCTTCCTTAACAGAAAGAAATTTAGTCTGAGGATGAGGGATGTTAACTTGCTCTAATTGTGATGACTGAGAAAGGAAGGAAAGAATTAAGGAAGGAAGGAGAGGGGGAAAGGAGAGGAATGACTAGCACAAAACAGAAGATGAAGTAGAGAACAGATTAGAAGGGAAAGTGTAAAAGTGAAAGTTGCTCAGTCATGTCTGACTCCTTGCAACCCCATGGAGTATACAGTCCATGGAATTCTCCAGGCCAGAATACTGGAGTGGGTAGCCATTCCCTTCTCCAGGGGATTTTCCCAACCCAGGGGTCAAACCCAGGTCTCCCGCATTGCAGGTAGATTCTTTACCAGCTGAACCACCAGAGAAGCCCAATTAGAAGGGAAAAGGGTGGCAAAGAAACTTTGAGAAAGGCAGAGGAAGAAAACAGAAGTAAACCCAGGTCAAGATGTGAACTCAGGCTTGTGTCAGGTTGCTGAGGTTCACCTGACAAAAGTCAAGAGAAGATGTTTCTCCATGTTCTGATGTGCATAAGCTAGATATCCTCATGGATGTTGCTAAGACGAGGTAAGCTCAGGAGTGGGAAGGAGGAATTGGAAATACTATATGGTCATGATATCCTGTGTAAGTCAAAGAAAAGTTACCTAAAATATTTCTGCCTCAAACATCTAAGTAATTCCCTTGGCTCCTGCCTGCCCTATTTCTGGACCACAGTGGTAAGAAAGAATCAGAAGTCAACCATCCCAAGTCCTAAAACTTGGTAGTGAACTCAGGGGTAGCTCCATGACTTCCTATGACATCGGCACTTAAGACAAGCTTAATTTTGATGCATAAAGTATAGCTTGAACAAAGGACAGTCAAATCATGTTAGACCTACCCAGATAGAGGACATCATTTTTTTTTTTTTTTTTAAGCTGCATCATGCAGCCTGTGGGATCTTAGTTCCCTGACCAGGGATTGAACCTGTGCCCCCTGCAGTGGAGGCACAGAGTCCTAACCAATGGACTGCCAGGGAATTCCCAATAGAGGACTTTTCAGAACTTTTTGATGACCTAGTTTTTAACTTCAGGATAGAAGTGTCAAGGAGCCAAAACATAGGTTTGCTGCTTAAGGGTAGCCCTTCCTGGTCTTTTAGTCCTCTCATCATACTTGACCTCACATTCTATCAGCCGGGTCATAGTTAATAATCTCTGTATTAAGACTCCAGAAAGAAGCCAGATTTCCATTGGTAGATTTTGTTTTAGGAGAAAGGCTTGGAAAATATTAAACATTTTATATTCTTGCATCCTTGTGCAAAAGAATAGTACTTTGCCCATTAATCTTGATTCTGTCTTATTTTTTATTTCAATTTATGTGTCCTAGGGAAAAAACCCAGAATAGACCTCTTATTTAGCATTGTACCTAATATATATGCTATGAGATCCAGGGAAAAGTATACACTACATATATTTACCCAAACTGAAAAACTCTCTCTTTCCATTCAAAATACAATAAATTAAAGCTTGACTTCAGTATTCACAGGCAAATTACACACCTACATGAAGAAGAGAAGTGACAATTTTAGTCTCACAAGTATCAAAAGTCACTAATAACTAAAAAGTGGGTTAACTGTATGTTTGTGCATCACAACTCAAAAGGAATTGCCAGGAAGTGATTTCTAAGTCCAAAGTTATGAAGCATGGCTGTGCTTTGCACAACCCGAAAACTTGTCCTCTGTCCTTCTTAAAGTGACCTTCAAGGATAAGAAGTAGGAGCAGCTTGAACGTCATAATGTTTGGTAAAGGCAGACGTGATAGACAGGAAGGAATAAAAATGGGCCCTAGGGACCAAGAGTCCATAAGGAGTGCCTATCGAGAAAAGAAACTAATGAGAATACAAGGTAATTTTCAAAATTTATCAGCGGCCACAAAAAGATAATGAATAGTTTATCTTTTTGTCTCTCCAAAATGAAATTAATTAGACTAAAATAACGTCATGATAAAAGAATGTTCACTTTCTCCATAAATGGATATTGTGACATTATTATAACATTGTAGGCCTAAATTTCTTAATGTCAACTCTTATGAGGCCATCCATGGTCCTCCTAAGTATTTTGACTTGTTATGAGGTTATATTCTCATCAGTTAAATGTTGATAATAGCCATGTGGTTTGAATAGTTAATCATATACTTTGGGGAAAGAAAGGAAGGAAGAGGGGAGGAAGATGGACTCTTTCTCCCAAATTGTCTTTTTTCTGAAAAATCAAAATGCTAATAAGACAATTATTTATTAATTTAACTTGTATTTGGTAGCACAATCACTATATTTTAATAGGATACAGAACTATAGCAAGATAAAGAGAAATATAAGCATCAATACAAGTCACATAATTTGCATCAAATTCTTAATGTCAGCACCTGCCTAACTGGTATAATCAGGTTCAACATTTTCATCAATATCTTAAAGATATGCTTATGAATTTTAGGAAGATAGAAGTATAAGATGAATCATTAATATGTTGGATCAAATCAAGATTCAAAAATATCCTGAGACAGAAATAATAGCTTATAGCCAACAAGATAATTCAGCAGGATAAATATGAAGGTGCACGTTGCACTTTTTGATGGTGACTTGATCGCAGTTCACTTGGGGACAGCCAGAACATTCACATGGGCCTAAGCATATTGAGCCAAGAGGATGTCTCAACTATGTAAAAAGTTAATAGAAATTTAGGGTTTGTGGATTAAAAACATGGGATTCTGACTCTCACTTTATTCTAATCAATCAAACATTTTTTCCTCCCTTTTTTCCCACCTAGATACCTAAGCAGATCTTCTAGAGGAAAGGACTGTGGCCAGAGAAGAGCTGTTGGGATGAGACAGGATGTGGACATCATACTGGTTGAAGAGCAACTGAATATGTTACACAGACGAAGAGAAGGCTTCAGAGGGCTAAATGCTTCATCCACAAAAAGAGGAAGAACCAGGCCAGGGAGTGGAGGGCACATGCAGATAGATTTCAGCTCAGTGGAATGGATCTGAGTGTTCCAACGAGGTAATAGTATCCCTCAGAGGAGTAAGCTGCCAAATGCTGGCAGCGCTCAAGCGGAAGCAGAAGGAACACCTGTCAGGTAAAGATGGATTTCTGGCCTGAGATGGGAGTGGGAGGTGGGCACTGAGCTGATAATCTCTAAAGGCAGCGTCAACCCCAAGATTCTACGATTCTCAAAGGAAAAACGGACTTCTCTTGGCCATTATTCAGCAATTCCTATGATACTAATGTATTTTTCTATGGTAAATTTCTATTATCATGCTTTTTCTTTGACTGGGCTGAAAATAAAAATTGAAATTATATTGCTAGTGACATTTATTATTAAGGAAATATGCTGTGCTGGAAAAAAATATTTTCATGATTTCAAATTTGCTTTCTGGCTGCATCAACTTCCACTGGAACCTAGGGTGTCCTGTGGGAGGGCAGAATAATATGATCTCTCTCAACACCATCCTTTGTGGGGAGCTCCACCTCTTACAGTTTCCTTTACTAATTCATGATGGATCATCACCTCTTCATTCAATTAAATGTTATCAAAGTTATTTTCATGTTTTGCACCCATGGGTAAAAATCCCATGAGTCTATCACCTCCACATGGTATTTCCCTTTATCTGCCCTAAGATTATCTTCTCAAGTACATAATACATAAAAATTATGACTTTGCAGACATTTCTAAATGAATTTTTTTTTCCTTGCAGGGTATAAAGATTGCTGCACTCATTATAAGGGTCTCATTATACCATTTTGATGGTTCATTCTGAACCTTCTCCAATTCCACTGGATTTTGGAGACATGGCAATCAAACTTGTAATGTATGGATGACACAGCTTTTTGTGTGTATTATAAAGAGACTGCAGTAACCTTCCTGATAGTTCCCAGAATTTACCTGGTCTCTTTAATTGCTTAGAATTACACAGATTAAAAAACCTATCTGTCTCTGAACTTCTTTTCAGGCTCCTACATTCACACTCTACTAGAGTAAAAATAACCTTAGGAGATTATGGTCAACACCCTGCTTTTACACAGGGAAGTAATTTGCCCAAGTGGCAGGGCCTGCAAATAGAACCCAGAACTTCTGACCCACAGCCAAGGATTATTTCCATCACATCCCTCTGCCTGCTTCATATAAATGGTACATAGCCTACTTTGATTGCTTTTCTCTAACACATTACGTTTTACTTGACTATGCTAAAATTAATCTGCTATGTTTAGCTTTAACACATAATCTAAAAAGCTTTTTAAACAATTTATCCCGATTCACTTGACATGGCTGAGTTCTTTAACCTCTCTAAACCTTGTTTCCCTAGCTGTAATGTAGGAATAATACAAACCTTTAAAGTGTATTGTGAGAATTAAATGGGGCTTCCCTGGTGGCTCAGAGGATAAAGCGTCTGCCTGTAATGCAGGAGACCTGGGTTCGATCCCTGGGTTGGGAAGATCCCCTGGAGAAGGAAATGGCAACCCACTCCAGTATTCTTGCCTGGAGAATCCCATGGACAGAGGAGCCTGGTGGGGTCGCAAAGAGCTAAAATTAATCTGCT